>NC_051084.1:29698228-30032157 GCF_004664715.2 Peromyscus leucopus | reverse complement strand
TTCTGGAATGTTCCAGCCAGTCCTGCTTTATTTGGGAAGCAGCGTTCTGGTACTTTGGGTCTGTAAGGCGATTCTTCTTTGTGCTCGGTTGACCCAGAGACAGGCAGTGCTGTAGGGACAATTCATTATTACACCCCTGATAGTGCTGTAGCAGACAGATGAGGAGCCAAGGTCACAGAAATAAATGTATACATGCTTCCAGTTCCCACCTTACAATATCTCCCTTGTGCCAGATGCCTTTTCCCAACAGTATTTTCTGCATGTGAAGAAGAATAAGTTAACGGTAGTGTAGTCATAACAGGCTGCAGACTAACAATACTGGGACTAGGCCTCACCATTACAATAACCAGGAAAAGCCACAAATTATACCCTGTGGGGGACCAATCAGAATTGAGACAAACATGAGTTAAATGCTCTAGAACATAAAGGAGAGCTTACATCACTTGTATACAGGTTGCCAATTTCCTTGCAGCAACACCAATACCAATCCCTGTTCGACAGGACTTCTTTTACCTCACTCCCGCCCAATCAGGAGCTCAACTGCCATCTGAATCTAGAATTTCCCTACTCACCCCCATCCTTTACTCTTTAAAAACCCTGCCATAACTGAGTTCAATGCCCTCCCTGATCCAACTGCTGTGTCAGAATGGACTGGAAGCCCAAGTTCAAGCTTACAATAAAGGCTCTTTGCTTTTGCATGCGAACTCAGATTCCTAGTGGTATCTGGGGGACTCGTGATACAGGCATAACACATGAAAGACTGTACAGACAGCTCAGGGAGAATAAAATTAAATGTAAATTGGCTTGCCATTACTCAGAATTCCTTAACTTAGCTCTAAAATCTGTGTACTGTAACCCCTAGGTAGGCACTTTTTGGGAGCCTGGTTCCAGAGCATTCTCAATGGTACCAGAACATAAAGATGCTTAAATCTCATCGATGGAGCTGTGGCATTTACATAGGATTCATTCACAGAGGCCACTAGGCATCCCATATTTGTTAAATCAACTCATTACTTTAATATCTAACATAATGCAAAAATGATATAAACAGTTACTTTACTGTAGTGTTTAATGGATGATAGTAAGATATATGAGTCTATATAAATCAGTGCAAGCACACACAAACACACATGAGTATATACAAATACACACATACAAACACACAATCATGCACCCACACATGCACACATGTACACCCACACCCACAAACACACACACACACACACACACACACACACACACACACACACACACACAGTTATTCTATCTGCGGCTGTTTGTAATCATATAGAATGAAGTTTATTCCAACCTGTACATGTCTTAGCTTTGATTAAAATTTAATTACTATGTCCTACATTTCAACTATCTGAGGTAAATTTGTTATTGTTTTCTTTAGCTTCATAATTTCTGCTTCATTTTAAAGACAGCATTCTAGTTTCACATCATTTATTTCTAAATATTTACCCAGAGTATTATTTTGCTACCCTTTTATATTAAAAATAAATAATAGCAAGTTCAATAAATATGCACATGTATCCTTGTTTTAAATTTTCTTTATTTAGGCAAAATTTAAATCTATTAGTTAATGTACCATTAAATCTAATTGAACTTCTCTCCCCTTAAGCAATACCCTTAGGAATGCTTCTTGAGATATTCTTTATTAATGTTAAAGATGACTGACTCATCAGCCAAAGTAAGGAAACCTCATACCATAGTGTAAAGTCATCTAATGACACAGGATTGAATTAACCATATCCTCAACTTCTGTTCCCCTCAGAGGCAAACATGCATTTATAAGAAATGTATTTGTATCTTTTGATACAAGTGAGATTGTGGAGCTCTTTCAATTCTGTTTCCCAAGGAACCAAAATGTTTATGTTTCAGAAACACATACATGTTGCAAATAAGTTATATATATATATATATATATATATATATATATATATATATATTTACAGTATACAGAGGCATGACTTACACTTAACTTCAAATTTACTCAGAATAAATATTCAGATTACTAGAGGAATTCACTGCTTTGATATCTGAATATTAACTGAGATGCTTTAAATCACTTTTTTAAAGATTTATTTATTTTGTATTATGGTGATATATTGTGTACCCTAATAACATTTGCCTGAATATCAGAGAACAGAATAAGTCACTAGATTAAACATACAGGCCAGGCAGTGGTGGCACACACCTTTAACCCTGCACTCAGGAAGCAGAGATCTGTCTGGATCTCTGTGAGTTCAAAGCCACCCTGGACTACATGAGATTAACTCAGTCTAGGAGACAAACAAAGCCAGGCAGTGGTATCACACACCTTTAATCCCAGTACTTGGGAGTCACATGCCTTTGATACCAGCACTAGGAAGTTTAAGACAGGAAATGAAATGGCTGGTCAGAGAAAGGTATATAAGGCATGAGGAGACTGGAACTAGGCTCTTTTAGCTGAAGCCTTTTTGATTGAGGAAACCCTTTTGACTATAAGTCTTTTGGTTGGAGCTCTTTCAGGCTGAGGAGTTGGTGAGGTAAGAGGAGGTGGCTGTGGCTTGTTCTGTTTCTCTGTCTTTCAGCATTTACCCAATATATGGCTCTGAGTTTTTTTATTCCTTTAGAAATTCAAGTTACATTGTGCATGTGGATGTTTTGTATGCGTGTACAACTATCTATCTTCACACAAGAAGAGGCCATATGGTCCCATGAAACTACAGTTATAGATGGTTGTGAGCCAACATGTGGTGGCTGGGAATTAAACTCAGGAGCTCTGAAAGAGCACTAATACTCTTAACCACTGAACCATCTCTCTAGCACTCATTTTAGTCGTTTTTAAAAACTGTATTCATGTATGTCTTAGTTTTTGAATGATTACTTGCCCTCATGTATGTGCACCACATATGTGCAGTGCCTGGGGAGGCCAGAAGAGGACATAAGATTCTGAGAAACTACAGTTATATTGTGAGCCACCACATGGGTGATGGAAAGCAAACATGGGTCCTCTGTAAGAGTATCAAAAAATTTTACCTGCTGTGCCATCTCTGTATGCTTTTATCATGTTTTTAATGTGCTAGTATGGCAAAGCACTAAATGTGGAGGAGGTTTTTTTTTTTTTTTTTTTTTTTTTTTTTTTTAGGTTGCTTTATTATGAACCAAACACCAAGTTCCTGAGTCCTTTTGAATCAAGACTTAATGTATGCTGCTTTTATTTTTTTATGATGTACATAAAAAGGAGGAAAATTGGACTAATACTAATAAAAATGAAGTAAAAGTAAGTCAGTGCATGTTGACTCATACATCTACATGAACCAGTAAGGGCTTTAAAGCAGGCATTCCAAATATGTTCAAGGAACTATGGAAAATATGATTATGATTAATGAACTGGCAAGAAATTTAGCCAGAGAAATGGGAACTATAAAACAGGAGAGTGTATTGTTAACCAGACTTGGAAGGTAGAGTACATCAGAGAATAATTTTAAGAAACTCTAAGATACTTTGCCACCTGATTTATTTCATAATACATTGTCCTCAAAGTCGATCCATTCTGTAACAAATGTTAGTATTTAATATTTGTAATAATTGAATAGTGTTTACTTCATACATGTGTGCATGTATGGCACATATACATATCTTATTTTCCCTATTCACTCACCCACTGATAAACAGTTTGTTTGAATTAGTATCCTGGCTATTGTAAAAAGTATTACATTAACTTGAGAATACAGGTGTATCTTCTTGATACACTAATCGTTCTTTTAGGAATATTCTCAATAGTAACGATGCTCAGTCATAAAGTACTTCTACTTTAAAGGGTTTTTAAAGGAGTTTCCATATTATTTTTCTTAATAGTCACATTAATTTGCACTTCCTCTAACTGTGTGACTTACAGTCTTCCAAGCACCCGATGATCTACTCATATGTGAAAATTGGAAGTGTTGATGTCATAGACATATGGAGTGGCAGTTACAAGAGAATAATAGGAAGGAAGCAAGGAGGGTGGAGATGCTTTGTAAGTCCATTGTTACAGTGAGATGGGAATGAGTTCTGTTGCTCCAGGGCAAACCAGGGCAAACATAGTTTACAACAATGCATTGTTTTTCTCAGCATAGAATATTCTTTAAATTTTATCAAGAAGTGATAAGATTTATAAGTCAGGGTGGTACACACTAGTAATCCAAGTTTTAGGAGAATGTGGCAGGGGGATTATGAGTTCCAAGTCAACATGGGCTACATAAGAAAACCCTATTCCAAAGACAAAGCAAAAGAAAATGTAAAAGAGACAAAAATGTAAGTTTATTGATGTTAACTACCTAGGTCAATCTTTATGAGATGTATATATGACTGTAATTTTGCATTATATCTTGTGAAAATGTATATAGTAGGGTAGATGAAATGTTTTGAATTTCTGCTCACAATGAAAACACATGTATAAATGTTTATTTTATTTTAGTTAAATCTGCTAAAGTAAATATTTCTATTGTTTATTGCATTTTAAATTTAAGATACAAATTTTGATAAAATATTATTTTATGCATTCAGTTATTCACAAACAGAAGAAAGTCTTGACAAGCAAATTTATTACAAGGAATTTGACCAAAGTCTTGATATGGGAGTGGTCACTCATTACATGAAATGTATGTTCTAGTCCCAGAACCATCAAATAGTTCCCAGATGAAGTTTGTTCTCTGTTTTGAAGAGCCCATGGGGGGCGGAATATGTGATCCCCATGTTACAGACTGTGAAAAGTTAATTTGTAATTGCCATCTAGTGTCAACAACCTAAGGTTCAGTGATCATGAACTCTATTTTAATAGAAGACACATTCTTCCTGTGTGGTGATAGTGTGTTCCCCAAAATATTGTGCACCCTAATAAACTTATCTGGGGTCAGAGAACAGAACAGCCACTAGATATAGAGGCCAGAAAATGCTGACACACACACATACACACACACACACACACACACACACACACACACACACACACACACACGCACCTTTAATGCTAACATTTCGAAGGCAGAGATTCGTCTGCATCTCTGTAAGTTCAAAGCCATATTGGAAACAGTCAGGCATGGTGACACATGCCTTTAATACCAGGAAGGGATGGCAGGAAGCAGAAAGGTATATAAGGCATGAGGAACGGGAACTAGAGCCTTTTTAAGCCTTTAGCTTTTAGCAGCAGTTCAGCTGAGATCCATTTGGATGAGAACACAGAGGCTTCCAGTTTGAGGAAACGAGATCAGCCGAGGAATTGGCGATGTGGGGAAGCTATGGCTGTTTCTGTTTCTTTGATCTTTCAGCGTTCACCCCAGTACCTGGCTCCAGTTTTGTTTTTATTAATAAGACCTTTAAAAATTTATATTACATCCCTGGGCACTAACAGGCCAGATAACTTCATGGAGATTCTTTGACTACGGGTGCCTAAGAATGGAACCTTCCAGGCTACAGCCTTGTATGTTCATTCTTTCATTCCTGTGCAAACCCTCATTTGTGTTTTGTGTCTCTCGTCAACATATTTCTTGAAAATTATTAGCACAGAACTAAGAAAACATGTAGGAAAATTCATTCTATAATTTTTTTAAAAAAATCTATAGTCCAGGCTGGTCTCCAACTCCTGATCTTTTTGGCTTTGTTGTTTTGAGTGCTGAGACTATAAGTATGAGCCAACATGTTCAGACAGACCCCTCCAATTTTTCCCTAAATTTATCTATTCCCAGTAATAATTTAAAATGTACACATCCCTATCCTCTACAAAAATATCATCAATATTTGAATGATATCTATTTTTAACTTTTTCAATATTCAAACTTTTTAGAAATAAAATTCACAATAGTCTAGGAAATAAATATCCCCTTGGGCATGTAGTTAATGAAAATCTATTTTTTTTCTATTTTTGTTTATATAATTTTACTTATTAGATACACAGGCATTTTATAAACAAGATATATAAAGTCCAATAAAAATTCTCCTTGGAAATATAGTTTGTGGTAATTAAAACATCAATTATTTAAGTGAGAAATAACACAGTATGCTACATACTGAGAAATTTGTGAAAGCAGATTTACATAATTGAAGCAAAAATTAAACTAGAAACTAAATTATAAGGGTAGATATTTTACCACACTTTTTTTCAAACAAACCACTAAAAACATGATGACAGAAAATAAAAGTGCATTTAATCTATCCATTTAATGAAGTTTGGCTATAGGCTCCAGAGACGATTATATTGTTTGTCTTCATGTACAAATGTACACTTTTTCATTGTTTTGGAAAATGTATTTCAGATCTTTTTATATCTTTGAATGAAATGAAACAGATTTTAAATTTTAAACCCTCATTACATGGTAAAATTAAGAGAATTTCTAAAGTGATCAGCTGCCACTGACATTTTAAAACTCTGCTCTGTTTAAGTTTGGGATATCAGGTTTTCTCTGTTCAATAGATTTATAGCTATCTTAGAAATCAGATAATCTGAGCAGGCTTATGATGGGAGGTTGGTTGGTAACCTCCATGTGAGTCAGTAAGAATGCAGTAAGCCTTCTCCCCAAACTTGGACAGTTCTTGTAAATACTGTAGTTGGCTTCACTTGACATGTGAAGGTTGTGGGAACTCTTACAGATATCCAACATGAGGGACTACCAAGAATAGATAACAACCTTTTGTTTAGTATGCATAAAGACACAGGACTCCTCCACAAAGTATTAACAAAGGTAAGTAAGTTCACAAAATAATTTTATTAATTGAGATCCATCTTAGGAGTGTAGTTTTTGTTTAGGCTAACAATGGCTACTTTATGAAAAGAAGGGTCAAAAGATATCACAGTCCTGTCTATGTGTAGCTTAAGACAATGAGAGACATCCCTCTCATAGCCAGCTCCATAGCTCTAGCAGCAAGAAAGAACTTGTCTCAGAGCACCCAACTGAGCAGATATCCCAGACATGGCTTGCCTTTCTATAATGTATTTGATGGTACTGAAACACCCCTTAGAATAATTCTTGGGAAGAGCCACTACTACTCATACTACTGTGAAAACACACAAAAGAAACAACTTCATCATGTCCCTGACAGGCATTTTCCTAGGCTGTCCCATCTTCTTTCCATGAGAGGCATCGACACACTAATGACAGTTGCCTGAGGTGACCCACATTCTAACAAATCCACTTCACAACTTGAGCAAGATATCTTCTCTTTTTTACTAAAATAACTTTGAGTTTTTCTCTTTCTATTACGAGATTGTATGATGACCACACATAAACTTCATAGAACTGCATTACTTAGAATGTGTTTTATAACTATAAATCATTGTAATATAAATTGCAAATGAACTCTCCATATCATGTTCTATTTGCAGAGAGTGCAATTTCAGTAGTTGATTGTTGCAGGCAGGGGCATCACAAGAAGAAACAATAGCACAAATGTTACATCCTTTTCCTTGTAAAGAAATTGTGATTTGATTTTTTTTGTCCGTATTTCAGTGGCTCTAAAATATTACAAGCTGATACTTCATAGGATTATAACTCTTAAGATCATATTTTATAAATCTGTTTTATAGAAATGTGAGTGATATTATTTTCCCATTTGTTTCCTACACTGTGAAATTATGCAATTTGTTACTATTACTATGTAGTATAATTTTCTGATCTGGAAATAGAAATATAGAGACAGAAAAAGAAATGTGAGGAATTGTATTACTTAGTAGAAGCATATATGCTTAATGTGCACTCGGTCTTGGGTTCAATTTCTGACACCAGATAAAATTTTATCTAAAATATAACATTTTAAAACATGGATCTTATTAATGTATCTCTCTGCATTAATTGCATTTATACAGTTGTTAATATAGAAACTTGGTAAAATTATAATTGTTAGTATAAGGTTTTATAACATTCATAGTATATATAACTTGAATAAATCATTTCCCCTTATTGTAGTTTTAGATTGCTATGAAGATAACGTTTTGGTTATTGCTCCTCAAAATTTCCATACAACACAAACTACAAAAAGAGTTTTATTGCAGTAACCTTGGAGTTGATTATAACTCAAAGCTTATTTTTATTTAGATTACTTATGTATCATTATATGCAAATACTGATACGCTTATTTAAATAAAAAATAGATCAGAGAAGGATGATGTCATTTTAAGTTACCAAAAAAGTTGTTCAACAAAATGTGAACATATAACAAAGGAGCTGGGCGGGAGACAACACCTCACGTACATATGTTCAAGTTATTCAGATTACTCTCTTTAAATATTTTTGGTTCTTTTCCTGGTACCAAAACATTTTTTGTGTCAACATCAGTCACAATTCTGAAATATATAAAGACAATTCTGTTAGTAAAACCCCCTTTCTACAGAAATGTGTGACTAACCTGGGAGAAGTGAAAACCCAAACTCAAAAACCCTGCTGTCTTCCTGTCTCCCATAAAGTTTGTGTTAGGTAGAGTGCCTCCATGAGATCACTGATAAAGTCACAGTCCACACACAAGAGATTGCAGAAAGTCTATGATTGAGGGTTAGGATAGTAGAATTTCTTCCCTTCGTTAATCATATTATAATGTAATATTAAAATGAGATATTGTAACTGTATAATGCAATTGGATACTAAAATGAGATATGCATCTGATAATGACTGTATGTCTTATATCTCAATTACAAAGTTTCTAGGCAAACATCAACACAGCAGAGAATAAATAAAGATATCAAAGAAATGTAATTTCCTGTCTACTTACACAAAATGTCATTTACCACATTACCTTTTACACTGTATGACACTTTTGACTTTCAAACAAAAACAATAAAAGACAATATCCTATCATATTTTAATCAGACTCTTGCGTGATTTTTTTCTTCTTTAAAAAGAGAAGACCACAGTTTGCAGAGACAAGTGTACAAACTGGCATCAGATCCGGGAAGACATGCTTGACATCAGTAGTCATCAGGGAAGGTGAATTCAGCCCACCTTGAGACTTCACCTCTCCTGGTTAGAGTGACTGTGATCCAAATACAGAAGATAAAAAGGGTTGGCAAGGAGGAAAAGAAGAATCCTCTAAGCCAATAATGGGAATCCGAAGTAGTAGTGTGCCATATGGAAAACAGATGGAGTTCTTGAAAGATCTGAAAGTAGTAGTGAATATAGGTTTCATGGCATCTGTAATACTGGTTTACTTTTCATTTGCATGTGAACATGTGACTTTAACCTAACATACCCCTAAGGCTGTCCAACCCAGGACCTGCATCAGTGCACAGTTGTCTGTCTCTCATACATAAAACCTTCATAGTATTATTAAATCCTGTTGCTGTTTATTTTTGTATAGGCTATGTGTGGTTATGGATGCATGTGTTCTGTGTATTTTACTTTGGTCCTTGGACGATACTATAGGAAACATATTTTGGGAGACAGAAATCAATGCAGCTTTTTGCATCTATTTCTCTGATGCTGGTATTGTAACTCAGTGGTCGAATGCCCACATTAATTCCTGAGACCCTAGGTACAGTCCCTAGTGTTATCAAAGTGGAAACAAAACCAAGTACATATTCAGTATACATAATTATTACAGCATTATATTACAGTCTCATATATGTGAACTTCTTCTGGTTCATATATTGAATGCTTTGTATCTACCTGGCAGTACTATTTGGAAGGTAGTAGAAATCTTGAGAAAGAAGCCTCACTGGAGAAAGCAAGTGACAGGAGGTATGCCTTGAAAGCTGATGCCTGACACCTTTCCTCCCCCTCTGCTTCCCTTCTTCAACCCTGGCTTACACCACCACATGTTATATGTGGGCATGTAGATTCAAGCAAGCACGGAAAATGTGAACCCTAAATAATCTCCCATGTTTCTAAGCTATTGCTGTGAAGTATTTGATTGTAGCAACAAAAACCAACTAGCTCATAGAGCAATTGTTTCAGCATTCGATTTAATTTTTTTAGAAGTTGATAAGCAAAATTTTAAGTGTATAAGACACACCAAAAAATTAAAGGTTTGAACACAGAATCTTTTGTACAAAGATTTGTTGTTTTTATTTTTTATGTTTTTTACATTTTTCTCTTATTTTTGAGATTATATTATCACTTCTCCATTTCCTTTCTTCCCTCCAAACCCTCCCATATAAACAAGCTTCCTCGCTCTTTCAAATTCATGAACCCTTTATTTATTAATTGAGTGTGTATGTACATACACACACACACACACACACATATATATATGCATATGTATATATTTATCCTGCTAGGCTGATATGGTATTATTTGTATATATGTTTTCAGTGTTGACCACTTGATATTGTATAAACAATTGGTATGCTCTTCCTGGAAAAGTACATTTGTTTCACTTTCAGCATTTTTTTTTCATTATAAGTTATTTTTTATCATTTTACATACTAACCACAGTTCCCTCTCCCTCCCCTTCTCCTGCTTCTTCTCCACCTCCCTCATTCACTCCTCAGACAGAGTAAGGCCTCCAATGGGTAGTCTACATAGGCTGGTACATCAAGTTGAGGCATGACCAAGCCCCTCCCTACTGCATCAAGGTTGAGCAAGGTATCCTTCCATAGTCAATAGGTTCCAAAAAGCCAGTTCATGCACTAGGAATAAATCCTGGTCCCACTGCTAGGGTCCCCACTAACTGTCCAAGCCACACAACTGTTACCCACATTCAGAGGGCTACTTTCAGCATTCTTTAGTTGCCTGTACTTCTTTGTTGAGTGTTGTTTATTTTGCTCTTTTGCAGGGCTTGCCACTCAGCTCTCAAATAAATCACACAGGGAGGTTAATTCTTACTTATATATACCCAGCCTTAGCTTGGCTTGTTTCTTGCTAGCTTTTCTTGACTTATATTATCCAATCTACCTTTTGCCTTTGAGCTTTTCCCCATTCTCTTATTTCTGTAAAACTTACTCTTACTCCATGGCTTGCTGTGTAGCTAGGTGGCTGGCCCCTAGAGTCCTTATTATCTGGCTACTTCTAACATTTTCTCTGAGATTTCTACTTCTATGTATTCTTTCTACCTGCCAGCCCCACCTATCCTTTCTTCTGCTTTACTATTGGCTGCTCAATTCTTTATTAGACCATCAGGTGTTTTAGACAGGCAAAGTATCACAGCTTCACAGAGTTAAACAAATGCAAGATAAACAAAAGCAACATACCTAAAAATAATATTCTACAACAGTTGAGACCTTAAGGTTGTTCACCTGTTCACTTTGGAATGTCTATTGTTTTTGTTGTTATTGTTTGGATATTTGTTTTCTGTGTTATAATTTTTTGTTTTTGTTTTTGTTTTCTGAGACAAGGACTCTCTATAAAGCAGCTGTGGCTATCTTGGAACTTGCTATGTAGATCAGGCTGACCTGAAAATTCACAGAGATTCACCTGACTCTTCTTCCCAGGGCTGGGATTAAAGGCATGTACTACCACATCTGATTTACTATGTTCATTGTTGTTATTGTTCTGGTCATGTTTGAAAAGTCATGTTGGTGAAACTTTATGGGTGTAGCTTCTGACATTACTAGGAGATACAATCTTACGACAGATTCCCCATTACTCTGATTCTCTTGCTCTTACAATCTTTCTGTGGTCTCACTTGCAAAGTCCTCTGAATGTCAGTTAGTTAGGGGTTATTTTGTAGATGTGTTCCTTGGGACTAGGCTCCACAACTCTGTATTTTGGTTAATTGGGATTTTCTGTAGTGTTCCCCATCTGCTGAAAAGAGAAGCTCCCTTGAAGGAACTACACTTAACTGTGGGTACAAGGACACCCATTTAGAGTATAGTTAGGGATTATGATGTTTTGGTAAATTGATGACTATGAATTCTCCTCCAAGATCCATGGCTTCACTAGCCCTGGGCAGTTGACTAGGTTTTCCGTACCAGGCATAAGTTCTTTTTTTCAAGTGGATCTTATGTTCAATTATAGAGCTGCTGTTTAGCATCAAGGTGTGTTACCACGATTGCACACATTGAGTTATCTGCCCTACCGGTCAGTGATGTGCTTCATAACTGGGTGGGGCTGTTTGTTACCATGCCTTTGGAAACTTGCAGAGCATCTTCTGATGCCTGATGCCTCAGGGAGGAGGTAATCAAGCCAGTTCTATCTGAAGGGCCCTCTGTCTGAAGTTCACAGTGTCATCAGCCTAGAAATTTACTTTCCACCTTTAGGGAGGCAATTTAGGACCATAGAAATATAATCTGTATGTTTTGGACAGCTCTTGAACAACCCTTAACAACTCAGAAGAGGCATTCATAAGCCTTTTGCTTGGGTTTTTGATAGATAGTCTTTGGTTCTTTGAGAGAGAATTGTTAGCCCATATGGGAAAGCTTTGTTTAAACTATATGTGTGCATTTATACTTGCATTATAGATTTTTAGGTAATTAGTTAATGTTGTGATTATTTAAGACTTTTTCATATATCCTTACTTTTATTCTTGTTTTTCCAATTTTTTGAGTTGCATCATTAAGTCACTGATTTGAGATCTTTGTGATTTCCTTTTCTATAAATGTAAGCACTTAATGCTATTAATTTCCCTCATAGAACTGTTTTTATTGTGTCCCAGAGGTTTTGTTGTATTATGTTTTCCATTTTCATTCACTTCCAGGAAATTTGTTAATTTCTTTCTTTGTTTCTTCTCTAACCCATTCTTCATTTAATTCCATTAGTTTAATTTCTATGAGTTTGTATATTTGCTAGAAATTGGTTTGCTTTCTTTTTTACATTTTGTTGCATTATAATCTGATAGGATATAAGGGATCATTTCAGTCCTTTTGCTTTTGTACTGGTTTGTTTTATGTCACAGAATGTTGTCTATTTTAGAGGACTTTCCATTGCTGTTGAGTAGATATGTATTCTTTCCTGTGTTAATAGTTTATTCCAAAGATATTTGCTAAGTGCTGTTGATGTATGGTGTCAGTTAGTTCTGATTTTCCTTTTGTTTGTTTTTTCTCCAGATTACCTGCATTGGAGAAAGTGGGGTATTAAAATAACCTACTATCAATAGATTGATATTAATCTTATTGGGTTTGTTTAATTATTTAATATTATCTAATTAACTTTATTATAAAGAAATAACAATAAATTTAATTTTACTATAATTATAAATTTTTAATTTTAAAATTTATTAATTAAAATCATTTAATAATTTAATTATTAATTACTGGATTTAAAACCATAGTACACTTTTTTTTTTTTTACAAAATTGGGCACCCCAACTTGGTGAATATATGTTTATGATAGCAATATCTTCTTGGTTAACTCTTCCCTTGATTAGGATGAAGTATCCATCATTATATCCTCTTATTAGTTTTAGTTGAAGTCTATTTTGTAACATACTAAGATAGCAACACCTGCTTGCTTCCTGGCCCCATTTGATTGAAATCCCTTAGTCCATTCTTTTTTCTAATGTGTTGCCTATCTTTAAAACCAAGATGTATGTATTGCAGAGAACAGAGATGGATTTGTTTCTTCCTCCTTTTAGTAAGTCAACATTTTTGACTCAAGTATTGAGGGTATTGATATTTAAAGTTAATGTTGAAAGGTGTTTGTTGTGGCCATCATTTGTTGATTATTGAGGGTTTTTTAAAGTGATGTTGTGTTTTAATAATTATAGCTGCATAATTCTTTCCAAAGTCCCTTGGCTATCTATGCTCATTCATGTCCTCAGCTCAAAATATTGCTTCCTCTATTTTCCTTAAGGATTACTGGATATAATTCTTTAGGCTGTTTATATCATGGAAAGTTTTTTCTTTCTCTTTCAACTATAGTAGATGATTTTGCTGGGTATATAATTCTAGGCTTTGTTTCATTCTCTTTTATGACTTGGAATGCCTTGTCTGGGTGCTTCTGGATTTCAAAGTTTCCATTGAGAAATCTGCGGTTATTACAATAGATTTTGCTTTATAAGTGACTTGTGTTTTTCTTTAGCTTTTTCTTTGCTGTGTATACTTAATGTTTTAACTATGGTAGGCAATAGGGATTTTATTTTCTGGTCTTGTCTATTTTGTATTCTGTGTTGTAATGATATATTCTGTACCCTAGTAAATTTGTCTGAGGATCAGAGGACAGAGCCAGTCACTAGATTAGACATAGAGGTCAGGCAGTGATAGAACACACTCATAATCCTATTACTTGGGAGGCAGAGATCCATCTGGATCTCTGTGAGTTCAAGGCCACACTGGACACAGGGCCAGGGAGTGGTGGCACACACCTTTAATCCCAGTACTGGGAAGCACACATGCCTTTAATGCTAGGAAGTGATGTCTGAGCAGAGAAAGGTATATAAGGCATGAGGAAACAGAAACTCACTCTCTTTAGGCTGAGGGTTTCATAGAGGTAAGAACTAGTGGCCGGCTGTTCTGCTTCTCTGATCTTTCAGCTTTCACCCTGATATCTGGCTCTGGGTTTTTTATTAAAAGTCCATCTAAGATTCAAACAACACTGCATGCTTCTTATATATGCATAAGTGTGTCTTTTCTTTGTGTGGGGAAGTTTGCTTCTGGGATCCTGGTGAATACATGCTCTATGTTATTGTCAGTGACTTGGAATTCTACACCTCCATCTATGTCCATAATTCAAAGATATTTTTTAATGTAGTCCATATTTTCTGTATTTTCTTTTCCTGTTTTTTTTTAAATAAATAAATAAAAGGTCCTGTTTTCCTTTTAAAGTTTTCATATTCCTTGCTTATTTGGTCTACATTCTCTACTTTTGAGTTCTGATATTTTTTTCTTCTCCTTTCTTCATTCTACTCATAGTCTTTCCTTGAGTTTTCTAGGTGATTTTTGGGGGTTTTCAATTCCATCTTTATTTCGGCTTCAGTTCTCTTCAATGTTTCTATCTCCTCATTGAATTCCATTCTCAAATCCTGCATTATCTTTGTCATTTTTGTCACCTGTATGTTTGTGCTTTCTTGGGCATCGCTCAGGCATTTATTCTCCTAAAGCTATTTCATTGAGTTGTTTCTTTATTCTTTATAATGTTTATGATTTGTTATCTTAATGTCTGTGTCCTGAAGTTCATCTAGGTCATTCCCTTTGGCAAGCATCTGTTCAGGACTGGAAGGTTTTGAACAGAAGATATGAACTGGATATTTCATATTGTTCATATTTTTTTCAAAAGATTTGGGCTGTGGGCTTTTTTGAGAATTTTAAGTCTGATATGGACAGAACAGGTAGGGGGAAAATTGGATATGTGGGTGAGTTGGGTCTAGAGGTTGGATATGACCTGGGTGGAATTCAGTCATGTGGACAGAAGGGACTGGGCTAGTATAAAAACCTTGGATGTGTTTCCTGGTCCAAGCCTGGAGTGGGGGGTAGATCTGTCTGGGTCAAAAGTTTTGATGTGGTATAGGAAGGACCTGTGCTATTGGTTAGGTACTGTTCTAGCAGAAGCCTAGAGTTCCATTATTGTACAGGCCAGAAACACCAGACTAGGTTGGGCTCTGAATGTGGATCCAGGGCAAGATCTGACAGTTGGGGAGGGCACGTAGACTCACTCTGTTAGATTTTCTAGAAGGTGGTTCATTGTCTGGCTGTATAGAGAAGTTGAATGAGGCACTGAAGGGACCGGTGGGTGGTGGCAGATATGGGACTTCTGGCAGGAACCTACAGGTTGTTTCTGGTATAGACATGATTTGCTGGACTAGGCAGGGTCATTAGATGTGGGGCCTGTCCTAGATCTGGCCAGTTTGGGGAAAATCACAAATAAGGAGGTCAGGGAGACACACTGCAGCATACTTTCACAAAGTTGGGAGTAGGTCTGGCTGAACACAGCTTCATGACAATACATTTGATTATGTAGTTTATGTATACACCATGAAAGTGAATTCTGTTTGTGCTCTGATTTATTTTCTGATTGCCTAGAGATGGAGAGGAAAATGGTTGACATTTGCAAGATATCTACTTTACATAAGCACAGCTCTGATGCATTGAATAGATAACTTTACTGTCTCATATAATGGAAAAGTTGAGAAAAATCACTCTTCCTGACAAAATATTGATGATGATATTATGCAGCTCAAATGGTTTTGGATTTAATACCATGTTATAGTATACATTTACTGGGTCAGATATTGTAAGACATAAACTCTCCTGGGAATAGTGCTTCAAGTCAAACTTGTAAGAAAGGAGAATTAGCTTTGAGACATTGGGTCTGCAATTTCACAGTGAGACTTTTTCCCAGTAAAATTACTGAATTCCACTGGCTAATTGAAGGTGGGTGATGCCCACACTTAGATAGTAACCCAAGTCATCTTTGGCCTCTACTATCTTCATATTGTACTGTGTTCCTTTCTATCCCACACTCTAACACAGCCTCTTTTCTTCTATTCTCTTAATTATCAACTTTTCTTTCTTTCAGTGCAGTGAGTTCCCCTGAAACCAAAGATAGAAATGAATTCACAAATTACCAGTGACACTCCTAGAATTAAATTTATGCTTTCTGTAAAAGAACTATCCACAGTACAGACTTTACACCAGTCAGACGTTGAGATTCTGTTTTCTGCTGAAATCTCAGGCAGATTTTAGTTTGCAAAGACAGTTAGCCTTCTAATACTTGTCATTTAACATAGTCCATGCCTTTACAAGCATAATCTATTTTTATACATATTTGTTTATGTGTGTTAGTTTTTGGTGTATGTGGTCACACAAAGCATGTGCTTATGAAGATATGTGTGTCCATAAGCATAAGTGCGTGTGAAGCCCAGAGGTTCAACATCTAATTTCCTCCCCCTTATTTATGGATACATAGTCTCCCACTGTGCCTGGAACTCATAAGCTAGGCTTGCTGGCATTAAGCTCCAGGGATCCTTATGGACACATGCCACTGTGTATAGCATTTACATGTATCTGAGAATTCAAACTCAAGTTCTCATGCATGTCTGGCATGAACATTATTGACTTAGCCATCTCTTCATCCCCTTACACGTATTTTCAACCTTTTTGTAGAAGTATCAGAAATGAGTTCAATTAATTTAATTATATTCTTTAATAAATCAAAATGGAATTATATTACCAATTAGCTAATATAATTATTATTAATGGTGTTCTTTCCATTACTTTGTTGTATTAAGCATTTAAAGTAGTCATTTATTTTATGCTGTGAGCATTTGGACTCAGAGCAACCACATTCTAACTTCTCAGTGTCTAAATGGTGCAGAAGGTAACATATCTATCAGACAGAGAAGCCTAAGTGAGTAAAAAATCCAGAACTGGTCACAAACTCTGAAATCTATGTCAAATAGCTCAGACCTCCAGGAAATTAGGAAGGCAGTTGAGGCATAAAAAGGAATTATATTATTATTATTATTATTATTATTATTATTATTATTATTATTATAAAACCTGAGGGCATTTTGACCCTATGGATATAAGAATCACTTTAACACTTCACTACTACCTTTCATAATGAGAGCCTGAGTGCCGTCTCTGCTCTACCTCATTTCCTCAGGAGAACTTCCCTTCCTAATTTCTATTGTCCGACAGCTCTTCTAACATGAGCATAAAGTGTTATTTTTCTCTGTAGCTGAATCAATTTCCCATGTTTATTGACATTTCCACTGTGGCATTTTAAGCTATAATCCTGTATGCATAAACCCATCAACTGTACCTTTTCAAATATTGTATCTTTCTTCCTCTGAATAGAACTTAACTTAAAAAAAAAATAGTCAAGAAGTAAGGAAGCCTGTGGTAGAGGGGAAGGAAGGCTTGTAGGAGCCAACAGGATGAATAGTACCACAAGAAAACTCACAGAACCAGCTAAACATGGTTCATGGGCCTCACAGAGACTGAACAGACAACCGAGGAGCCTGAAAGGGACTGACCTAGGCACTCTGCATATATGTTATAGTTGTGTAGCTTGGTCCTCATAGGACTCCTAACAGTGGGAGGAAGAGCTATCTATGACTCTTTTACTGGCTTTTGGGACCCTACTTCTCCTACTGCCTGGGTCACCTTACCAGCCTTAATGCATGGGGAGGAGCTTAGTCTTACTGCAATATGATATGCCATGCTTTGTTGATACTCATGGGAGACCTGCCCTTTCCTGAACAGAAGTACATGAGGAATGGATTGAGAGGTGAGAACAGAGCAGGGTATGGGTAGGAAATGGGAGGATCGTATGGAGGGCAAACTGCAGCCAGGATGTAAAATAAATAAATAAATAAATAAATAAATAAAATTTTAAAATTTGGAAAATCAAAAAGAAATGGAAAAATTTGAGTATCGTTATTTGCAGATGACATGATAATATTATTATGCAACCCCCAAAATTCTACCAAAGAACTCCAACATGTGACAAACACCTTCATCAAAGTGGCTGGATACAAAATTAACTTTAAAAAAAGCAGCTCTCTTATATACAAATGATAAAAGGGCTGAGAAAGAAAGCAGGGAAATAACATCCTTTACAATATTCACAAAAATATAAAATATCTAAAGATAACTCTAACTAAGCAAGTCAAAGAGTTGTATGACAAGAACTTCAAGTCTTTAAAGAAAGAAATTGGAGAAGATATTATAAGATCCATATGGATTGGTAGGATTAAGATAGTAAAGATGGCCACTTTACCAAAAACAATCTACATATTCAATGCAATCCCCATCAAAATTCCAACACATTTTTAGACATTGAATGAATAATATTCAACTTCACATGGAAAAAAACAAAATCTCTGAGATAGTTAAAAGAATTTTGTACAACAAAAGAACTGCCAGAGGTGTCACCATCCCTGATCTCAAAATACTATACAGGTATAGTAATGAAACCAGTATGGTATTGACATAAAAACAGACACACTGACCAATGGAATCAAATCAAAGACCCAGACATAAATCCACACACCTTGGATACTTGATTGTTGACAAAAAGCCAAAACTAAACAATGAAGGAAAGAAAGCAACTTCAACAAATGGTGCTGGCATGACTAGATGTCAGCATGTAGAAAATACAAGTAGATTCATATCTATCACCCTGAGCAAAACTCAAAAAGTCCAAGTAGAATCAAAGGCCACAACATAAGTGAAGATACACTAAACCTGATAGAAGAGAAAGGGAGAAATAGCCTTGAACACAATGGCACAGGAGAATACCTCCTGAATATAACACCAGTAGCAAAGACGCTGAGACTGACAATCAATAGGACCTCCTGAAGCTGAAAAACTTCTGTAACACAAAAGAAAAGCTCAATAAGACAAAATGGCAGCCAGCAGCGTGGAAAAACATCTTCACCAACTCCACATCAGACAGAGGGCTGATCTCCAAAATATATAAAGAGCACAAGAAACTAGACATCAAAAAACATAAACAAAAGCAAAAAACAAATAATCTAATTAATAAATCAAGTACAGACCTAAACAGAGCATTCTCAACAGAAGAATCTCAAATGACCAAAAGACACTTAGAATTATTCATCATCTTTAGCCATTAGGAAAATGCAAATCAAAATGACACTGAGATTCCATCTTGCATTGTCAGAATGGCTAAGATCAAAAATACAAATGACAGCTTATACTGGAGAGGATAAAAAGCAAGGGGAACACTCCTCCATTGCTGGTGGCAGTGCAAACATGTACAGCCAGTTTGTAAATCTATAAGATGGCTCCTCAGAAAATTGGGAATCAATCTACCCTCAAGACCCAGAGATACCTAACTCTTGGGCTTTTACCCAAAGGATGCTCAATCATACCACAAGGATACTTGCTCAACTATGCTCACAGCAGCTTTATTTTGAATAACCAGAACCTGGAAAAAACCTAGATGCCCCTCAACAGAAGAACGGATAAAGACAATGTGTCACATTTATACAATGGAATATTACTCACCTGCTAAAAACAATGACATTAGGAAATTTGAAGGCAAATGGATGTAACTAGTAAAAATCATCATGAGTGAGGTAACCCGGATCCAGAAAGACAAACATGATATTTACTCACTTATAAGTGGCTATTAGCTATAAAGTAAAGGATAACCATGCTACAATCTACAGACACAGTGTGGTTAGGTAACAAGGAAGGCTAAAGTGGGGGCTGCATAGATTTTCCTGGGAATGGGAGATAAAAGATATCTTATGGGTAGATTGGGGGTAGGGGACATGGGAACTTGATGGATTGGGTTGGGGGAGGGTGAAGGGGGAGAGCACTGAAAGAGATGACTAGAAAGGAGAACTTTTTCAGATCAGATAGAAATCAGATGCAAAGGAAACTCCCACAAATCTACAAGGATGACCCTAGCTAAGACTGCTAGCAATAGTGGATACATAGCCTGAACTGGCCATCTCCTATGACCTCCTATGATTACCCCAGCTGTCATCAAAGAGCCTTCATCCAGTAACTGGTGAAAACAGATAGAGACTCACAGCCAAACATTATTCTGAGCTAGGGGAATCTAGCTGAAGAGGAGGAGGAAGATTGTAGAAGGCAGAGGGGTCACGGAAATCACAAGAAAACCCACAGAAATAACTAACCTGCCTCATAGGAACTCACAGAGCCTGACTCCAAAATAAAGGAGCCTGCATGGGACCCACCTAAGCGCTCTACATATATATGGCAGTTGTATAGCTTGGTTTATTTGTGGGACTCCTAACAATGGGAGCAAGCGATGTCCCTCATGCTTTGTCTGGCTCTGGAGAACCTATTCCTCATACTGGATTGACTTGCCTACCCTTAATACCAGCAGAAGTGCTTAGTCTTACAATTTGATATGCTATGCTTTACTGATACCCATAGGAGGCTTGCCAGTTTCTGAACAGAAACAGAGGCTGAGTGGATTGAGTGGTGATGGAGAGGAGGTGGAAGGAGAAGAGGGAGGGGAAACTGTGGTCGGGTTGTAAAATAAATAAATATATTAAATTTTTAAAAAAGAAGGAAAAAATTTTTTAAAAAGTAGAAAACAACAACAAAAGAAGAGATCTTTCTGCTCACAGAGTTATTGCTACAAAACTAATAAAAAAGTTGGATGAATGGACAAACATCCCCACCTTGATGAAACCTCAGACCCACAGTTCTTTCTTATCAAAAGTATTGTGAACCACCTTCTATGAGCAATCAGACACCATTAGCAACATCAAAGAGCATTGTGAGGTATATTTTAAAACTTTGGATAGGTTTCAATCACTGAACTTCATTTATTTCACAAATTAGCTGGCCATAAATCATTAATAACAAATCTTATGTACTGCTTCATCAAAAGATAAGTTTTTATTGCATCTCAAATAGGGAGACTTTTTGCTCTGCTGTCTCATATTCAAGCAAATATATATTTTGTTTATTAGAATTAGAATCATACAGATTTTACTGACTTGCTATTATCGCTGGGGACAATTTGACACACTCTGTTTTCCCAAACACCATGTGAGTAGTTTCATGTTTTTAACATTTACAGGTTTTATATTAGAATAAGCATAAAGAAAAAAAAACAGACTTCTGTTCAACCAGAGAGCAAGAGATTAGCATGCTGAATGATTTAAGGTTAGGCAGATAGAAATTAATTTTACTGAATTCACCAGACTGTGAGGAAGTGAGAGGTAGCTCATAATCTTGTGCTCATGAATAGAAAGGTCATTTGAAACACAAAGTGGGATTGCTGGTTAGGCACAATCTGCAATGGTGGTACAGGTTTTTCTTCTGTATTGGGTAACCAATCTTGCTTGGATAGATACAGAGAGGTATGTAGGAGATAGATAGATAGATGGATAGATAGATAGATAGACAGATAGATAGATAAATAGAGAAATGGATGGATAGATGATAGATAGATAAATAGATAGATAGATAGATAGATAGATAGATAGATAGATGAATAGATAGAGAGATGGATGGATAGATGATGATAATAGATAGAGATAAATGAATAGATAGATAGATGATAGATAGATAGATAGATAGATAGATAGATAGATAGATAGATAGACAGAAACTACATACATGCATCAATGCATAAATGATAGGCACATAAAATAGACAATATACTGATCTGTACATAGGTGATAGGCAGAGACACATATACATGTGTGAATGTGTATTTACACATATAGTAGATGGATAGATTTTGTATATAGAGATGATAGAGATATAATTATATTAATTAATGTCTTTAATATATGTTTTGGGATAGGAAGGTAATAAGAATCACTTTAAAATGTTCTTCAGGATCTAAGAATTTACAAGAAATTTGTCACAGCTGCTTTTCTGAGGTCAATGAGAAGTTGCTGGCCGTTTATTTTCTTATTAATTTAGGTGCATATTAAATGGTAAGGATAATGGTGTTAAAATTACCACTATCAGTGAGTATGTATAGTTTGTTTGGAATTGAAATGTTTATAGCAAATAATTGTTATAGAAGGTGCATTTTATAATTTATATATCTTGGTAAAATAATTCAACTGCAGGTTTTGTTATAAATTGTAAAGGTAGTATTATTCAGTTCCAACTAGCCTATGATCCAGATTAACAGTTCACAGAACTCTCCATCTCAAGTCATACTCTCTATCAATGTACACAGTGGAAACAAAATCATCCGTGTCCTAAAGAAGGCAAAACTGTGAAGGTTCAAGTCATCAGTATCTTTAGCTCTTGTTTCTACTCAGAAGACAACATTGCTAGATATGAAGGCCATTCAGAACTGCCTATTCATAGTCACCCGATGCTCATCACTTTAATAACATGAAGATCTGAACCAACAGGATGCTCAGGGGGCAAAGGTGACTGTTGCCAAGCCTGACAACACACACACACACACACACACACACACACACACACACACACACACACACAAATACAGTGCAAGAAATTTGAAGAATGTGAAAAGAGAATCTCTTTTATCTTTTTTCGTCAGAGAAGACATTCCATACACCACTGCTAGAGTATAAATTGACTTTCAGAGGAGTGGGTCTCACAGTTAAAGGACAGCATGTGGCCTCTTGACTAGGAAACTCATTTTTTGTTTATCTTAACTTATTTGAACATTTATCTTTCTTTGTACCCACTAAGAATACTATTCACTTTCTGTCATCTCTTTTAATTATATCTATCTCTTCATGTGTGTGCAAGTGAGAGGTGATTGTGCATGGGTATGCACATGCAAGCAGAGGTCAGAAGTTGATGTCAGGTGTCTTCCTCACTTGCTTTCCACATTTCCTTTCTGGAACACACTCACCAACTGGCTAAACATATTGGCCAGCTAGCTCCAGAAATACATCTGTAGCTACCAAACCCAGTGCCTTATATGGATGATAAGAATTGATTGGAACTCAGGTCCTCATGCTTGTCTGGCTTGCACTTTCCAGACTGAGCTATCTCCTTTCCCTTTCTCCTCTTCAGTATTTCCTCTCCTCCTACTTACATGTCTGTCCATGTATCAGAGAGTTCTTTGATGCTAGAGAAATCTTTGTAGTCTTTGGTTTAGCAGAACTAAAATGAACCTTGCATAGGATAAGGTATCAAATGCTAATATCTCCTTAGATGTGCATAGTGCTTTGAAGTTTAGAAAGTTTTAATTACATACATGAATATCTTTTGATCGCTTTAAATCTCCCCAAATCCTATGAGGCAGATGCTCTTAAAGATAACCAATGAGTCAAACTTCAGTAAAATCCTATATTCTTCAGTGAGAGAGGAGTCATCTATACCAATAGCACACAACAAAGGTGTGTACTATGTGTGTGAAAATCAAAGGTCAAGGTTGGATATCTTCCTTGATCACTTTCTATCTTCTTTAAGGAAGAGTCTTGCTGATACTGTAGCTTATGGGTTGACTAGGTTGTGTAACCAGTGAGCATCAGGCATTGCCTGTCTCTGTTACACCCGATGCTGAAATTACAGGCATGTCACTGTGACTGAATTTTACAAGGATCCTGGTGATCAAAACTTATGTCCTAATTAAGCACTTCACTGATTGAACTGTTTATCAAGTATATTTTTGGTTTTGCCTTGTATACCTACAGAACCGCTACATCTGATACAGCAGAGACACCTGCCCTTCCTGTTTACATACAGGATGCCAATAGCCAAGATTCTTGAGCTTATGTTTGCTCCCTCTCATTTGGGTTCTAAAACCACTGGTTTTCAGTGCTCACCTATTATTGTTTTTGGACATCTGCATTACACTTTGTTCTTTAACCCCTCCCACAAGGTATTGTCCTCGAGTTATGCATGCGAACCTGTCTTCGGGGTCCCTAGCTCATTGGTATGGGTCGTTTTTGTATGTGTGTGCATGTGATACTAAGTTGAGATACTTAATTCAGCTTTCAAACCCATCTTACAAACGTATTTTTTTTCATAGTCATGTGACATGCAACCAGTTTGGTAGGAAATAGATAGATGCCATAATTGAAATGGTTATTCTTTGAGTTGCCATATTGATGTCCATATCATATGAAAATGCATTGTATCATTCAAATTTCCACATGTAAAATGTTTCTTCTGATATAATTCTATCTCAATTAAACAAAACTGAAGGCGTTTTTAATCCCACTATCATCAACAACAGGAAACATAGTTTGTCAGTGGACCATAGAGTCTGATTCATGAATTTCCTTCCTTCTTCACTCACTTCCTGTGTTCGTTCATTTGTTCCTTCCTTCTTTCCTTCTTACATATCTTCCTTACCTCCTATCTTTCCTTTTCCCCTTTCTTTAGGTTTATTTAATAAGTCATCTTTTAAAACTGATCTTGGAGCCGGGCGGTGGTGGCGCACGCCTTTAATCCCAGCACTCGGGAGGCAGAGCCAGGCGGATCTCTGTGAGTTCGAGGCCAGCCTGGGCTACCAAGTGAGCTCCAGGAAAGGCGCAAAGCTACGCAGAGAAACCCTGTCTCGAAAAACCAAAAAAAAAAAAAAAAAACTGATCTTGGAATATTTAACATTATTTACAGCATCACTATGTGTGTATATATATATATATATATATATATATATATATATATATATACACACACTAGCATATCACAAATATAGATATCGGGCTATATGCACAAACACACACACATACACACACACACACACACACACACGTACACACACTTAGTTATTCAATGTGGACACCAAAGTTAACGGGAAAGTAACCAAGCACACTTGTCTTTAAAAGTATCTATTTGGGAAACAATCATGTCTGTTTTTTAAAAGCTCAACTTGATGAAATGTAGGAAGAAATTTCATTTTAAAAATATTTTTAGACTTTAAACACCCACAGAGAACATTCACAGACCCTTTAAATCAGACAGAATGAAAATGTTCTGTCATATCTGGACCTAATGTTACAGCAACTTCTCATATTTATGAAAGTAGCAATAAAATCAATAATGTGAGTAACTTCATTTAAGTGTCTATTTTGCTATTTTATCTTGGCCTGGGGTATATTTCAAAATTAATGTGATCATTAAAGTCCATTATATTGTGTCCACAGCAACAGTCATCATTTCAGTAATCATCACCTTTTAATGGTGCAGAGTGGTATAAATGTCAGTGCCCATTGCTACATCTCCATACATACTTGTAAATGGACAGTCAAGTGGGCCATTTTTCCTCCAACAATAATTAAGACATGTAGGTTCGTCCTACAGCAGATAGTGCTAATAAGTTTTTAAGCGAATAATGCTTTTCAAATGCTGACAGAGCAGGAAAGAAAAATATCTATGTTTATCATTCTTTTCAAACTGAATTCTAGAAATGCATTTAATACTTCACAAAACAAACATTTTTCAGCCTCTCTCTCTCTCTCTCTCTCTCTCTCTCTCTCTCTCTCTCTCTCTCTCTCTCTCTCTGTGTGTGTGTGTGTGTGTGTGTGTGTGCATTTCCTATACATATATATTTGTTTCAGGTAATTTTCAAGTCACAGATTTGGGAAGCACATATTCAAAGACAACTATATTAGTAATTAAATGCTATTTATGTATGTACTCTCAGCCAATGCTTGGAAAAAGAGAAAATAAATACCATGCTTTAGAATTACTGGTAGAAAATTAAGCTTTATTTAGCTCTATAAATTATATACTATGAAGTCTCTATTTCCCCAGATGCAAATGCTCAGTCAGGTGACTTCTCAAAGATGGCAAGCAGTTGAACTGGTTCTTAACTTAAATCTTTCATCACATATAGCTTATTGAAAAAATACTTAAGGTAAAAAAACTATTGTCTCAACCTTGATTGTGAAACTTTTCAGACTTAAAAGTGAAACTTATATACGCGCTCACATGCAAAATCATTAACAGAGTAATAAAATCTAAGAGATATTAATGGCTAATGGTTAAATTCCAAATAGTGAAGAAAAATGACTTTTCTTAAAATTTGACTTAAAGAATGAAGAAATTTAATTCAATCCTTCACCTGTTATACACAAATAAAAAGCCAGTATTAGGGATGTAGCTGTCATCTAGTCCACTGGTTCTCAACCTTGGGCTACGAGCCCATGGGGGTAGCATATCAGCTATCCTGCATATCCAATATTTACATTATGGTCCATAACAGTATCAAAATTACAGTTATAAAGTAGCAATGAAATAATTTTATGGTTGGAGTCACCATAACATGAGGAACTGTAGTAACGGGTCACAACACTAGGATGGTTCAGAACCACTGACATAGCCAATAATTAAACCTATTTCAATGTTCCTTTCTTAGTTTTTAAATGGCAAGCTGATGAAGCTGCTTGACTTTACAATTATGTGAGCATACATATTCAATTAAGTTTAATGAGACATAAGCTTAATACATAAGTTTAAATTAATAACTCCAAATGTATTAAATTTATATAAACAGATATAAATGATAAATTTAAACAATTATAATATGTTTACATTGAAATGTGTTAATTAGGTTCATCATTTGTGTGATCTATATTAAATATATGTATTTGTGTGCTTTTGATATGCAAATACACAGACTATCATGAGATTTTTGTCCAATATTAGTGAAATTCTATCATGTGTTAGCTTAAGACAATATTTACCTTCCCTAATATTTCTGTTTTAATTTCCATTCTCTTTACACTGATTTATTTGTTGCATCTGTGAATATATGGGGACACATGCTTGCCCTGGCACTTACGTAGAGGTCAACAGACAACTGGAAAGATCTCTTTCCCTTCCTTCACTAAGTTGGTTCTGGGGTCACCTTGAGGTCATCTGGCTTGGCAGCAAGTACTCTTATCCACTGAGTCATCCCTCTGGCCTTATTTTGTTTTCCTGTAGTGAATATGTCATTACTTTGTTGACATGAAATACTAACAAATGAAGTACTAGACTGAATCTCAACTGCAGTTTAGCTGTTGCAACAGTTGATGCCTGATATCCCTAGATCAGAGGCAGGATCAGAACTCTGTGCTGCATAGAGAGTGTAACACCTGTGTAGGCCATATAGTGGGATCCTGGCTCAGATGCAAAATCAGACATATTCTGATAGTACCATGTACATCTTTCCTAAGCTTTTACATGCTAATGTGAGCTTTCTAGAATATGAACTTAAGCCAGTTAATTAGACATGCCTGTAGAATAATAATAAAAATGTATTCATCCCTTCTTAGTTATTAAAATGAAATCCATGTTAGCAATAATATTCTTTTTATGTGATGGTATATTTGAATTCTTACAGCCTAAAATGTGTTCAGATTTGGAGATTGTTTCATAAAATTATAAGTACTTTGAATGCTCGGTCTTTTACTTAAGCATATATTCATCCACTAATTCCTTAAATGTGATCATATAAGGGGTCTTAAAGGGTTGTTAAAATATATTTTATTCGTATTCTTAAGTGATAGGTCATCTTGCACTTGATGAAAGAGGTTTGATTAGTATGTTTTATGTTGTTTGAGGATATGCAATGTCATAATTTTTTCTAAATGAAGTAATTATCTCACTGACTTCTTGTTGCTAAAAATGTACTACAATACTATCCCCTTTAGAAAGCACCATTATCTCCCTGTTGACAAGCTCTTTCCTAAAATTCACTGCATATCTTGTTGGGCTTGGTTGCATGAATTACAATGTGTGGATAAGCAGCAAGTAGAGTGAATCCACTGTTACAGTTCGCACCTTCCTGTGCTCAAGCTACTTAACCTTGAATGGATACACATCTGCATCTTCTCATCCATTAAGTAAATTGAATACATTTCTCTCTGTGATAACTAAAGAAACAAGAGGCAAGGTAAACAGAGAAGGGACATATTCATATGCAGTGTCCTGTGCTCCGTCTCCTAGGTGATGTGTTGCTGTGGTTGGTTCTTCCAGGCCAAATAAAATCTATGTTTGGTTTATGGTTACAAACACAGCTATTTCACTGTTGTTGGCACTGCCCATACAGACATCTAAAGCTGATGTAGTTGCAAAAAATTGACCTAATGAAGCTTTAGTTAGAAGGAAAGCAGAATCCCTTATGATGAGCCTGCTTACTTGCTTTCGTTCCACATGCTGTGGTTATGGGAACTGTTGCCCCTGCAGCATCACCTTCAAGTTGTCTACGGATCCCTTTTCCCAAGACCAGGACAGTAAATATCTCTCTCCTGCAATGTCAACTGTGGATGCTTTACCATATGGAGATGAGACTTCTCAAGAACAAAAGTTTTACATTGAGGTTGGAAAGATGACTCTGTGGTTAAGAGCATTTCTTACTTCAGTTCTCAGCATCCACATCAGACAGGTCATTATTGTCTGTAACTATCTCCAGATGTAGCCAAAGACTCTGTCCACTGAAGACATATACATTCACATTCATATTCCCCTGCACCTAGAAACACATACACACATACACATTATTAAAAATTGTAAAAAACAGTCTTAAAATGTTTTGTTTATGCTTCATTCATTTTAAAGACTTGTATTTAGAAGCCTAATGATCCAATATGTGGAAGAACAGCCTTTGCTTTATATTTTTCTTATTTCAAATAAGCCAGATATTCATTGAAATTAATAATAATAACTGTAAAATATACTTATTTTTGGTGTCACATCTTGTCCTGCCCCTTCCTGCTGTAGCTCTCCTACACTTTTGGGTTATCATGAACTGAACAACTCCACTCTGTCCCCTCCACGATGGACTGAAAACTCTGATGCTATAAGCCAACACCAGTATATTCCCCCTTAGGTTGTTTCAGACATTCTGTCTATGATGAGACAGACAACTGACACATACACAGCATAGGGTGATGGGGGAAGTTCCCTATGTTGTTGACTTAAAAATTAAGTTGACAGAATAAGCACAAACAATAAACTTTAGTCTTACTTCTTGCACTGACAACATCATAAGGCAAAAGTGATATGAGAACAGAAACTAGGTTCACACAGATGCTTAAAAGCATACCTTTTTCAGAGCTCCAACCATAGTTAATGCTCTCTAGGTTTGGGGGAATGACATTTAACATTTTATCTCTAAATGGGACACACTATTAAAACTTCCCATCTATAATAAGGAGACAGAAAGAATTTCCTCCAAGGGTTTTTGTAATGATGAAGCTAAATAAGGTAATGTCTATGCAGAGTAAAACCTGCCTAGCATCCTCTCATCACTCAGCACTTGTTATCTGTATTTTCTGCAAAGTGTGGGAAGGGGAGTAGAAAAGGAATTTTGAAACTTGGATAAAGAACTAACATGAGAATTGAACAGTAATGTCAACCTAGGTAAAGTACTTGAGATTTTTCAATGTAACTTTTCTCACTTGTAACATAAACTGTCTGTGTCTATACTCATTTCCTGCTACTGTTAGAGCAGTTGCCACAAATTAGCAGGTTAATTATTTAGTGGAAACTTTGTTATATTTCCCAGCATCCCCAGGTCAGACATCCAGCAACTGCATTCCATCCACTTTGCAGAGTCTTCCTGGAATCCTCATTAGGTTCTGTTGGACCTTGTTCTCAGTTCTTAGAAGGCTCACTGGAGACCCAACTGCCTTCAAGGCTATTCTAGTCATGAGAAGAACTCCCTTCCTTGTGGCTGTAATCCTGAAAAGTTGGCTTGTTAATCTCAGATGCACGGAGGTGACAGAGCACCCAGAAACCACTCACACACTCTGTTACCTGATTTTCCATCTAACTCAAGGGGACCGGAAGGCTCTCTTTTGTCAATCTGTGGAGGCAGCCTTTTAGATGAGCCCCTGCAATCATGGTGACATAGCATCATTTTGATTTACAATGAGAGCCAATCACCTAACGTCAGCTTTAAAAAGAAATCAGAATACTCTGAGCTTTACAGATGACCAAAGACCAGAAATTGTTGATCATCTGTGATGAATTAATAAAAGTAAATGCAAGATTCTGAGAGCAATGATCAGAAATATCAAGAAATGGATTAAAGTTTCAGAAGGGATTTTTCAGAGGTGTGGAGTTCCAGCGTTTAATTGTGGGAACTCATGTTTCCCATAAAAGGAAAGGAACAGTAATAGTTTTGGAGTAAAAGAAGAACCAGGCCTTTAGGGCTGGGGCTTTATAATTCTTGACCTTTAAGCTCAAGTCAGTCAAGGCTGGGACTGTGAAGTAGAAGATGGGAACAAGATGCCTAAGTGTGTAAGTCAGAGATGTTATCAAGTTACTAGAATAGAAAGAAATTTAACCAAATGAAATTGTATTCTAGCATCTAAACTGACATGTTTATTCTGAATAAATGTTAAACCGATGAGAAAAACCTATCCTCAGGGAAACCAGGACAGCATATGTGGTCAACCTTAGGAATGAGAAAAGTGTATGAGCATTAAGAAGAAATGATGTTTTAATGATGTGGGAAAAATGACTAGGAAGGCAAAGGGAAAATAGAAATATAAAAGAATTATGATTTCTACCCTAGATGAGGGTAAAAGAAAGGAAGAGAGAGATGATGTATGTGAGATTAAGGGAGAAGCCATTGAAGTGTGAGGCAAGTTTCAGGAGATGGAAATATTGGCACAAGCATTCTGTCAGCGTTTAAAGACAGAATATATTTGCAGGGAGTGACCTCTCTGCTATCTGTGGTACCCCCTATATGGCACATTTACCAGCCCATCATGTGTTTCTTGGACAAATTCTCATTGTTGTATCTCCAGAAATAAGGACAGTGTGTAGATCAATAATAGGTAACTAAAAGTGATGTTTTAAGTGAAGAGTTAGCAAAAGAATATACAAACATGCACAAAAATAGACTTGTGTCCAATAAGAATATAGGCTATGGGAATGTATGGCTTTTCTGAGATGTAACTAAAAGTGTGTTTACCCTGATAGAAAGTACAGAAGAAATTATTCCAAATCAGTCTAACATGGAAAATCAAGGAGCTCACTGTGAATTCTTGGAGGAATATGGATAATCCAAATGCAGATTCACCACTGAAGGGTCCATCATAGCACGGTGTCCTGCATTACTCTAACACCAGTACGAATTGCAGGCGACTGCCCCAAAATATCTCCCCCTTTCATTATTTTTTTCTTTTACTTTTTCTTTCTTTTTTTTTTTTTTTTTTTTTTTTTTTTTTTTGGTTTTTCGAGACAGGGTTTCTCTGTGTAGCTTTGCGCCTTTCCTGGAACTCTCTTTGGAGACCAGGCTGGCCTCGAACTCACAGGGATCCGCCTGGCTCTGCCTCCCGAGTGCTGGGATTAAAGGCGTGTGCCACCACTGCCCGGCTGCTTACTGTTTTTATCTGACCTTTGGCAAAGGACTTGTGATGCTTGTAGTGTTGTTATGATTTTTCTTAGTTTCCTGAGCCTGTGAACCCTCCTTTCTCCAGGACAGATAACATAGCTACCCAATAGGTAATAAGAAATGATTAGTGTCTGAAATAGCCTACAGTAGAGGGATGAAGTATCTTTGAGATTCCTAAATGTGTAATAAATGAATATCAGGTACCAAAAAAAATGGAAAAAGAAAAAAAATACTGATACTTCCCAAAGCAGTTGATTATTTTTAAGTTTATTTTTTAAAAAAAATTGCTTTGATTTGGCTTCCAAGCACAAACTACTATATTTTTTAAAGGAATCATCTTCTAAAGGTCTGATTTTACATCCACATTTAGACATCTCATCTTTATCCAAACCTGAAAGCAATAACCCCAGAGTAATTCCTCTGAAGTTGTCAAATTCTTTAAAAATGTGAGAACTAGGGCAACTAAAAGGACAAAATTTTACATATTTCCCACTCAATTATTTTTACAGAGATGATTTTGTAATTGAAGTGTGTTTGCTGGGCAACTGACACTGGCCAGATAAAAAAGGACCAGCAGCTAGGTCTAAATTTCTCAGTGGTGCTGAGACTCCAGTGATTTAAAAATGAAAGAAAGAAAGAAAGAAAGAAAGAAAGAAAGAAAGAAAGAAAGGAAGGAAGGAAGGAAGGAAGGAAGGAAGGAAGGAAGGAAGGAAGAAAGAAAGAAAGAAAGAAAGAAAGAAAGAAAGAAAGGGAAAACAGAGCAGAAATGGATGCAAAGTAAACAACTACCTAAAAAACAACCAGACTAATTGTAACTTGATTTTTGATGTTGCCTGGTCATTACCAAATCCTCTAGTATGCTTATGAGGACAATCCACAATCCTGTGGCAGTTTCCAGTACATCTAGGCTATTACACGGCCAGGTCTCCTTTCCTGCACATGTGTGTTCTTTCATTCACTCCTTCATTTAGAATAGTAATGGCTTTGGGAAACAAGAAACATCTCTGCCCCATAGTGTTTGCATCCTTACCGGGGAGAAATAAATGGAAAAGATAATTTCTTAAAGGAGCCACTGCCATGCAAAGAATAAATCAAGGAACTTTTATCGGAGACACTTGACAGGGGAAAGAATGCCTCTGTCTGTGCAGTGCAGTATGCAATAAAGATTGGCAGGCCAAGTACAAAATGTTAAATATGGTTTAGAAAAATGCAGACTCCCAGAAAAAAAAATCTCTCAAAGACTCAGCATTTTCTAAGAGTGGTACTTATGTATATTTTAACGACCTGTTAAAGCCATAAATGCATGCTTTTTATGGTTTTAATTACAGAGTAAATTTCCTAATGTTATAAAGTCCTAAATGGCTATTGGGAGAAAAAAATCCTCCTGCTAGTTGGATGGTATTAAGATAATATACAGATTGGCTATTAATGGGTTTTGTGCAAACTGCATTATTTGACTACTTACTATCCTGCGGCAACTTGACATGGAAATGAAATTAACTGAACTGGGATTTAATCCTCTCATTTGCCTTAGCTACATGAGTGTGAACTAATGAATGTGATGAAGCAGGAGGGCCGGGTGGGAAACTAGTTAAATGAAAAGAGATGCAAGGATGCTTCCTAGCTTCTCTTCAGTGGTAGGGGTGGGGCATGCAAAGTAGACCAAGACTGTGATGTGGAGATCTTGGCATTTATGGTTAATCAGAAAGGCACCAGTTGTCCGGGCTACCTAGTCTATGAGTAAATGGTCTTGGAGCTGAAGAGATGGCTGAGCAGTTAAGAGTACTTGTTTCTCTTGTAGAGGACCTTGGTTCAGTTCTGAGAACACAGGTGTTAGCTCACAATTTCCTGTAATTCCAGGTCCAGGGAATCAGATGGCCTATTCTGACATCCACAGGCAACAGGCACACATGTGGTACACGTACATACATTCAGGAAAACACTCATATACTTAAATAAATGTTTTAAAAAAGCTAATAAAAATTAAAGATATATCAATATTTTAAAAATGGTCTTCAGGACAAGCAGGGGCATGGGTAAGTATTGAGCCTCTTTACTGTGTTTTGTGGGGATATATGTTCCCAAACTTTATGCCATTCTATTCACAGTCTTTATCAAATCTTTCCTAGCATTGATGGAGTTACAGAAAAACTAATAAATTCTACTTCCTTTTTGATCTAGGAACCCCTGTAATCTATTTGAATATTTATTCATGCAATTGAATCCTTAGAGATAATGTAGTGTAGCTGCATTATCTCATTCTGTAGTAATGTGCTTTACAGAATGCCATCTGCTAGGTATCATTTAAGATAAAAATGATAGTGAGATGTAAAGGTGGAGTTGATGGGGCCCAGTGGGTTTTTCACATTATGGTATGGGACACAGTGAGAATGCAGACTCACCAATTACTGTGAGGAAATCTTCCATTGTTCTATTTCTCACTTGTTTGATTTAAAAGTCACTTTATTAATTCCCTTTCTTTCAAGTGTGGGAACTTTTCTCATTGTCACCAGAGGTTCTTAAAATAAAAACCCTTTGCTACGTTTTTGTCCTCAAGTCTTTTTGCTGCTCAGTGTAAACCCATGGCACTCATTGCAAAGGTCAAGCTGTTCAGTTCACTGGGAATCCTTTTTCAAAAAACACTCATACTATAGGCTCTAAACAAATCAAAGTCTATCAGTAGGTTTTGTGTATCATAGCATGACTGCTATATGAAATTATATTTTTAACACACTTGAGTGACATGCGTGCCAGAGACCAGATAACTTTTTGCTGTTAGTCAGTGATACTCAGTCAAGGTTTTATGATGCCTGTGCCAGAGTATTCTATGGCAAGATATGTAATGACATGAGTTAATAAGCTTCTATAATTTGAGTCTAGACTAATCCACCAATGGCCATGCATTAGTGCCCTCATCACTAGGTTCATAACTTTGATGCCTGACCTGCAATTAACATTTATCTTTTGCTATTACTCTAAAATTCAAAGATACCACCATTTAAGAACAAATTCTAACTTTCAGCTAATATAGTATTATAGCCTTCTAGTGGACCGTTTTGTATACTTGAACTTGGTGGAACCAAGGAGATCATTGAAACTCCAAAAGGGTGGCCATTACTTCAGCATACAGACTTCACTCAGCATACCACACCCCACTGCTGTTGGGCATCCATTATTCAGATCACATCCTGTGCCACTGAGAGGAATATCCATAAGGGTAACTATAGGCTGATTTTCCTAACACATGAGCTCATATCCAAAAGGACATATTTGCAACTGATTTAATAATATATATCTAAGATAAGAATTTTTTTCAAGCATAGAATTTTGCCTGGTTTATGATGGTTCTATATATTCTTTTAAACTTTAAATAATGCTTGGATGTACTTAAGCAAAGGAAACAATTTTATGTTTGAGTACAAGAAAAATTATAGACAAAATAGTTTCAAATAGTGTTCTCAAATAACATTTTACTTTTCAAAGAAACACTTTTATGGGTATAATATATGTATACCTATATACATAAATAACAAATTAAACTTAACAGTAACTTCTTGAATTCTTGCGGGATCTCTACGAAATGCTTATATTGTATTCAATTATAGTTAAGTGCATTATGTACCACAATAACAATTATGCTGGATGCAGGTAAGCACTTACTCTTCCTGAAGGGATATTTTGAATATTTTGAAAATTTATGTTGTTTCCTTTTGGTTAGAATAACAAACAATACCTAAATTTCATAACTACTGGTTGTATTTTGTAAAACAAAAGGAACCCTCAATAAATTTTAACTCAAAATAAAAAACAGAAACTCACTTATCTTCCTAGTAGCAAATTTCACTTCATAATCTAAAAGTAAGATAGTCTATTTTTACTTGATACTTTGGATTTGATGGATAGCTGTCATTTCTCTCAAAAGATTTTGAACTTACAATCCTGAAACTCCCTGATTAGCAAAACCTGACTAGGTAGAAAAGGTGATTAGGGGATGGAAGCTGTGGTGTCTAAATGAGAAATGTGTCACTCTTGCTGCTGCTGCCCAGAGGATTGCAACTTTAGAACCTGAATACCTGCTGCATTGATGACAATAGGTTAAGACAGTGACCTTTGAAATCAATAAAGTCTATCCTTTGCCTGAAAAGCTTTTGAGTTTCTAGCTAGAGTTCCTGGCTACACTCTCTCTGTCCTCAATTACCCCTAGTTGTTATTCTAGTGGCAAGTATAAGCAAAGATCAGTGCTGCCTACTTAGGGTGACTCTTTCCTAAGCCTTAGTGTGTGCATGCTCACCTAGAGAGCAAAGTTAGCACTTGTGTGATTAGAGTGTCATAATTTTTTCTACCTCTTCCACATCCTTTAGTAAAACCAATGTATTCACATTACAGTCAAGGAGATTTCTACCTCATTTTTAGAAATACAACTACAGTCATAAAATCTCTCCCAATATGGCGGGGACTTAAAACACACAGACAGCATAAAGGACAGCTACATATGTAATTTATACAGCGTTTGTGACTGTTACTATACATGCCTTTCCAGATATTGAGGTGACTGATTACAAAATTAGCTGTTTCCCATTTTTAAAAATATTCTGGTGATTTATAAATTATATATATATATATATTGTAAAAATATTTCAGTTGAATAATAGAGCTTAAAACAAATTGATAAATCATCTATCTGAATATTGACTCTGTAAAGGAATCTGTATTTATCATACCCGATTTTCTTACTTTTCTTTTCTATTTATTTCAGGTATCAACCTGTGAGAATTATCCAAAATACCTGACAAAATAAAAATTCTTAAACATCATAGATGCTACCAATTTCAGATTAATAAGTGCCCATTTGGTGTGGTTAGAGAAAAATCAATACCATCAAAGGAGATAAAATTAAAAAGGATTAGAATGAAAAAGACAGAAAATCCTATTGATTAGAAATTATAAAAAGAAAACCAACCACTGCTATGTGGAATATTTGAAAGTATATTCCATTTGGTTTCAGTCAAAGGAACAAGTTTCAGATTGATTTATTCTTTTTTCTGACTCTTTAATTCAACATGAAAGGGTGATTTGCCCAATATGCATTTTACACCTAAACTGGAATTCTAGTTGCCCTGGTTAATTTTAACTGTAAGATTGAAACACCCTATAGTAGTGATTCTCAAACTATCGTTTGTGGTGATCCCTTTGGCAAGCCTCTGTCCCCCAAATATTTACATCACAATTCATAACAGTGGCAAAATTACAGTTATGAAGTAGGAATGACAATAATTGTATGGTTGAGGATCACCACAATGTGAAGAAATATAGTAAAGGGTCGCAGCATTGGAAAGGTTGAGAAACAATGGTCTAGAGTCATCTGAGGGGAGAAGCCTCAATCAAGGAATTTCCTTCAACAGACTGGTTTGTGGGCATGTCTTGATAGGTACTGGATGTGGGAAGGCCCATCCCACTGAGAAAGTACCACCCCTGTCCAGGTGGTGCTGAACTATACAAGAAAGCTACCTGAATATAGTCAGGACTGGGAGTCCCTAAGCACAAGGCTGACCAGAAGTGTAAGAACAAAATGTCATCAGGGTTGGTGTCTCCAGATATTTCCTATTCTGTCTGATTTCTAGATGACCATCCTCTTGGGACTTCACATGGTTCCCTTTATTTCTATATTCTTTGTGTTATAATTGGATCACATATCTCAGATTAGGGCCCAGCCATGAGAACTTTTTCTGTTAACTGTTTGGGGATTTATTTCCAAATATGGAAATATTCTGCATAGTGGTGGCTAAGACTTCAAGAGAATGACTTAGGGACTCCAACCTGTAGATGGATTTTTCTATGGGCTTCCCGTTCACAAAAACCACATGGAGACTTATTACCAATTATGAAAGTTTGGCCTATAGCTTCAGCTTGTCCCATCAACACTTATAACTTAAACTAACCCACTTATATTAATCTTGTATTGCCTCATGCCTTTTTACCTCTCTTCCGTCTTGTACCTCCTATTTCCTCTCTGTGTCCTCTGCCGTCTCTCCCATGCCTTGATTCATCTCATCTCCCTCTCTCTCTGCCTAGAAGTCCCACCTTATCTTCCTGCCTAGTTATTGGCCATTCATCTCTTTATTAAACCAAATAGAAGGCTCCTTGACAAAGATACATCTTCACAGTGAACAAAAAGATTATTCCACCATACTAGTCTTTAATGCTTAGCATATCTCCTGCCTTTCTTACCTTGTTCACATACTTTGTGTCAGATTTCAGTGGAGGAATAAGAATAACAAAACTGTCCACATAGTTTTTCTATGCATGCAGATAGAATGTATAGTTTCTGCTCAGATTTTGAATGATATAAAAAGATGATAGACTCCTCTCTATCTTGTATGAAATATTAATGTAGAAGAAACAAGTGCACTATTATTTACCAACATACACATTACCCAAATGTTTTAGGCACAAGGGTCCTGAAAAAAAAAACCACAAAATTTATTCATTGTTGAATATTATTTTAAGATGAATTACATTCATTTATGCTGTGGAATATTTATTTAATGTTGCAAAGATGTGCTGCCTTCTTTCAGGTTGCATTGGTTTAACTTTGTGAAGCTGTGTTACTTTGCCTATCTAAAATGCCTGTTTGGTCTAATAAAGAGCTGAATGGCCTATGGCAATGCAGTAAAAAGGATAGGCAGGGCTGGCAGGCAGAGAAATTAAATAGGAGAAATCTAAGGTGAAGAGATCAGGGAGTTAGAGGAGAGAGGACATCAGGGGCCAGCCACCCAGCTACACAGCAAGCCATGGAGTAAGAAGAAAAAAAGGTGTGTAGAATAGAGAAAGATAAAAGCCCAGAGGCAAAGGGTAGATGGGATAATTTAAGTTAAGAAAAGCTGGCTAGAAACAAGCCAAGCTAAGGCTAGGCATTTATGAGCAAGAATAAGTCTCTATGTGATTTATTTGGGAGCTGAGTGGCAGATTCCCCTCAAAAAGAGTAAAGATCCAAAAACATAAAATGAAGCAACTGACAATATTTCTTCATAATCTTTAATGAAATTTTGTGCCAAACAATACAAACTGTTGAAATAATTTGCTCTAATTTTAATCTTTAAGAGAAAAGTTATTGGGAGTAGAGGTTTACACAAATAGGAATTATTTCCAATTGCAGGTGCCAGAACAGGACCCTTAAGTAAGTTCACGAAGTGGAAAATCCACAAATACTAATGTCAGGGTTGTGAACAAACAGCCTCGAGAGCCAAATCAGTAATTATGTTCTCATGCAGCCTCTAGGGTAGGCAAGCACCAATTTTCATGTGCAATCATCTATCCCAGTGTGCAGTGTTTAACCATCTGTAAATGTTTGCTAGAGGTGACTTTCATTATCTCTCCTCTCTCTCTCTCTCTCTCTCTCTCTCTCTCTCTCTCTCTCTCTCACACACACACACACACACACACACACACACACACACACCCTTTTCCTATTCCATAGAAAATGCTATCTGAATATTCTGCGCGTCATCTGCACAAGAAAAGGAGAAAATTGCAACAGCGGGGGTAAAACTAGAGACTAACAAAGGAAGTGCAGCTACTTGCAATTTTATCTTAAATCAAACGTATTGATAAAGTGCCCTCCATGAGAATTTTTATCACACTAGGGAAGTGCTGCTTTCAAACAACTGAATTAAATTTTATTAAGATTTGCTTTGTTTTTTAATTCTTTCCTCCCTCTCTATTTCCCACTTGCCCTCCCCCTCTTCCTTTCCTGATCCATACCTCCCTCTCTGGACGTGTGTCTAGGTCTGTTTGTGTGCAAATACGTGCACTGGAGTAAAGATTCCCTTGAACGAGAAGTGAGAGATCCCCCAGAGCTGGATTTACAGGAGTTCGTGAGCCACCTGACTTAGGTGCTAGGAACCAAACTCAAGTCCTTTGGAAGAGAAGCAAGTGCTCTTTACTGCTGAACCACCTCTGTAGTTCCTAAACAGAATTTTAAAGATAACCTCTCTGGACGGGAAGTAGTTCAATAGTTTGTCAGAACAAAACCATGCTAAACATGAATCAATATGACAAAGCAAGTACCTCCATTCAGCATCACTAGGAGGACCAGAGGATGCTTATTTTTAAATAATAGCAAACTACTTGAAACCTGGGAGAAAAGCAAAGGGATGTTAAAATCCCTGCTATCACTTGCTAGTCTGAGCAGCACATATTTTATTAAAAGTAATAAAAAAAAACACAAAAGGATGTGTCATGATTTTAAAAATACTTACTTTACCTCTTAAAAGTTTAGAAATGTGGCCGGGTGTTGGTGGCGCACGCCTTTAATCCCAGCACTCGGAAGGCAGAGCCAGGCGCATCTCTGTGAGTTCGAGGCCAGCCTGGGCTACCAAGTGAGCTCCAGGAAAGGTGCAAAGCTACACAGAGAAACCCTGTCTCGAAAAACCAAAAAAAAGTTTAGAAATGCATGGGTAAAGTAAAAACGGTCATTTTTGCATCATTTTAAATAGAAAAAAAACACAAGATGAAAACTAATTGCCTTGGAAAAATACAATGTTTTCTATCAATTTGGGAACATAGCTTCTCTCCTACAAACTCATGAACAAGGATTTGTGGTCAATAAATGAATGATACCCTGAAGTAAATCCTTACAATAAATAAGTTGATTGATTTGCTTCCTGGAAAAAGAATTCCATGTAGAACTGTTAGTATTTTAGTGTTTAGAAGATCTGCAGGTAGCAATAAGACAGGGTGTGTGGTGCTAACTGACTGGAATTTCGTAAACAATCAAGCAGTTTTTCCAAGTTTTCAGCTCTTAACTTCTCAGATAAATTCCAATTTTCCAGAACCCAAATGGCTGTCAGACTGATATATCCACAGCATTGTTCAACTTTAATACACTATACTACTGGAACCAACCATCTCCCTGTGTGTCCCCAAGTTCTTTTGTATATGGTCATAACAAGGAACCCTTCCTGATTTTCTTTTCTATGGGCCTTATTACTGTTGTAAAGTCCATGACGTGTTTTATGACATTGAACTCACCAAGGGGAAGATATGGGGGTTTTAATTATGTTCTTACTTGGGGCATAAGTTTTGTGGTCATATCAAACTTATCTATTTCTCTTTTACAGAATAGTTCTAAACTACAAGGAGTTTGGAGGGAAATGGACATGGTGTAGGTGAGTATTCGTGAAGAAAAGGTGAATGTATGTGATTTCCTGGATGGTTAGATCATCAAAGTGAGTTTTGGTGCTGGGCCTGGGAGCTTGTTCTGTAACCTTAAATGTACCTCCAAACTCATTATATTCAGTGGAGAGGAGCTGAGATGTTGCACATCTACAAATGCTTCCCAGTATGCTTGTCAGATATATAAATATAAATCACAAATACAGAAACTTGAGTAGAAGAAATTTCTTTCATCTTCAGAATGATCAGGTTACTTACAATAGATATCCAATGAGATTTTCTCAATAGTTTTCATTACATTTTGGAAAGATTTTACCATATATATATATATATATATATATATATATATATATATATATATATTATAATGTATATCTATCTATTTATATATATATATAAAGATTTTACCTATATATAATATTATTTACTTTCATATATAATTACTTTGAAGGTTTTATTTTTTTCCTATAAAACATCAGCTCTTCACCTTGGGCATTCAGGACATGCCATCATATTTCTGTATCTATGCATTGTGAGATATTTGTTTACTTACTGTAGAGAATGTTTTGAGGAAAAAGGTTTCACACACCCACAAACAACCAAAAAAATAACAAAAATCCATAGACACATTTGCCAAGAGGTGTGCTTCAGAGTCAGAAGTTGGACAGGCAGTGGATGAGGATATGAAAACTCTATTCACATTCGTGATTTTTGGATTGAGATCTTAGATGTCATGATGTGTTTGCTTTCTTTCCACTCCTGATCCTAGATCTCACAGTTACTGTCATAACAAATAATATTTGAAGTTTGTCTTTTAAATACACAGGTGAGCCACAGGTAATTTTTTTCTCAAATGTAATTTAGAAGTGTGCAAATCTTTCCTAGACTCCGAGAGACAAGTGTATTTAGCATACAGAGGTACTTCTTTCAGGGTAAAATTGTGACTCCTTTTCAGCGGCCCCGAATCCTGTGACATTTGTAAAACCTTCATATGAAATTATAAAGGTAATAAAGCCAGAAGGCAAGCTCTTTGACTTCTCCTACATACTGAAGAGTTACATATGGCTATACATATATGACATATGATTCTCTTAATATAGTGTAAATAAATTAGGTGGAAGAAAATGCATATTCAATGTAAATTTCAAATATAAACCTTTATAATTGATTTCTGCCACTAAGATATTGTTCTGTCTTATTGCAACTCATAAAGAAATGACCAGTCCATTCATTAGGGATCGTCTTTCTACATACTTCTCATCAGGTTTTCTTTTAATGCTTGTAGGTCATTAGGCTATGCATCTAGTCTAGCTCTAGAGACCTCTCATTACTATACTTAATTTGAGACCCCTGTGTGTATTTAGAAAACCATCTTCCAGTAAATTATGCTTTGGTGGCCCCACATGGTCTATGAGACTAGGAATTATATGAACAGGAAATATGGTTTCCTCTTAATAGTTAACAAAGTTTTCCCAAAGGATGCCATGTAGCTGAAGTTTTCCTGGTCCCACCTGGATCTCACAGCCCCACAGTTCCCCAAGTAAACACACAGTGGCTTATATTAATTAAAACTGCTCAGCCATTAGCTCAGGCTTACTACTGACTAGCTCTTATACTTAAACTCAGCCCATTTCTGTTAATCTATATGTCACCATGTGTTCCATGGCTTTACCTGTGTGCCATCATATGCTGCTCCCTGGATGGCAGACTGGTGTCTCCTGGGTCAGCCTTCCACTTCCCAAAATTCTCCTATCTGCTTATCCTGCCTATACTTCCTGCCTGGCTACCAAGCAATCAGAGCAACACATTCACAGCATAGAAAGCAACACCACCCATCATTTCCCCTTTTCTTTCTATTTAAAAGGAAGATTTTAACTTCAACATAGTAAAATTACATATAACAAAACAGTTATCAAGCAAGAATTATAGTTATAATATCTATTCTATTTGTATTTGGCAAAATTAAAGAAAATACTTTATCATCTATCCTATATTTGTGAGTCTAAAGTTTTATATCTACCTTTTCTCTTATCATAATCAAGAACAACCATAACTATAACTATCTAGTCTTCAACTACATCAAAGACCCCAGAAGGATATAATATTATGTAATTAAACAGGAAGTGCATTGTAAGCAAATTCCAAAAATCTAGAATTCAGAGACAGCTGGCTGCCTGGACAGTCATCCAAAGTTCTTCTGCAATGTTGGGGCATCCAATCTTCAGCCTACAGGCCTAGAGTCTCTCAGTCACTTTTCTCTGTGTCCTGTAGAATGTCTGGCAGTCTCTTCTGAGAGACAGGAATCTGAAGGACCATCTTACATTGCAAAGTTCAGTAGTCATCATTCTATGGGTCCTGCATGTTCAGTTGATACAACATTTTGTCAAGGAATCTAGGCAAGAACAGTTTCTTACTGAGTGCAGTAGTCTGTGAAACTGTATTCTCTGAGCCAGTTGCCTTGAAGTTGATTTTGAATGTTGGATGATCTGGGCCATGATGTCACTGGAGACCTTTCAGGGGGTCTTTGCTTGTCAAACCATATTAGCCTAAAAGCAATCCACATGTTCTCATCTTCTGTGGAAACAAAAGCAGAACCTCTTTTCCAAAGCAAAACAGTTTCTTGCCTAGATGGCTATTTTTGCCAAGAAGAATATAAACTCCATATGGAGTGTCTTCAATACCAATCTTTCCCTTTGAAGTAAATTGGTGCTGCCAGGAGCAAACGTATCTTACTGTCCAGAAAGTCTAAGTTCTTAAAACATTTTAAATGCCATATTCTGTAGGTCTTTGAAGTATTTGAAGATTACCTACCTAATGGAATTATATCTATGCATACCTAAAAAACTTAACATGGCTATAAGTTTGACTATCATAGAAGACTAGTTATTAATCTCTATTTCTTAATTTCCATTACAATTTAAATGAGTTAAATAAACATAATACCTTAAACAAAAGTAGAAATATACATACAGTATAACAAAATTAGCTTTAAATTTGTATCAATAAAGTAAAATCTATAGCAATGTAAAACATTTTTAAATAAGTTGTTGCTCTTTAAGTAGGTTCAACAATCCACCCTCTTATCCTATCATATATATATATATATATATATATATATATATATATATATATCCTATATTTCCATATCATATCCCTCTTTCTTCTTTTAGAAAGATATTGACTATGACCAGTAGCAATTTGTAACCAACAACCTAAACAAAGATAAACATCCATAATCTTTTTTGGGGGGGGTGATATGGGATAGTTTTTTAGGCTACTTCCTGCTAATGAAAGGTGCTGTATTTTTATGGGGATACAAAGAAAATTTTAGGATTATGGTTAAGTCCTGAGTGCAGTAGTCTGTGAGGCTGTATTCTCTGAGCCAGTTGCCTTGAAGTTGATTTTGAATGTTGGATGATCTGGGCCATGATGTCATTGGAGACCTTTCAGGGGGTCTTTGCTTGTCAAACCATATTAGCCTAAAAGCAATCCACATGTTCTCATCTTCTGTGGAAACAAAAGCAGAACCTCTTTTCCAAAGCAATGTATCCTTAGACATAAATTTTAAAATTGAGATACCTTTAAAATATACATATTGATTTAACTCAGCAGTTTTCAATCAAATGTCTCTCTTCAGTTAAAAATCCCCAAGAAAATATAATCCAGACTCTCTGTGTAATATCCATCTTTATGTGGCTTATTTTTTAGATTACCTTTACCGTGTCTTTAAAGACTTTATTTTTTAAAACTATTTCTTTACATAACTGTCTATTTTCATTTTCTTCTCTCTTCCAAGCCTACGTACAGTTTTACACACACTGTAAACCATTTAAAGTCTTATTCCATCTGAATCTGTCTTATTGTGAATCTATTGTTTTAAACTGCAGTGGTTAGTACTGAAGCAGCAGCCTTGGCTGCTGACTCTTCCCATTTCAGCTTTTCAACATGGTGGAGATAATTCACTGCCAGCTCTAGGATCCATGTTGTCTGTTGACTCTGGGAGGCAGTGGGTCCATGCTTCTATCAAAGAAGCATGTCATGTAGCCCAGAAACCTCTTTCTCCTTTTTTTTTTTTTTTTTTGTCTGACCTAGCAGAGGCTAAATCTACCACATGCAGCATAATATGCAGCTTGGAGACACCCCTGTGTAAATGCATTTCTAATGGGTCTTATTAAACAAAAACCACAGAGCGAAATATAGGGGTGAAAGACTTAGATCAAGGAAATAGGGAAAGCCACCAGCCAACCTTAGATCAGTAGCTCCTCAACTTCCAAAGAGAGCAATTCCTGTCTACCCAGGCTTATATGCCTTGCTTTTCTGCCCTCTCACTGGCTCTTAGCCCAGTTACCTCACTTCCTCTTCCTATACAGCTCTGTCACTGTCTGTCTGTACAGACTTCCAGGTCTCTGTGGCTGGTACTGTGATTAAAGGCGTGTGTCACCATGCTTGGCTCTGTTCCCTACTGTGGCCTTCAACACACAGAGATCCTGCCTGCTAAGGGATTAAGGATGTGTGCTGCCTGACTTCTTGTTTGCTTAAAATGCCTGGCCTTTTCCCTCTGATCTCCAGGCAAGCCTTAATTATTAATGCACAAATAAAATATCACCACATACCATAAAGAATTTTAATGAAAAATAATAAATAAATAATTCCATGAAATGTAATTAGTGAAGGAGTTTTCATAATTTCAAATTATTTTGTGAGTTTAGTTTGCAAATCAGAGACAGGTGTATACCAATTATCCTGCTCATTTTTTTCCTTGATGAATAAGAAATTGCTATAACGACATTTACTATTTTATTAACTCCTTACAGAGACATGTACTAGGAATGTGTAAGGGGTTCTTTGTAGAGTCTAATCATTAAATCTTTGCTTTCTGTATAGCTAAATTTATCTTTATACTTTATACTAGATAAGAAAGTATGCAAATATAAATATGTTAGACTGAACTCCCATTTAAGTTTAAATCTAGTTGCAACCTCAAAAATATGAGAAGCCTTTCTCATTTGTAGCTACTAAATGCAATGCAATAAACCACTTCAGTTTCTCCTGACCTTTTCCTGTTGAAAGACAAAAACTGTCAAAAATCCCCAGCAGTTGGTAAGGACCACTCAGTATCAGAATTTCTTGACAGATGACAAGCAGGATACTCGAAAGGTCATGAGTCCAGGTTGTTGCAGGAGGATGCACACAATGTTCAAGTAGCTGCTCTGTATTGAGTATAGTGAAGAATTGATCAGGTCAAAGGGAGGATGAAGAAGGAGAACTGTGTATAGTGATTAGGTTCACTCTAACAAGTGCTGGGCTGAAAATCAGAAATCCCAAGCCCTGGAACAACTTCCTTGGTCATTATAGAACTTGGGTAAGAAATGAGTTTCTGGAGCTCACTTTTAAGAAATAAGTGGCAGGGTTGAGGAAATGGCTCAGTGGGTAAGACAGTAGCTGTGCAAGCATGGAGACCTGCGTTCAGATTTCCATCACCTACATTAAAACCCACATGTGGCAGCATTGTGCATATAATTCCAGCCCTGAGTGTTTAGACCTATTGGTCAGCCAATCTAGATGAAATGGTGGCCTTTAGGTTCTGTAAGAGACCCTGTTTCAGAAAACAAGAGGGAGATTGGTAGATGTAGACATCTCAATGTCAAACTATGGCCTTCATATGCCACTGAATAAGTGAGTGCTGTAGCACACTCATGTACAGATAAGGGCCACATTCCACCAACACCCCAAATACACATGCACCACAAGAGGTGTGTGAGTTGAGACTATTATGTAAGAAAGATACTAAAATGCTTTGCAGGATGTCATGTACTCTGAATAAGAAATTATTCATAATTACAGGCTCTGTTAAGTGACTGTGTTCCAGGTTACAGATTCAAAAACAATGCTACCATCTGGCTAACAGCTTACTTTGTCTATGTCAACTGTACACTTAGAAGATTTTGAATGAATATTTTACCTATTGTCTCTATAATGTAATCATCATTGCATTGTACCTGCTTCCATTTGTCATTGAGGAGCCAGTTCATTGAGGATCCAAGAGTTTCACCCTCATTGTTATTATTTTATGCTTATGATGATTTTAATAATGAGCTGCATGCACAAAGCATTTTTAACTTGATAGAATTCGTTTGCATTTTTTGTAACAGTCATTTTTAAAATGTTTTTATGTACTTTGAACACTACAAAAACTTTTGAGCCAGTTTGCAATGCAGTGGAGAGGACAGTGTTCTGTTAAATGCTATCCTGTTGCCTCTGGTTCAGACTCACCTGTCAGTTGTGTAGAGTTCTGATGTTGATGACAGTCTCTGTGATCAAGGGAAAATCGAGAGTAGGAGTAAATGGGTCAATGGGAGATGATAGCACCTTCTTTTGTTTCAAAACAAAGAGTTAATATCTATTTTATATATATATATATATATATATGTAACATGAATTTTAAATTATTAATAAAAAATCTGGTGCTTGATATTGGGGTGAATGCTGAAAGATCAGAGAAGCAGAGCAAGCCACAGCCAAGTCGCTTCGCCGACTTCTCTGCTGATCTTGTTTCCTCAGACTGGAAGCCACTGTGTCCTCACCCAAATGGATCTCAGCTGAACTGCTGCTAAAAGCCTAAAAATCTATCTAGTGGCTGTTCTGTTCTCTGACCCCAGATAAGGTTATTAGGGTGCACAATATATTGGCGGACACAATATCACCAGATATATATATATATATATATATATATATATATATATATATATATAGAGAGAGAGAGAGAGAGAGAGAGAGAGAGGGGAAAACAACCTGGGAATTGTCTGAATGGAACATTAAAAGATAATATTTGTTATTATCACAATGCATAATAAAGATGTTATTTGAATCATCTTGTATTTACAAACACAGTGTCACTTAATAACCTGAAAATTGAAGTGTTATAGATTTTGATAGAAATTTGATCATTTCTTCTGACCTTTCTTTCTGATTCTCTGAATACTAATCCTGCACTAAAAATACAAAGCTCTGTTATGTATTAACCTAATTTACCTTATAGATAAATGGATCTCACTTCTGTAAACAAAGATAACAGTGAAAGAAATCAGTGGGTTAAGTCATTAGAGAATGTTGAAGATTTGAATAAATTATATCACTTGGAACATACTATTGATAAGTAATATTTTTCTTTTGTTAATTAAAATTTTTCTATATAGTATATTTCAATTATAATATTTTCCTTCTCCCAACGCCTGCCTCTGAAATTCTCCCCACCTCCCTACCCTCCAAATTTCATGATACTCTCCCTTTCCCTTTCCTACCCCCTCTGAAGTATTTGCAATTCCACATAAGTTACATAAACATTAGGATACTTAAAAGTCATTCATAAATGGTAATCAAATTTCAGGTAAAAAGATCATGAGAGTGAGATTTAGCATTAGGGAAATAATGAAAGTATCATGCAATTAGTAGCTTTCAAATGGAATTGTTCCAATCCTCTTGGGATGGTCTGGGTCTAAGAATCATAGAGCTTGACTTTAGAGATCATGAATCAATATCTATGAGAGGTTCTAGAAATTCATATTTCAAATAGATATTTAGGGTGACAGTGGGTCCAGTGAGTCTCATCATGATCTGAGACACACTTATGTGTTACATAAACTGATCTAATAACCAATAAATTATCAGTTGAATGGGTAGGTATTATAAATGTACACATCTAAAATGATTGCTAGGGATCACCCAGAAAACTCAAAAAGGGGCTTAGATAATGGTTACTTGCCATTATTTCACACATTCTCAAAAATTATTACTATCTCTAACATAGTAATTATTAAGGAGCATTGAACATAATGAAACTCTTTGCATTCTTTTTACAAGTTTATTGAGAGAATAAAGATAACATGCATCCCTCTCACAGAGACATTTTGATGACAACTATACAGTTTTCTATTTGGCATAATATATGCTTATGTAGTTAGAATCTATCCCATTGTTTTCTGAAATGAGAAAGTATAACTCACCATCAATTTCCCAATCATCTATAGTTTTTATTCCAGGGACAAGAGCAAAGGAGGACCAAATGGCAACAGCTTTGGATGGAGGTTTACGATTGGAGCCTTCAGAGGGGGAACCATACTCGGACTTTCTTCCACTATCCTACACCCCATAACTGATGCAACCAAGGTAGGAGGAGACAAGACAACTCTTCGTCAGACTGTCAGTGGTTGGCTATTTCTTCTTTAGTGAACTGGATATCTTCTTCCCATAATTCATACACTAAAATTCTAACAGTACCAAATGACATTAGTAACTAAGGACTCTGGGAAGTTATTAGGTTGTGGGTGAAAATTAGGCCCTTATTAGAAGAGGCATTTATAAATATTCTCTCTCTCTCTCTCTCTCTCTCTCTCTCTCTCTCTCTCTCTCTCTCTCTCTGTGTGTGTGTGTGTGTGTGTGTGTGTCTGTGTCTGTCTGTCTGTCTGTCTGTCTCCATGTGAGGACACCAGGAAAATGTCCACAAACAAGGAATTGTGACTCCACAGATCCCAGACATGATGGTACCCTTGTCAGCACCTGACTAACGGGCTGCTACCTGCATAGGGCAGTTTTGTAAGAGAAATCTAAACAAATGAAGATGAAACTGCTGTCTCCAGACAGAGGAACAACAGTGGCACCTGCAATGTGTGAACGTGATTTAGGACTTGCTTTGTATTGAAAAATAGCTGTGAAGTGTGGGGTCATGGATCATGGCACATTCAGGAGGCTGAGGTCAAAACTGGAAGTTCAAAGACAGCCTTGAGTATGTAGGAAGACCATGACTCAAGAGAAAATAGAAACATTTGTGGGAAAATCAGTTTTGGATATATAAAGTACTCAATGACAGATAAATTATATCTAATGTATTTATAGATTAAGAAATAAAAAATTAAACATAGATATTTTATGAATGCTAATATATTGAGACTCTATTAAGCATAGTGGACTTACTGTAACAGGATAAAATGAGAGATTAAGTGTTACAAAGAAGATATGTATGGGCCAGTGCAGTGGCTCAGAGGTCAAAGTGCTTGCTGTACAAGTGTGAGGACATGGAATTTGAATCCCTGGAACTGACATATATGCTTTGTTGCTGTAATTTCAGCTTGAGAAGTTGGAGACAAGACAGAATCCCCACAACAACCTAACTAGCAAGACTAGCTGTATCCACAAGCTCTGGGTTTGATGGATACCACCTCAATGAATAGGGCATTGGAATTGCCATAGAAAGTGATTCCTGACATCAATCTCATCCTTCAGTATACACACACACACACACACACACACACACACACACACGTAAACAACATGCACACATATATGCACCACCACCACACAGATGTGAAAATCGGATATATCATGTACACTGAACATCCAGAGAGTAATATTTCAGGTCACAGCGAGATTCACCAAGTTCTCCAACATCTCAAAGCATGAGAAAGATCACATCCCCTTGTGAGAAATAGAGAAAGCCACCTATGGAGAATAGAAATGTGGGTTCTGTACATTTGCTGACAAGGAAGTTCTTTTACTCCAGAGGAAGAATGGTAAATCCAAACCTGGAAATGGAGTAAGTCAAGAATGCAGAGGTAATGATGTACTATACAGCATGTGGAACAATGAATGAAAAGCCTAGCTGCAGTTTGTAATACCTAATAATACATGCAAGCACCAATTTCTGAAATCCCCACAAAGGGTTCAGCACTGTGCAAACAGCAGTGGTCACCTGTCTATAACTCCCACCACATCACTTAGTACAGAGACAAGATCATCTATTATAGTGCTTGCATGTTCAGAACAACGAATTTAACAAAGTGAGTGATTACATCTGGGAACTGGCCTGAATGTAGCATTCTGTTAAGGAACTCATCAGACTACAACAGCTGGAATTTCTAAAGATGACAGATGTGAGTCTGGGTGTGCTTCTGCTCTATATATCTTAATTTGGTGTACACATGTACATGCGCTCACATGCTCACACACAGATTGAGAGTTTCTATCACTTCTAGAACACTTGTCTCTGAACTTAGAGTGACTTAAGTTTAAAATGTTATGAAATGCATTGTGATTGTGTAATAAATACATATATGGTCATGAACATTTATATATATATATATATATATATATGTTCATAATATGTGTATAATAATGCATATTCTTCCATTTACCTCAACATGGCACTAACCACAGCAATAACATTAGAGCTCAAAGTGGACCATGTTTCTTGGACAGTGCTATTGATTTATCTGCCTGTGAGTCTCTAATATGATTTATCTGTATATATTTTATAAAATAAATCCTATTGGATTAGATTAGGACATCTGACTTTAGTCTTTCCTTAAGTCCATAGCTTCTGGGGTTTGGCGAGATGCCTCTGTATTAAGAACACCTGCTGCTCTTGGAGATCACTTGTGTAAAGCACCCAGGTTTATGTGCTTTACAACCATCTATAACTCCAAATCCATGGGATCCAATGCCCTCTTCTTGCCTCTGGATGCCAGATACTCACAGGCTACACATACACACATGGAGGAAAAACATTTATGTACATAAAATAATAAAATAAAATTTAAAAATTCAATAGCCACTCTTAATACTTGTTAATACTGTGGCTGACTAGTGCATCTAATTACTATGCAAATTTCATTTGAAGTGGCCAGTCCTCTAAGAATGCAAAAATGCACAATTGGCAGTTTTCTGCTTGTAGAAGTATCTGTCTCTTCCTTGCATTGACAAAGGACAGATCTATATGCAGATTAGAGAGACATTGTTACTGAAGTCTAGAGTGTTCAAATTCTAAGACCTCGGACTGCTCTGTTATCTTTGTTTCCAACCAGTCCAAACACCAATGTTTCCTTTATCTCAGCCCTACAGAGTTGGTTAAGCTTACGCAGAGGATACTTGCATAACCCTGGCTCATGTTGACGGCACTAAATTCACATAACAGTCACAATCTGAGTGTCAACCCTACGGTGAGGATTAGTCTTGTTGGCCACAAATCAAAAACAATTATTTTATACTTATAAGGTGATGATTAAAATGAAAAATAAAATTTCAAGAGAAAGGGAAATTTAACCTGAGTCTGAAAGGCGGTGTCTTAGCTACAGGATCTTTTGTTTCCTCTTCAGCTCATCTTACAACATGCTGATTATTAAAAGTTGCAAGATTTTAGTTTTCCTGAACTCACTCTCAAGGGACATCATTGTGTTCTCATAAAAAGAATCAGAGTGAGTTTTCTTAGAGTCTAGGATTACAAAAATTGTGGCTAATTGGGATTTTTGAGGAAAGAGTTAAACCAAGAAGAGTATGACATGTGCAAAACAAGATACTAGATGCGCTATAGGCCCAGGAAGAGAATTAAAGAGAAGAATGTGGATTAACAGGACACATGTTCATCCCCTGCATTGTACTCAATAGTGAACTTGCAGGCACTCACTGAAAACTTTCTGTGTTTAGCATAAGGTTTACATTGTAGGCGCTGGATCGATGGCTCAGTGGTTTAAGAGTGATCTTCCAGAGAATGGGAGTTCAGTCTCTAGCTTCCCTGTTGGGAGGTCATTACTGCTCTGGGGGATCTGACTTTCTCTTCTTGAATCTGCAGGCACTAAATTAACAAGCTCACCCTATCTGTACACACACACACAAATACACTCACAATTAAACTACAATGACTTTCTAAAGAAAAAGATTTTCATTGTATTGATTTAATTTTATTTACAATGCAGATGCTTCCAAAACAAACTCATCTTGATTTGAAAGTATCTTAGATTAATAAAGCATTTATTGTACATAGCTGGTAAGAAATTATGTAGCTAAGAAGTATAATACATGGCAGGATATTGGTGGTTTACTACCACATCTGTGCAACGAACTGGGGCCAAGGGGCTGTCTGATCCTGCTGAGCATCGTGGGACATATCCTATAATAGATACATAACGATGGGAAAGATCAGAAATCAAAATCAGGACTATACTTTCTATCTAATGTGTGTCTCTTTCACACTACCCTCAAGCTAAAACCTAGTAAATCAAAGTATCATAAACTGGTCATAGTCTGTATGATTAATGTGTCCTGTTTGTTGGTGGTGTTGCTTGTATCTTAGGGTGAAGCACACATTGTTAAAGCAAGGTGAATGAACTTGTAAGGTCTCACTAAAAATTTATTGAAAGAATAAATCAGAAAATAAAATGATATTGCTATTGTCTCTTCGTTAGAAAAAAAAACAAAGCAAAATGTGGCTGCCACAAAAGAGAAATTAAGACTCCAATAAACTTAATTCTGTATCTATAATAAACTTCCGTGAATTCCTCAGAATACACTGAACTTTGTGTCAGCTATTTCAAAGTCTTTGTAGCATTGGTTTTAGGAAAGCTTTTAAAGATATTTAAATTTAATGTCTTTCTTCTGAGCAGCAAGAAAAAAAAGATTAAATTATTTCTGAGACACTCTCCTGAACTAACATCCCACACTTCTTTTCTAATGATTACAAATGATTTATACCCCAGTCCTACTTGCCTTTGGGTTCCTTTAGGGAATTGATTGACAGATGGACTTGACCTTTGCCATACCCCCTCTGTGAGTAGGAAATGGTCATCATCGATTAATGTCACAGATAAATGCTGCTTTGCTCTTGCTCTTTACACCTTTGAAATTACTGGAGGAATCAAAACAGTTAATATTGAGGACAAGGTAACAACCCACTTTTATCTTGATTAGGGCTGTCACATAGAGTTATATAGTTTTTGCCCTACATGAAAGTGCTTGACCAAGAGAACATACAAGAGAAAGAAAATGTCAACAACCCCTGCTTGTCAATTCATGCACCATGATGAAATTCATTTATCCAACAGAGGTACCTTTTCTCAAAGGTACAAAGGTCACATTTGTTTCATTTATTCACACTTAGTCATTCCATTAAGAAGAACCAGTGATTGATAACCTCCAGCTCTAACTTCATTTATGGAATTCACATGTGATAGATTATTCTGAAGAAAACCCTATAATGGCTAATATTGTAACTTTATGATACCTTGAATCAACTAAAACTTAAAGATCTGGGCAGAAACTCTGAGAGATTATTCTTGTTTGAATCATTTGAGGTAGGAACATGCATCCTAAATCTTGGCTGCATCCTTTAGCATCAATCCACATAAAAGAGCATGGAAGAATGAAGCTGTGAAAGTGAAGTTTGAGTTGCTTTGGAGACCCCAAGCTATGAGAGGTGCCAGAGCGATGGGATATGTGCCAAGGAGAGATAAATGTGATAAGTGGAACCAACCCAACAGAGAGGAAGATTGACGGTTAAGATATTGTGTTGAGTCTCAGAAGCAATTTTGAAGTTTGGACTTTTAAACAGTTTTGAGATTGAAAGTCTATGAGGGACTTTTGAAGTTGGAATAAATGCATTTTGCCATGGCCACAATCATATGGGGGCCACACAGAATGTGGTGGTTTGAATGAGAATGGCCCCCATGGGCTCATGTTTTTGATTACTTGGTCCCAAGTTGGTGGAACTGCTTGGGAAGGATTAGGAGGTAAGGCCTTGTTGAAGGAGATGCGTCACTGGGGCTGGGCTTTGAGGTTTCAAAAGACTCCCATGATTCCTAGTGTTCCTTCTTTCTGCCTGGCAGTTGTGGATCATGATGTGAGCCCTCAGCTGTACCTTATTTCATCTATCATAGACTCACCCAGTGAAACCATAACGAAATTAAACATTCTCTTTTATCAGTTTTCTTGATCATGGTATTATTTTAACAGCAATAGAAAACTAAGACAGATCATAATATAGCACCAACAGAACATTTTTTTTTTTTTTTTTGTTTTTCGAGACAGGGTTTGCGCCTTTCCTGGGACTCACTTGGTAGCCCAGGCTGGCCTCGAACTCACAGAGATCCGCCTGCCTCTGCCTCCCGAGTGCTGGGATTAAAGGTGTGCGCCACCACTGCCAGGCTAGAACATTTTTTAACAATACTATTTTTAACGTCCAAAGAATTATGATTGATCAGAGAATTTCCTTTGTGAAGTGATGGTGAATAATATAGAAATGTATGACGACTGATTAAAACAGAGATTAAATATCAGTGGAGTGCTCAGTCACAAATGGGACATCTATGTCACTTTCCCCAAAAACTCAGGGGCCATCATGCAAGAGTGGTGGAAAAATCATAAGAGCCAGATATTGGTGAGGACCAGGGCAAAGCAGTGTCTTCTGGACATGACAGGACTGCAGCAGCAATGGTTGCCTGATCAAGACCTGCACAAGATTAAGTCATTCAGCTTTCTGACCCATGGGCTCCTACTCTTAAATGAGTGGCTATTGACCATTGTTGGTATCTTGGATAGGGCCATTATATTTTCTTTAAATGTGTGGCATGGTATGTCAATCACATTCCTGTGGTTGCCCCAACCCCTACAGGGATATATGGACAGAACAAGTTGGACTTAGTAGATTATTTAAACTGGGGAGGAGGGCAATGGAGCATAGGGGTGATGAGAACATAAGGGAATGGGATGGTTGAGCTGGAACAGGGACAGAGTGGGAGAGCAATGAAAGAGATATCATGATAGAGGGAGACATTATGGTGATAGGGAGAAACTGGGTGTTAGGGAAGTTTCCAGGAATCCACAAGAATAACCCTAGCTTAGACTACTAGCAATAGTGGAGAGGTGACTGGCTTACCCCAATAACTAGATTGGTGAATACCCTAACTGTCATCATAGAGCCTTCATCCAGTAACTGATGGAAGCAGATGAAGAGATCCATAGCCAAGCACCTGGCCGAGCTCCAGGAGTTCAGTCAAAGAGAGTGAAGAGGGATTACATGAGCAAGGGGTGGGGGGGTCAAGACCATGATGGGGAAATCTACAGAGACAGCTGAACCAAGCTCATGGGAACTCACAAACTTTAGATCGACAGCTGTGGAACCTGCATGGGACTGAACTAGGCCCTCTGCATAATCAAGACAGTTGTGTAGCTTGATCTGCTTAAGCCCCGCCCCCTGCCCCCCCTCCCCCGGTAGTAGGATCATGATCCATCCCTGGTGCATGAGCTGACTTTTTGGAGCCCATTACCTATGGTGGGACACCTTGTACAGTTTTAATGCAGGCAGAAGGGCTTGGACCTGCCTCTACTGACTATACCAGGCTCTACTGACTCCCCATGGGAGGCCTTACTTTGTTGGAGGAGGGAATGGGGAGTGGGATGGGGGGAAGTTTGGAGGCACAGGAGGAGGGAATAGAGGGGATCTGTGAATGGTATGTAAAATGAATAAAAATTCCTTAATAAAAAATTAAAATTTAAAAGATGACATAAAGTTAGGAGGGGGAAGAGTGATGGGGAGAGCATCTGGTAGGAGTTGGGAAAAGGAAGAGAGCTAAATATAATAATCAAGATACATTGTATGAACGTCTTAAAGAATTTATAACAATATTATATTTAAAAATTGCAAGTGTGTGTGTGTGAGAGAGAGACAGAGAGATAGAGAGACAGAAAGACACGGGGGGGGGCGGGTGTGCATTGTAGATAACTTGCAAGAGTCAGTTCTCTTCTTCCATCATGTGGGTCCCAGCAATTGAACGAAGGTTTTCACAGTGCCTTTACCCATTGATCCATCTTGCTAGCCTTGTATTCTTTTGTGACCTGCAGGAATATTCCAACCTTATCTAATTTTGTGTGTGTTTACTTCTTATTTTTATTATTCGCACATAGATTCTATGTCTGTACCTGTGTATTGTAAAACTCAAACAAGATTTCTCAAATCATAACATCAGAAGAAAGGATAGAGCATAGGTGGATTCTGTGCTATTTTATGATTCCACCAGTTCAGCTGTTTAATTGCTATAAATAAAAAGCATCCTTATTCCAGGTGCTTCCCAAACTTCATCCTCTTGGTTTTGCAAAAAGAGGTATTTATCTCTGAACAAAGTACCTTGCAAGGTAAGTTCAACAAGCCTGTAGACTGTGACCTGCTCATCAAAGCTTTCAGTACAGGCAAAGCAAATAAAGTAAAATATAAAAAGTTTAAAAATCACTGTAAAAACAATAAACAGTTCAGTCTTACCACAAATTTTATAGAAAATGAAACTTGGCCAGGAGTAGACACTAATTTGAGACCACACACTGCTGTTAGTGATGGGGAAATTAATTTTATCAAAAGCAGACTTCCTCCCAGGGCCTGTTCTATGTCAATCTGCTATAGTGGGTGGGAGCTCGACCTTGGCATTTCAAGTTTACATCTAGGGTTTGACTTCAGCAAGTGGTGCACTGTTACGCTGGACCACTTACCTTGTCTGAGCCTTGGCATTGTCCTCTGAGAACTGGAAGAAACAACAGCTTTCCCACTTACACAGACTCAATTCATTTTTTTTTTCTCAAAGACATTTTTAGTAATTAATTTTATGTTATGCCTATGAGTATTTTTCCTATGTGTATGTATTTGTGCCACATGCACGCTTGGTTCCTACACAATTAAAATGTGGCCAGGATCCCATGGAAGTGGAGTTACAGACAGTTATTAGCCACTGTGTAGGTGCTGGGAAGTGAACTGAGTCCTGAGTCCTTTGTCAGAGTTGTCCATGCTCTTAACCACCAGGTCTTCTCTCCAGCTCTAGTTTTATTTTATATTTTGTTTGTTTATGTGTACATACACATGGATGTACCCACAAAGGCCAAAAGAGGTCATTGGATCCCTTGGTGCTGAAATAACATTCATAGGTGCTGGGTACTGATCTTGGTCCTCTGAAAGTATAATGTACACTTTTGACCATCCAGCCATCTCTTCAGCATTGCATTAAATTTTATAAAGAGATTAGACTAAGGCCTGCCACACAGTAATCAGAAACACTGAAGTATAATGATAATGATGCTTTGGAATTTGTGGGACCAAATGAGGGTATTTTTATACTCCTTCAGTATTTCCACATCCACTTCACTTAGATGTTTCAGTGAAAATCAACAGGTACCATTAGTGCTTATCTGCATTTTCGTCTGATGGAGCTCAAATTTCATGCATTTATTCAAAAAGTATCTTTTATAAATGAACAATAAATTGTCACAAAGTATTTCTAATTGTAATCTTCTAAACACTGTATCTAAAGACAGCCCTTGAGGTTTTGGGTAACCAGCTCATGCCCTAACACAATAACGGAAGAGGACATTGTCTGCAAAATTAATACTTACCAAGAACTACTCCTAGGTGAGTTTCTAGGGTCTGTTTCACTTAAAACAAGATATACTGTTATGTCATTATAAATGTAAAGGAGAGCAAAAACAAACTTTCCTTGATCAATATGTCTACTTTTCTTTGACAAGAAGCTCTGTTTCACCCTTTATTCTAATATGCATTCTTTTATGAGAATGACATAAGTCATGAGGAAAATAATTTGTAAATTTGATTGAATTGAATTATCTTTGATGGTTTGGCATCCCAATTTGGCAGGAAGTTGCTGTACTATATTACACAGACCTTATTGGTTGTGGTTGTCTCCACAACTAAACACACAAGAAATGATTGTGATATTTTGTTTGACAAATACTTAACAGATGTTTAAAAGGTGTGAGAAACAAAAAGCACCATGTCAATGAGCTATGCTATGTTCACATGTCATGCATTTATTCTACAGTAGATTCGTCATCCCCTATACTTCACAACAGTCTCAACAAGTTCCACTCTCAGGAGATGCCACTGAGTGTTCCCCCCGAGAAAAGTTTTTTCCTGTCTCATTTCTTTCTAGACATCATCATGCTTTTCATGACAAAATACTTTTTCCATTTGCAAGTAAGTTCTATGTATGACCTTCCTATTGTATATCTAGTGTCATACATAGCAGGATTGTCAATATTTCCTCAACAGGTATTTGTTTTGATTTTTTAGTCATATTTGTGTGTACATATAAGAGTGTGTGTGTATGTGTGTGTGTGTGTGTGTGCATGTGCATGTGTGTGTGTGTGTGTGTGTGTGTGTATGTGTGTGTGTGCTTACACGCAAAGGCACATGTGTGAAAGTCAGAGGAAAACCTGTAGGAATCAATGTTTTCCCTTTACTATGTGGTTACCTCCAAAAAATCAACTCAAGTGGTCAGGCTTGCCACCAAGTGCCTCAGCACTCTCCTCTGATCCTTCATGAAGTACTTCTTTTCTTTTCCTTTCTGAGATTTTTTTTAAATCTTATTTATTTATTTATTTATTTATTTATTTATTTATTTATTTATTTATTTAACGTGCTATTTACAATTTCCCTTCCCTCCTCTCCTCCCAGTCTCTCCCCCTCCTATCCCTCTCTGTTCCCACCTTCCCCAATCTACTCCTCCCGTTTCTGTTTAGGAAAGGGGATGAAGTATTTCTATGGTGACTCAATTTGTGTTCCCTTCTAAGGTCACTTTTCAGCATTATCACTTTTTATTTTTCTGCTGTGCTTTTATCTTTGTTGACCAATCTCATCTTTCAATTTCCTGTTCATACACACTCTCATGAGGATTTATCTGGAAATGGGGAGACCCCACCCCTGTGCTTTTCTCTGTCTGCACATGAATTATTTGCAATATGAGCAGACACAATAGCTAACTGCCGGTCACTGCTCATTGGACATGCTCTGCATTTGCCATTTACGCTGCAGTGGGTGGGTCAAAGACCTTAAAGTCAGGTGTTGGTGTCATACAATTAGTTTCCATCATTAAAATGTGGTGACCTAGATCAAAGTATGTTATTACAATCTGGTATCACTTTGTCAAACCATGGGACTTGAATTCTGAGGACATGCAACTGGTGCTAAGCAGGGATAATCTCAGTCACAGAGTTTTCTGTTTGTAGGGCCCCAAGCCTGGCTGGATTTATAACAAATGTGTAAAGAGGATCCAGAGTGTAACGGGGAGTGTGTAAACTATAGATACTGAGTATGTGACCGGTCCTCATTAACTCCTGGAAGGAAGCCAAATTCCTTTTTTATGTATAGAAGAAATTGCAACGCCTCTCTGTAATGCTTTTTTTTTAATGTCTTTTAATTGTCATATTGAATTGTTTGAACTTTCATGTGCCCTATCACCTTTCCTTGTTCCCAACCTTAGAAAACAATGTATTACTAATGAGGATATTAATTATCAGCTAAGACAGATATCTTCCACAGACACAATGTTACTTGTACGGATAACATTCTGTGACTTTGGAACCATGAATGGCTCCTGGATGTTGCCAGATGCCTTCCCTTGTCTAAGATGGTTAATCCAGCTCATACAAGGAGTCAAATGTATCATTTAATCTTAAATCCTCTCACTATATTACCGTATTCATAATTTTATTTTCTAACTTTATAAATGGTCAGCCTAGTTGAATGATTTTATAGATCTCTTTAAAAAAATAATTTTGTCCTTCTCTTTTCTTTTCTGTATCTAATATGAGAATTAATTCCTTTATTTTTCATTCTGGTAAAATAACTTGTGTACATCCTTATATTGTTCGTAGGATAATACATCAATTACAGGTCAAATTTTTGAGGATGTGTTTGGTTTTCTTTAGCAGGAATGATTTTCTGTTTAGTTATTGCTGAGAAAAAAAATGCTGGTCTTCAATAACGGCTGTAAATGTGTCTCTTTTCTTTCAGCAAATTCTTGTATTTTCTGCTTCTTGCATTTGAATTTTTCTTTCGAAGTCTATAAAGCATCTTATATTAATTTGGTGTTTTTGTTATTCTGACATATTTATCTTTTAAAATGTTTCTTGTTTGAAGCCCACTTTATCTGATGTTGAAACAGCCATGCCCTTTCTCTCAATTATTATTTGCAATTAATCGTCTCCTATTGACTATGCTTTTTATACAGAATATAATTTAGTCTTCATCTGATATTGAATATAATATCTGTCTTTTAGATTTTTTTTTAGACCCAGGATTATCAAGCTACAGTTGGTGTCTCTAACTCAGCCTCCTCTGGACAACCCAGGTCATACATATTAACACATTCTTCAGAGCTGAATAAGCCTTGTGATGGCAAAACTGAACATGTGCATCTGAGACCATTTTTTCCCAAAATCCCAAATATATTTATCTTCACATAATTTGCAGATAAAACTAGCCAATTGATATGGTTATTCTATTTACTTTAATTAAGAAGATAAGTAAATCAATTTATGCCCAACTAGTACTGAATCTTCCTGTTCATATTCCTTCATTGTTGAAGGTTTGGGTTTTCCTCTGGAATAATCTCCTTTTAGCTGAAATTCTGCACTAGCATTTCCCTTGTAGAAAAGTTGGTGATAAATCATATCCTTAGTTTTCTATCATTTGACAATGCATTTATGCAACCTTAATTCTCAATGGATATTTCAGTACCAGACTTTTGGATGAAGGTTTTTGTTTGACAGCTTGTTCTCTTTTAGTCTACATTTTATAACGTGGTGGTCCCAGTGTCTTCCAGTCCTTGTACCATTAAATATGAACTATTCATTCACACATTTAGAAGATATGATGTTTCTCTCTAGCAGATTTCAAGGTAGAGGAATGTGAACACTAGGAGTGGGGAGTGGTATATAATAATACAGGATTGAAGATAATCAGAATATAATACAAACAAATGCTATATTGAAACCCATCCATTCATATAATTTATAAATGCTAAAAAAGGTGACAGAATTAAAAAAATTCAAACTATGTTTGATGGATTAAAACATTTGAGACTCCTAACAGAGGGAGCAGGGTCTATCTCTGACTCCTTTGTCTGCTTTGGGGACACATTCCTCTTGCCAGAGTCCCCCATCCAGCCTCGATAGAAGAGGAGGTGCCAAGGCTCACTGTAACTTGATACACCATGGCTGGCTGATATCCATGGGATGCCTGCTTATATCTGAAGAGAAACAGTGGATGGGGGCAGGGAGTGGGGAGGCAGCAGCACGGGGTGAGGGGAGGCAATTGGGACGAGGGGAGAGAGGGAGATGAAACTTTGATTTGGATATAAAAACAATATATAAGGGGATGGAGTAATGGCTCGGTGGTTAAGAATACTGACTGCTCTTTCAGAGGACCTGGGTTCAATTCCCAGCCCCCACGTGGCAGCTCACAACTATGTATAATTCTAGTTCCAGGGGGCCTGAGACCCTCATGCAGATATATATATATATATATATATATATATATATATAATGTATGTATATATGTATATATGTATATATATAAACAATAAATAAATACATACATACACTTGTTTAGGCAGGCTATTCACCATCTGACTCTATGAATGTACCTCCTCCAACATATTTGTGGAGTTTTCAGACAGTTTCCCTGATATTTGTCCTAAGATAATCTCTTTCTGATCTTTATATCACAAATGACATAATCTTGAACTTTGTTTTGTTCCCTTTTGTTTTGAATGAATGACATTGCCAAATCCTTCCACAAGCCTGTTGTTCTTTCTCTGCTCTCTCCATTCTGGTACAGACATCCAACAGTAGGTTTTCTTGCTACGAAGCTTTAGCGTTCCCAGTTTAGGACCACCCTGTGCTTACTTGCTGTAACTAATTTCCATCTGGCTTTGGGCTTGTTCCAATCAAACACAGCTGTGATAACTTCTGTGAAGCCTTTGTCTAAACTCCCAAAACTTCTGTCATCTAGGGTTTTTACCCATTGATCAACTTTTCTTTCTTTCTTTCTTCTTCTTCTTCTTTGTTTTTTTTTTTTTCTTGTAAACAGAGTTTCTCTATACAACATTCCTGACTGTCCTGGAACTCATTTTGTAGACCAGCCTGGCCTTGAACTTATAGAGATCAGCATGCCTCTGCCTCCTCAGTGCAGGGACTAAAGGTGTATGTCCTCAATGCCTTTCTTCTAGAGAAGTGATCATGATTTTTTCCCTTCTGTGAGGAGTAATATTGAGGTTTCCCTGTTTTTTTGATAATTGCACTCTTTAGGATCCTGAGAGGAGTACTCGCCCACCTTCTAACTGGTGCTGTCCTAAGATCCATCAGAGCATTTTAACAAAGCTTTACCCTCAGCATTTTGGGAATAGTAATTCCCATCTTACTTAGCTGTTTTAACCCTTTGCAGTGCTGCTCTGGTCTAGCACAAACTGACATACCCAGGATCTCAGATGTCTAATGATCTTACTTCAGTTCTCAAAGCTCTCTCTGTGATGAAGCTTAGGGTCTTCCTCATGAATGCTTGAGTACTAGGCTTGTGATTGTCTGCATGAGGGGTGCTTGCTTGCTTCTTTCCTGAACTCATCTCCTCCCTTTACCTTGACCTTATTCTTTGTATTCTAACAGTCACTTTTCTCCCAGTTTCCTCTGCCTAAAAGAAGGGGTATGTCTTAAAGATGCAGTCAGATGAGCTATTGTGGCAGCGAGCTCTGTGACTTGTGCCTTTTTTTTCGGGGGGGGGGGGAGTGTGATGAAGGAGGAAGGAAAAGGTAGAGGGGTATGGACATGTTCTACTCTGTCCAGAAAATGCCTTATTGACTGGTGTCTGTCCAGAAAAAAAAAAGTTTCTCAAAGGTCTTGGGCTCTAATGTCACCATTATTGCTTATATACATAACTAGGCACACATTTATGGAAAAAAAAGTAGAAAGAAGAAAAATAATATTCAGTCTCTGCATATGCTCTGTGGTAGCTGCCTTTCTGTTACTGAAACAGGTGACTGAGATACATCAATTCATAAAGAAGAAAGATTTATTTAGAATCCATTGCCTGTGGGCCTAGGATGAGATATGGCAGGGATGTCCAAGAGAGGAGCAGAAGGGGGCAAATGAAGTTCAAGGTATCATCCCACCAGGAGGAAACTCTCTGAAGGGTGAATCTCGGATAGGCAAGGCCCTGAGACCACAAACCCCAGAATATCTTTTTGCTGTGCCTTCACATGTTGGCTGCTGCTATTTTTCTCTGGTATCTGGCATGGGGTGAATGGGTAGGGGAGATTCCCCACTGCCTGTAGTGTAGTGTGTTTATCTCATGGATACAACCAGTTCTACTGGGCATTTTTACCTGTGCATTATTATCAAGATGATTCTTTCCTAAACTGTACTGTCTAATTAATAATAATGATACTAATAATACTAATAATATTAGTTTTTACAGAGTTTTGATGAATAAAAATAAATACAAGGAGGTGTCACACAGCTAGAACACATGAGCTTCTATTGAGGAGCCATATAGACTGTGGCTTAGGTTAATGATTAAGAAAACAATTGAGTCCCAGTTAGCCCAGCTAGCTTAAATTCTTTTAACCTTAATATTGGGAGATGTGTTCACAGGTTTCAGTGTGCATCACAGCTTATACAAAGCCTTTCCCCTGGGTCAGGCTCCAAGAGGCAAAGCTTTTCTCTGGTCCAAGTATGAGTTTATGAGCAATGACCAGTGTATTAAAAAAACAAGCAACTTTTGTTTCCTCCTCTTGGGTTATAGCCTAAGACTGCTTGAATACAAACACATTCTACCAAAAACTAGCTAACTTCTTACTCTGTGCTGTACCTGACAAATGCATGAAGATTCCAGGTTGTTGAGGTTGTTTATTTTACTCCATCAGAATGCACACAGCCCACATGGCCTCAGATTTCCTGTGTTCATGTGTTTTCTTTCTCCCTACCTCCCTAATACCCAAGGCGATTTTTCATTCCCAAGCTGTTGCAGGTCATGATATACTACATATTCTAAGCATTTACAACTTGTTAATATGTACTGACAGTTCTCTGGAAGACAACTGTGAATGAGAGCATTTATTGGTTTTTAAAAATATTTCCAATAAATTGCTAATACCACACAAATATACTGTGTACACTAGGAAACATGATCCACTAGATAAACAAGATATAACAACTTCCTTAACCAAGACATTTTCTTCCTGTACTCAATTGTGTTCAGAGTAAATCTGAAGTTGAGTGCAATGTGAAAAAATGAATTTAAACCTCTTTGTATTAAGCAGGTAGACCCATATTATGGTTGCTTAGGGATTAATTTTAAAAGAATGCCTGGAGATTATTGAGCACATCTAATAGATGTAGGAAGTTAGTTACAAGAAAAAAAGAATAAAAGGCAAAAATAAAACAAAACAAAAAACAACAAACAAAATACACCAGAGCATTCTAGCTATATGTAAAATCAGAGTTGAGGTTTTGGGAAGATTTGAGCAAAGACTCAGCTGCAGTGGAACTGTAATTTGACCTTTACAAGATTTGGAAAGGTCATGAGATCTAGAAGTCAGATCAGTCCCTAGGGCAGAAACTTCTTAAGGCATGCCTAAACCAGCTCCAACCACATTAAGTTGAAATGCTTACACTGGTGAATAAATATTTTGCTCAGCAAAATTATCACACTTCATTGAGCATGTTTATCTTTTCAAAGATTTCTTCACTAGCTTCTGCAACACATTTTTCCCCTGAAAAAGCTAGCTTCTTGAAGAAGCACAGTTTTGCAAAAATGTGATGATGACCAATGACTAATTTAGAACAGATAAAGCCTAGAACTATGTCAATATATGAAATAAACAGTATGTGTTATCCTGAATCAGAATAGAAATTAATTCACTGATTTTTTTTTTCTTTTAGCTTATGTATTTTCTACCATGTGTCAGAAGACAAGGATAGACACTGGGAAAATTAGTGTGAATTACTGAGACCAAGATCCAACCTGATAAAGAAGGAAATTAAATGATTAGACAGGACTAAATTATGTGTGTATGCATACTTATATAAAGAAACATAACTTAGAAAAAATTTTTCTCATACAGTACTAATAGCAAAAATACTTAGTCTGAGAAGGAGGATCCATGTAGCAAATCCCAGGTGTTTTCCTGTGAACTTCATTCATAGAAAGTGCAAAAAAGTCAATTATAGAAAAGTAACCAAACTGTGTCACATTCCTAAAAGAAGGTAAGGATGATGATGATGATAATGGTGATGATAATGATGATTGTGGTGATATTATGTTCCCCAAAATATTGTGTGCCCTAATAAACTTATCTGGGGTCAGAGAACAGAACAGTCACTAGATATAGAGGCCAGAAAATGGTGGCACACATGCCTTTAATCCTATCACTTGGGAAGCAGAGATCCTTCCGGATCTCTGTGAATTTAAAGCCACACTGGAAACAGCCAGGCATGGTGACTCACACCTTTAATCCCAGGAAGTGGTGGCAGAAAGCAGAAAGGTATATGAGGAATGCAGACCAGGAACGAGAGCTGGTTAAGCTTTCAGGCTTTGAGCAGCACAGTTCAACTGAGATTCTTTCTGGATGAGGACTGAGAGGCTTCCAATCTGAGGAAACAGGATCATCTGAGGAACTGGTGAGGCGAGGTGGCTGTGGCTTGTTCTGCTTCTCTGATCTTCCAGCGATACCCCAATACCTGGCTCTGGATTTGTTTTTATTAATAAGACCTGTTAAGATTCATGCTACTGATGATGATGATGATGATGATGATGATGATGATGATATCAGTTTTTTGAGACAATTCCCATCATGTTGCCAGGGTTTACTTAGAAACTGGGATGTGTCCCTCTAACTTGTTATCCTCCTGCCTCAGACTCATAAGTCCTTGGATTATAGGTGCATGTCACCACAGTGAGTATTTATTATTTGTTTGTGTGGTATGTGAATATATGCATATGTATGAGCCAAGGCCTTAGTATATTGGATATCTTTCTCTATTGTGTCAGGGTCCTGTGCAGTTCCTTTTGGGGGAGGGAGTGACTAGGTACAGAGTCAATGGCCCAGACTCTAGGATGTTGAAACAACAAGCTCATTTTATTCAGGAAGAGGCAAGCCTTATATACCCTCCACACTTCCCCGGGGGAAAGGTCTGATAAATATGCATTTGCTGGTGTGACATGGCTGCCTCTCATTGGTCCAGGTCATCTCCAGATTATGTCTCAGCTGGTGTTGCTAAGGCCCTTAGGCAGACCCAGGTTATTACTAGTTTGGCTAGTGGGTCCTCAAGCCTCATAGGGCTGAATCATCCTGTACTCTATCATGCCTTATCCTCTTATCTTATTTCTTTGAGACAAAGTCTCACATTAAACCTGAAACTCACCAGTTCAACTCAGTTCAGTGGCTAGTCAACTCCCAGGATCCTCCTGTGTCTATCCAATAATACTGGAGTCACTGAATTACAGATACAGCACAATTAGAACTGTGAGGAAGAACACATCTTTTCTCTTCATATTGCGTTGGGTATTTCATTACAGTGAATGGAACGTAACTAATATATTCCCCTGTATGGTAAAAATGTGTATGAGAAGGGCATATTCTATGCAGACTAAGAGAGTGTCCAAGTGACATCCCTCGACCTTTTGTTGTTGTTGTTTTATTTAAGTATTTTTAGCTCAAAATTATCCTTATTCCAAAGAGACAAACTCTCTAGTGGCTAATGGTGCAAAACGTCCCCATTTTAAGCCTTGTGGTTCTAGAACTATAGAAACTCTACCAGATGGAAGCTAGATGTTATGAATCAGGGTCAGCACAAACCATGGAGTCTGAGAGAGAGAGAGAGAGAGAGAGAGAGAGAGAGAGAGAGACTTCTCACACTGGCACAGTCTCTAGGTAGTAAGTAGTGATGGAAACAAAAGAAGAATAAACAGAGGATTAGACAAATGTAATAGCAAGCAGGAAGGTCTTAGAATGAAGAATACAGAAAATATCCTGAACACATCCTAGAATACAGAAATTACCCTGAACACCAGTTCTTTCTTGCTATAAAGGCTTCTAAGGATATTAGAAGGAGAAGTATGGATTACATGACTCAGAAATGGGAGATTAAACATACATTATGTATACTTCATCAATAGACATTTTAAGACAGTGTTTCTTAACCTATGAGTCACACCCCCTTTGGCAAATCTCTATCTCCAAAAATATTTACATTACAATTTATAACAGTAGCAACATTAAAGTCACAAAGTAGCAATGATAATAGTTTTATGGCTGGGGGTCACCGCAACATGAGGAATTGAATTAAAGGGTCACAACATTAGGAAGGTTGAGAACCACTTCTTTAAGGCTTGCCACGAATACTGAAGCTTTAGAGAGGCAATGGAAGCTACGTGAACACTTAGGAAAGCCTATTTTCAGTCACAAGGATTTTTCAGACTTTCAATGTTTAGCTCTGACTTCTGTTAATAGTTCCTAAAACATCACACAAATATAAGATGAAGTGAGCTGTGCTTACTTTTAAGAATGACTAAAGAGATAGAGCTGACACCTGACTACTAAGCAAGCATGCCAAGGTATGGAGAAAAATTCTAAAGATTTATGTAGCATATGAGCAATAAATAATCAAAGCAAATCTCAGGGGTTCAGATAAAATCATAAGGCAGTCTGCAAGAAACAAACATAGAATATGATAGTATCAGGCTTCCACCAAGGAGACATGAACGCCTTGGTTTTGTGATCCTGAAGAGGTAATTCACGCTCTGGTTAGAATACTCTCTGCACATAGTTGATTCTCCTGTCCATGCTTTATGGCCAGTAGCATTTTATTCCCTTCAGTGTCTGGAAGTACAGACCGGAAATAACACTGTCTCCAGGCACTACGCTGTCATAGTTCTGAAATAAATGCTGAACTATTGTTCATGATTCATTATTTGCTACCACATCAGAAGATTTTTCACTGACATTGAGCAGAAAGAAAACAGTGATGAATGACCATGAAATCATACTGAAAGGATGTGATAAAATACCATGAGGTCAGTTCAGAAGGAACTAAAGAGATGGTGAAGGGTTTTGGGGTAAAGCAATATTTGTTATGAAAAGTGATGGCCTTTGTTATATGATTTTATTTCAAACTGCAGGTATGTCAATAACAAATAAAACTCAATATATATCATATATGATATATATGTACATATGCATGAGTTAGTTATATTTTTACATTTATCGATTGATTTGTGTGTATATCTGTGTATGTATATATGTGTATAAATAAATGAGTTAAAGTTATATTTTTACATATATTGATTGCATTGTGTGCATATGCACATTGGCATATATTGCATGTGGGGAAGCCAAGGGACAACTTTCTGGAGTTGGTTCTCTCCTTCTCCCACATGAGTTCTGAGCACTGAATTCTGGTCTCCAGTGGTTGTGAGTAGCTTTATCAGCTGAGACATTTCACCAGCCATGAATGGCATTTTTTTATAAGTATACTGCATCTTCCTATATCTTAGGAATGTTGGCTGCAGCAAAATGGTTTTTATATAATGAATAGAATATCAAAAGCCTCATCTTCTGATATTACTTTAAAAATTATATGGCATTGAGAAGTAAGTAAATCAATGCTCCCTGGATATGACGAAACAGGAAACATATTTGGGTTGAAATGTATATATTAAATGTAGATAAAATGTAATTGCTATGGAAAAATTCAAGCACCATTTCTTTATCTCTTTTACAGGCTGCATTCAATGGCAAATACACATATAATCCATAAAATATGATGATTTAACAGAATGTTTTGTTGCTTTAAAAACATAAAGGGATACACTAGAAATTATAGAGGAAAATAAACCTCACAAAACAGAAGATGGTTTGAGAAGTTTTCTTCCTTGACTTGCCTTGAGGAATTTTGAAAGTTTATATATGTCATTCCAATAGGAGAACCAATCACAAGTAATATAAGGAAGGTTACATCTGTTAGATAATACTACTATGGACATAATAAAATGTAGAGTTTTATTATTAAATTTTTTAAAATTTATTTTACAAACCAACCACAGTTTCCTCTCCCTCTTATTCTCCTATTCCTTCCCCCCATCTCCTTCCTACTCCCCCCCTCCACTCCTCAGAAAGGGGAAGGCCGCCAATGGGAGTCAAGATCTCATGGCATATCAAGTTGAGGCAGGACCAAGCTCCTTCCCCCTGCATCAAGGCTGAGCAACGCATCCCACTCTAGGGAATAGGTACCCAAAAGACAGCCCGTGGGCCAGGGACAGATCTTGACCACGTTACATAACTGTCTCCCTATAGTAGTAAGTTTCTCTGGTCCTTCCCGGCCCTGTGGTTGGGATGAATGTCTCCCACCTGCGTCCCACAGCCGCTTGGCACCAAGTAAACACACAGAGGCATATATTATTTATAATTGCTTGGCCATTAGCTCAGGCTTATTATTGACTGGCTCTTACACTTAAATTAACCCATAATTTTTATCTATGTTTAGCCATGTGGCTTAGTACCTTTTCTCAGTTCTGCCTTGTCTTCTTGCTTCCTCTGTGTCTGGCTGGCAACTCCTGACTCTCCCTTTCCTCTTCTCAGAATTCTAATCTGCTTGCCCCACCCATACTTCCTGCCTGGCTACTGGCCAATCAGCATTTTCTTAAACCAGTGTACAAGAGCTTTATCCCATAGCATTTCCCACATCCAGAGGGCCTAGGTCGGTCCCATGTAGGGTCCCTAGCTGTCAGTTTAGAGTCCATGAGCTCCCACAATCCTGGGTCAGCTGCTTCTATGGGTTTCCATGTCATGATCTTCACTCCTTCCCCAGCTCCTAAAATGTAGGGTTTTTAATATCTTACTTTGTAACAAAGGTTAAATTTGTCTAAAAACAGTAAGAAGAAACTGACCCAGATAATCCTTATGGTATATCTTTGCAAGCAAACAAATACTTGAGGAACCAGGCTGATGATGATCTCTGAGGTAGAGGTGCTCAGAAGCATCACTGTGTTTACTAAAAGAGACAGAAAAAGCTCTTTTAAAGTCTCCAATTGAAAGTAGTTCAAATTTAATTTGAGAACAGCAGTAGAGAGATAAGAGGCTTCCTGACCCGAGTATTTTCCAGGGTAGAATCACACCTCATGTTCTCATCACTTTCTGATTTTCATTGTTGTTTGGCTTTTGTTAGATTTTAGGAGATATATGGGTATTAGTACTAGAAAGTTTGTTTGAATGGAAAACATCTACTCACTGCTGATATTCGTTTGAATGACCAGCTTTCCCCACCAACTCCAGTGCAGAATGGCTCTGCATGATACTGTAAGTTCAAAGAGGAATATTGGACTTAGCTTTTTTTTATCAAATACTCAGCCTCTTGGCAAGCACATAGATTCCTCCTCTAGAAACCAAATTACACTCTTTAACATTCCGGTGGTAGTACTGCTGAAGCTATACATCTTTGAACCTCTCTTAGCCAGGTGTCTCTCCACTACTCCTATAAAGGAATCTTGCCAGCACAATAACAAAGTCTCATGGTGCTGGATCTTTAACTTTCCATATAGAGGGAATCTAGGCCTGCAGAGAAATGGGCCTTGTTAGGCCTAATTAGACTCACATTTGGCAAGAAGCACCTACATACATAGACACCTTCTCTTCAGAAATGGGCAATCAAGTTCTCTCACCCTGTACTTGCTGGAACAATCCATCAAGATAAAGTTCCAGTGTGGCATATTAGCTTTTAAGCTTCCCTATTTATTTACAGTTTGCAAAAAGAAATCACCTTGAGAATTTGAAGAGACATATTTCTTGCACTTCAGAATGAAAGATGTATTCTTGGGCCTTGGTGAGTGGGGCTGCAATATTATAAATAATTTTATAATAGACTTGGCAAGAATTACAATCCAGTGTACAACTATAGTCCTGTTCTGGAACTTCCTCCAGTAACTCTTCTGTATGTTTCCTGTTCAGTCACTAAATTAAAATATAACACTGTATACTATTGCATTAGGATCATTTAGAAAAACAGAACCAATAGGATATGTGTTTCTATAAAATTATATATATATATATATATATATATATATATATATATTCCAAAGAAATAAATAAATGACATCTGCATACAGTTTTGTACTATTATATATGTTTATATGCATGTATGTATGTATATGTACAAAAATATGTATAAATTGAGAAAGACACAGGCATACAGAGAGAAATAAAGGAGAGAGAGAGGCTTAAGAAACTCATGCAATCATGGGAGCTGACAATTCTGAAATCTGCAGGGTAGACTGGGAAACCTCTATCCATGAAAATTGATGGTGAAACAGAAGGAGCATTAGAAAGAAATTCTTAGACTGGGAAAGCAAAAGTAGGCTTCCTAGGATGGCTGCTTTTTGTTCCCAGAAAACATTTTGAGGAGAAATAAAAGGAAGGCAGGATGGCAGGTGTGTAAACAGAAACAATAATGGGTCATATTGAGTTAATAATTGGCAGGTTAGACTACATGGTAACATCATGACTTAATCATTCAGTCATGCACACTATGAAGGCTCAATATCAAGTCAAAACTTGCTTCATAAAAAGAAAGTAGTTACCTGCAGAGGGCACAGGGCACAGCTGTTGTGGTGATTAATCTTTTTTGACAAGTTAAGTAGATTTAGAATTATCAAAGAAACTCATATTTTGGCATGTCCAGAGAGATTTAACTGAGGAAGGAATATTGACCCTAAACATGGGCTGGCTGCCAGGACTGTATAAAAGAGGGAATGGAGCAAGAAAGCATCATGAGCTGTGGCATTCATCGCCCTCTGCTTCTGGCTACAAGTACAATGTGACCAGCTGCCTGGTATTCCTATGTGTTCACCTTTCCCACCATGATGAATGGTACCCTCAAGCAAGGACCCAAGCGAATTCTTGCTCTCATAAGTTTCTTCTTGTTAGATGTTGCTCATAGCAACAACAACAGTAACTAATAAACTCTGAAAACCTAGGGGCCTGCACTGCTTCTCAGCAGAAGGCCTGACCAAGACTCCAATCTACTTTCCTGCCATTAAAGACACACAATCTGTTGGATTGTGTAGATGAGTAGCAGAGACCTTGTACAGCTGTCTGGAGCTGTTGCACTGGGTCTCCTCATACCATTCAAAACTAATGGCTTTTGAAGTCACTCAAGAAATAAGCTGGAGTGGCACACCTAATGAATATTTTGCTTCCCAATTCTAAATGAAGTCAATACATATTGTGGCTCTTGTTTTCTCTTGTAGAAGGTACTTGATACAAAATTTACCCTTCCCCTCTGGTACATCTTGATAAGCCAAAAAGTTCCTCTAAAGTAGAGGGTCTTGGATTCTAGTAGGATTCATGCCTCACCCTTTAACTTACCCAGAGTTGTTGATACTCCTTATTCACTACATCTCACAGACACAATATTATCAACAGAGAGGCAAAGGTTATCTTACAACAAGGAAAGGTGATCAAGTTCACTGCCAAAGAACTTGTGACATCAGGTTAGAAAATGATATCCCCGAGGTAGGAGAGTGAAGGTATATCAATGTCTATGCCAGTGGAAGGAAAACTATTCTGATAAAACTTGCAGACACATGTAGAAAAAGGGGTGTGTTTACTGCTCAATAGTGCAATACTCCACCAGGTAGCAGGGATTATGATAATTTCATCAAATAATGCAGCCGCATAACAGTCAGTGTCTGCTTCTGTTTAGTTTTATACAGTATATAACACCATCAATTAAAAATCTGTTCTCACCGGGCGTTGGTGGTGAACACCTTTAATCCCAGCACTCAGGAGGCAGAGCCAGGCAGATCTCTGTGAGTTCAAGGCCAGCCTGGGCTACCAAGTGAGCTCCAGGAAAGGTGCAAAGCTACACAAAGAAACCCTGTCTTGAAAATCAAAAAAAAAAAAAAAATCTGTTCTCTGCATAGAGCATGCTGAATGGAGATATATTGGTAATTACCACATCCACATCTTTTATGGCTTCTGTAATGACATGAATAATCTCTGAATATCCTCCAGGTATGTGGAATCATTTTTGATTTACTGTTTTCCTGGATATGGTACTACATAAGGTTTCCATTTGTCCCTTTCCCACTACCAAACCGATCCTTCCATCTATCATGGAAATACATGAAATTCTGCTAGCTTTGAGTTTATCCACTGTAATTAAGCAATCAAGACGTGGAAGAGTAATCACAGAATTTGTTTAAGGACCCACTTTGCCCCCAGGTGCAATGGCCTCCATATTTAATTACCATCTGACTTTTCTCAGTCCTTACTTGACTGGCACACTATAGTGAAACTTTGAGTCTCAGAGTCACTGTTAAGAAGTTGTCAAAAAATCCATTATTTATTTCATTTTTCCCAATATACATTATTTCTATTAAAATTCTATAGATCCCTTTGTATAAGGCTGAGAAAAAACAAGAGTATATTTTGTGGGGTTCTAAAATTGTCCTTCTGTAAAACCTGTCTTACTTTTGCTTACTTTGTTCTATGTCTCTAAAGCAGCTCCATTATGTCCAGTATGAAAACTGTTGAAGGCTGTAGCTCTCATTCTTGTTGTTATTGTATAGTTTATTTTGCTTTCTTTAGATGATTTGGATTTGCATTTTATTTATATTTTCCAAAACTGTTGTGCTTATAAATAATTTAATATTCTTCCCATCTACTTGTATTAGTCTGGGTTCTCTAGAGAAACAGAAATTACAGAATGATCTCTCTCTCTCTCTCTCTCTCTCTCTCCCTTTAGTGGAGGCAGAAAGCTGGCCTCTGCCAGTAGGTGATTCATCAGGATTTAGGAGTTTTATTAGAATGGCTTCCAGGATGTGGTGCAGCTAATCCAACAATAGCTGCTGCCTATAAAGGGAAGGTCCAAGAATCATGGGGTAGTTGATTACCCCATGAGGTTGGATGTCTCAACTGGTTTTCAGAACATGGAGGAATCCTGAAGAAGTAGGCCCCCATGTCAATGAAGGAATGGACTTGCTACAGAGGGCAAAGGAAGCAGACAAAAAGAGAGACTTCCTTCTTTTGTGTCCTTTATACAGGCTACAGGCAGAAAGTGTGGTCCAGGTTAGAGCTGGGTCTCCCCATCTCAAAAGATTGGGATTAAAGGTTTATCTTCTCTCCTTAATGATCCATATTTATTATGAAAAAATTCCTTCACAGGTGTGCCCAGACTTCTGGGTTTTAGTTAATTCATGATGTAGTTAAGTCACGAGTATCAATAACACTTCTTTACCAGAGGAACAATGATTAACTTCCCAGAGCTACAACTGTTCTTGAGTCAGACTTTGCTGATGTCTACTTTGATAGCTGTAGAGTTCTGCTGTGGGATGTTCTGTATGTCCTGTGGGAGCCCTTCTTGGGTTCTTTGTGGCGTTACCCAGCAGGTCCGTATAGAGGATGATTAGGACCATGGGCCTGAGTGCAGGTGTTTGAGATGGTCTGCACTTGGCTGTGCTGGGGGATGGTCTGTATGTCAAGTTGTTCTGATTGGTTAATAAATAAAACCTGATCGGCCGTGGCTAGGCAGGAAAGATAGGCGGGACTAGCAGAGAGGAGAAATAAAAGGACAGAAAGGCAGAAGGAGACGCTGCAGCCGCCGCCATGACCAGAGACACTGCAGCCGCCGCCATGACCAGCAGCATGTGAAGACGCCGATAAGCCACCAGCCACATGGCAAGGTATAGATGTGTAGAAATGGATTACTTTAAGATATAGATTTATGGAAATGAATTATAGATTTATGGAAATGAATTAATTTAAGATATAAGAATAGTTAATAAGAAGCCTGCCACGGCCATACAGTTTGAAAGCAATATAAGCCTCTGTGTTTACTTGGTTGGGTCTGAGCAGCTGTGGGACTGGCGGGTGACAGAGATTTGTCCTGACTGTGGGCAAGGCAGAAAATCTCAGGCTACAAATGGAAAAATAATAAGCTATAGAGTTCAGTGCCATGACGCACTTTGCTGTTGTAGGTTGAGTGCTGCCAATTAACTTCAGCTACCCTGAGATCCAATTACAATTAGGTTTACTAATTTAGGGTCTGATATTTCCACTGTAAGTTCTAACTTGGAGCAAATTGAATCACACATCTATCCAAGAATGTTGGAGCTCCACTAAAAAAAATTATTTCTTATAGGCTGGGTGAAAACATTTTTGGTCTCTCCAAATAATTTTCATGTGACTTATCTACTTTAGCAATTCATTTTCCTAAAGTCTTTGAGCTTCTGACTCCACAGAAAAACCAATGCAGGTCTGGCATTTTTTAGTCACTCACTTTGGGTCATCTCTATGTCATAACCAGCTAGCTAAACAAGCCAATGGCAGTTTCTAGCACTGAGGCACATCTTTTTAGGGACTCCTATGTGAATTCATTCTCAGCTTCAGACTCCTTCTACTGCTGTTTCACACTCCCAATACTCCTTCCCCCTGATGTTCTCCAGCTCTCACTCTGCTTTATGTGGGTTTTGGGGATTTGAACTCATGGGGTTGTGAACTCAGGTCCTCACACTTGCATGGCAAACACTTTACCAATAGAGCCATCTCTCTAGCCCATCTTGTGGCGCACACACACATATATATGCATACATACATGCATATACATATATATTCATACACACACACACACACACATATATATATATATATCTTTAGGTAGCTGTGCTAGGATTTGCATATAGTCATAAATCTAGAATAAAACATGAATTGTGGAGGTGGCTCCTAAGGCCTTTTTATCACATCACAGTCACCTCTGGGAAGCCACTATCATTTCCATAGTTCATTCACTTAATCCCATTAGCTGAGGCAGAAAGCTGGCCTCTGCCAGTAGGTGACTCATCAGGATTTAAGGGATTCAGTTCATATCTGCAGCTTATCAGGATCTCTCTGTACATCATTTCACTTTTCAGAACCTCTTTCTCCCCCATTCAATGTCCTTACTTTACCAGGAGACAACCTCTCATACCAAGAATAAATTTGCATTACAAATTACCATCCATTGGTATGGCAAGATCTGGCTTTCCTTTTTTCATGTGTGACCTCAGCCCTGCCTTTACAAGGAGAGAAGAGTTTCTCTCAGGGCAACACAGACACATTCAGGTCATTGCTATAAGCATGCTATGTCAGAACCAAGGACACATTTGTCTTTCCACCAAATTAGAATACCTAACAGTGAATACACATAAGCCACCTTAATTTTGTTGGCTTTACATGGGCTACTGTTAATTTACAACCAAACTTTCTCTTATTTTTGTCTTAATGTGAAATTCTCAATTTATGTAGCACTCTAGGTTATAGAATGGCTAAGAAAGGATTAAAGTAGTTGTAGTATTCAAAGGTGTTTCACTAAAGAAAGAACAGAGGTCTGAAGTGAATACAAAGAGTCTGTGGGGGACCAGATAAGAAGCTTTTTGAACCCTGGGCACAGAGTTATCAAAATCAAATTCTGATGGCAGACTGTTTCCAGTGTCAATTTGAAGTGATCTGTGTGTCATGGATAGAGGCTGAGGATGAGGAGTACTGCTGTTGAGCTGGAGCCTGTGGGAAGAGGCCTATGTCCTTTGTTGTGGCAATTTCCCTGGTTAAGACACCTGAGGAGTGACCAAGTGTGCCTGTCACATCTCTCTTTTGGAGTGCTACTTCTCTTTGAGGCTCAAGAGAGGAATACATGGGGTATGGTTGAGCTTACTGACCTAGCTATACTGACATGAAATTGATATGCCTGTAATCCCATGTGTTCTTAATTTAATTTGATAAGTTCCTAGGTGGTGGTATTTTGTTTAATAAGTGATTTTTTTGTATCTTTATCTCATGGTTTGCGATGAACAGGTAGGCATTGCTCATGTATACTAAAGCAGTGCAGAGTAAGTCTGATACAGAGTTTGAACTCAAAATCAAACCAAATGGTACTTTATAAATTGGAATCTGGTCTGTAAAATCACTGTCCTACACATTATGAAACAATGTAAGATAGGGTATAGCCTAACCACCATAGTCACCTATGCCATTCTTGAGATGAGGGTTCTCTAAATCCTCTATTCAATAAGATTTAAAATGCCAAAAGGAAAGCTTAGGGCCATTTCAATCCAAGTTTTAAGAGTTTACTTGACCATTCAGTGACCCATCAATTTGGCTAGACTCAAGTGGCTTAGCATACAAAGGGAGTGGACAGAGAAGTGTTTGTAAGATGAACACAGAAGGAAGACAGACATTTATTGAAGCACCTACCTGTAAACCCCACACTCAGAAGGCAGAGTATCCTTGGAACAAGATGGCTAGGTAGACTAGTCACAGCAGTGAGCTCTGGGTTCAATTGAGAGACTTTGCCTCAATGAATAAATTGGAAAGTGACTAAGAAAGACTCTTGGCAACAACCTCTTGCCTTCACACACTTTCATGTGCATCCATGGACATGCTCTCTTCCACATACCACACACATATAAATACAGAGGGGATGTAGTGGAAGGAAGGAGGAACGGTGAAAAGGAGAGGAAAATTGGTTATAATTGAAAGTTCCTAGCTGAGTTTAGAGTTGTGACCTTCAGATTGCTTAAGCTCATGTGTGTTTTACTGTTGACTGGATGTTTTGCTTGTGCAAGAAACTAATATTTGGACCATGTCATTACACTGGCCTTTCTCTGAAAAGCAAAATGAATTTGTTTGTTTTGTTTTTTAACAGAAATAACTACAAATCGCACTAATTCATCTGACAATATTTGAATTAATCCAATATATTTTATGTGTCACTGATTTTTATAGGTGTGATTAGGAAAATCAGTTGGTAATATTTTGCATATTTCTACTACTAAAGTATGCCACAGGCTGCCTGTGCACTTTTTGCTGTCGAAAAGAGAGTTTCTTGATGTTTGGTTTTCAGTAAATTATTCTGCTCCGGTTTCTTCTTTCTACAAAATAGATAAATCTACTTCAAGAGGATTTCTTAGCTAGCAGATCATTGATAAGTGACACTTAACACAATAGGCAGACCCAAGTAGTCACATAGAAAGGTCAGTCCTTTCCAACACTGTCTCTTTTTTACTGCTTCAAAAAGTAGACTCATCTTTCAAGGTAGAGAATATTTCTGATCTCATCTCCCTGACCTCTTCAACTACATTCTCAGTAGCACTTATAACAAATTTCTTTTTATATTGTTTATTATATTTTTGCTGCTAATTTATTTTCCAAATTGAGTCCCAATTATGTCAAGAGAAAGGTTTATATAAGACATATCATGTTATCCACTAACTAGTTCCACATTTATCAACAAATGAGTACTTATTATTGGTTAAGTAAAACTAACCACCTTTCACTCACACAAGATATTTGACCAAAACCTACATAGCCATAAATTGACACTTGAACATACATATTTGAAATACGTTCAGTTGTTTTTCTTGCTTTAAATCATTTCTGGGTTGTCAGTCAGCTCGTCACCTTTGGATGTTATTCACCAAAATTAGATAACTATTGAAATAAATGTCCTGATTCTTTTAACTATTTCATTTTAATTCTATATCTGTGTCTACAGTGAGCTATCATAAACTGCTCTGCCCTTCTTCAGCCTCCACAGCAATCTGTTCTCATTTTGTGATGGCATTAGAAGAACCTTTGTCTTGCTTTTCAATCTCAAATTTTTCTGTGGATGCCTGCAAACCTCTTAATAGGAAAGTAATTGTCTAGGAGTGGCCTGTTACACACTGAGTAGGGCTATAATGTTTTACATTTTTAAAAGGTTAAAAGTATCTATATGGCACTTTGACTCCTCAAAATAATTTCAAGTAATAATTCACATGGTTCTAATGTCAGTTCTCTAAATCAATATTGAGTGATTTATTTTTTTGAAAATATAAAGAAATGGAACCCATCATAGGCTCTGGCACCAAAAATTTCCAAGTCCAAGACCAGAAGTTTTTGTTACTGTGTATGTTCTTGGTTTTATCAAGGGCAAAGAAATAATGATGAAGAGATCCCTTCTTCCTCTCTTCCTCTACAGCAAGTGTTTCTGCATCTTACAGGTGACGAGGAAAGACCCCAACTATCATGGCTTTGTTGTGTAATATTTCATCAGTCTCACTGATACTGGGACCGTGCAATGCCAATCCACAGCCTTCAGTAGTCTGTCATGGGCAGCTGTGCATCTGACTGAAGATAGGGATCAATAAATGTCCAAAACAAATTCTTTTCTTCAAATGAAAAAATCATTTAATTTGTCTTTATGGAGTCATCCTCTGTGAGCCCAATTGTATAACTCCACTAAGATGCTCAGGATATTTCCCTTCCTCATCTCTGTCTTATCACTTGTCATGATTTTGTATTCACTAAAAACCCTATGTTTACATTTCAGTTGATGAAGAAGCCATTTTTTGTATGCACATCTAAGAATTCCTCAACAGATGTTTAACATTTTAAATTATTAAAAGTGAGCAAGGAGTTCCTACATAACTGTAAGCATGATTTAAGCATAAATGTGTACAATCATGTCCTTATCTTTGTGCCTATCTCTATTCAGAGTGTAATGCCCATTATTAGTTATTAAAATATGTAGTTTTTATAAATTTTTGGTTCAAACTGTAGTCCTTTCACCTTCCCTAAAGTGATATTTCATTGAAAACTATAATGGACTTTAGTGTTTATAGACAAATGTTCTTATTGCTCCAGTTAAAGATAAAAATAATATTTTAGGAAAAATTTCAGGAATTATTCAACACAATTTTACTTCTATTTGAGAGAATTGTTAAATGAATATATAAATGTTTTTTCTTATGCAGAGAAATCCATATAAATCTAACTTGGGCAACCACTTCCTATGCCTGGGTGTCTCTTTTTATATTTGTATAGCTGGGGTGTTTCTGACACCCACACTCATAAATGTAAAAGAGTTTTCCTTCTCTCTATCATTTCAATTTACTGTGAAATAGTCTTCTTTAGATTGATTTCTGGCAGTTTAGTTTCTTTAATTGAACAGATAGCAAGTTTTTACATCTTTATTTAATTATGGCTATCAAATCACTTCTGTCATTATTCTTAATTATCACAAGACAGCTCATGATTGTACTATCATTAGTTTCAGCTGGCCTCAATCTTTACTCGATTTCATTTTGTGAAAATATATAAGGGGGAGGGAGACAAACATTGATGAAATGTTCCAACAATAGCTTGAAATCGTCTGTGGTGGAGAGTTGGTGGGATTTGTCATGCTAATTGATGTGAATTGAACTGATATTTTATGGAGAATTACACCAATTAGCTAACTGCCCATTGACTGTAAGTTCATTTAGTAGCTCAGGTATATGGAAACATACATTATGCAAATACTTGGCCTTTTGTTTTGTTTTTCAAGACAGGGTTTCTCTGTGCAGCTTTGCGCCTTTCCTGGAACTCGCTCTGTAGACCAGGCTGGCCTCGAACTCACAGAGACCCGCCTGCCTCTGCCTCCCGAGTGCTGGGATTAAAGGCATGCGCCACCACCGCCCTGCTACTTGGCCTGTTACTACAGTTGGCACCACAGGCATTCAAACAGTACTGGACATTATTTTGGCATGTAAGATGTGGGGAAATGTGGCTTGCCCTGTGTGGTTTAAGCCATATACTTTGTCCCTCATGGTTTCCTTTTGTTTCCTTGTTCTGACCAAAGATTTGTGAAGACCAGATTCTACTGGCACTTCAAAAATATCCACTGGTAGTCCATTTTAAAATCATGCCCACTCTTCAAGGGCTGGTGAATCAGTGATTCAGCCAGTCTCTTGTTATCATCCATGGTAGACAGAGGATCATTGCTTTGAACTCTGAGGCTGAACACTAGGAAGTGTTTACTATGTTCCAGCGAGCAATTTAGGGCATTTTAAAACCAATGTATACAAAGGCACCCAAGACAGAATCTCCGTCATAATTTAGACTAAGACCTAATACTGAAAATTCTTAAATACAACTTGAGTGAGTGAATAAATGAATGGCTTGGTAGATGTTTCTTAGTTCCAAAAATTGTTAATATACAGTTTGATTATCAGACTAGAAATGACTATTCCCCAAAGCAACTACAATAGATTTACAGCAAATTTAGATTTTTATTAAATTTCCTATTTCAAATTTATCATTGTTCAGATTGAAAACACATAATTTACAAAATCAGAAGATGAGGAAATTGAAAACAATATGAAAGTCATTTTTTTCTTAGCCTTTATCCCTGTATTGTACAAAAACAAAACGCTAAAGAACAGAGAATGGATCAATCTATTTTAATGGTTCTATTATAAATTGCATTATTACATATATGGTTACATTATGAAGCTTTTTAGAGAAAAATTTAGTGTTGTCAAGATTGCACCACTATATTTCTCAATATGTATATGCAAACACAAATTTACACGTAATTTATATGTATACATATATGTATTTATATATGTAAACATGTGAATATATATCCATCTACCTATCATTAGCTAGGCAGCTAGGTAATTGTCTTCTGCTATACATAGTCTATATGGGAGCTTCATTAGCTATGTGTAGTAGCATGAGGGCTGTCAGATAATTAAATGTCATTTCTGCTGTTTGAGATCTGAGTTATCCTCTCTGTAAGAGCACATTCCACACCATTCACTCCACACCATTCCTTCATCCTTGAGGTCCACTTTGCAGGATCAGTTTTTGATCTAGACAGAACTTTGCCTGACTTTTCCTAGTCAGTCCACAGTGATCTCTATGCAGTTCAGAGAGTTCTACAAGGTAGTGGTAAGGACATCACTTCAACACCTTCAGGAATCCCTGTGTGTCTATAATGTGGGACAGGCACCTGCTGGTGGTGAAGTTCAAGATCAGGTCATTCATTCTTTTCTTTTCATTCACACCTCTCACTGCCATTTTGCTTAACTTACTCCACAGCTCAATTCACTTCACTTCTCCTCCTACCGACTATCCTCAGAAAGCAATCCATTTCTCTTTCACCTTATAAATTTTACAATTACAAACTATTTCATGCATTTTTTCCTTACCTACTGCACTGTATCTAACTTGCCGGTGGGGACAAGTCAAATGTCTGATGACTTTATTATCGATGCATGGAAGCTGGCTCTTCAAATAGGTCTGTGTGGGGATCCCTGCTATTGACTGCTTCTCAAATATCATTAACATCTCTGAAATTTGAAGTATCTCATAAGAAGAGTATTAATTTATTTCTGAAGATCTTGATTCCTTTACATAAGAAACTCATATATTTACTCATTCATTTCATTTCATTTCTGTGTACCAATTACCATGCTAAACACTCGTGATGCTGCTGCAAGAAAATACATTGGATACTCTTTAAAGTTTCATGAATAAGAAATACACTACTCAGTTAATTACCAAGTGTTTTCTAAATTATAACTGCAATAGTATTGTGGACAAGAAATAAATGTTAGGGGAGTAAAGAGTGCTGCTTTAGGTTGAGTGCATATGTCAGAGAAGGGACCGCTAAAGATGTATTACATCAGTAAAATGGATTTATGAACTTAAATCCAACTTACTCCTCCCATGTGGTAATATTTTGTTTGTGATCTAACAAATAAAGCATGCCTGGAGATCAGAGGGCAGAGCTAGCCACTAGTTAACCGTGGAGGCCAGGCAAAGGTGGCACATACCTTTAATCCCAGCACTTGAGAGGAGGAAACAGGAAGTCATATGGCTGGGCAGAAAAAGAAAGTGATAAGGCAGGGTGGAGGCAGGAGCTCAGCCCCTGTCTGGATAAGGAGCTGGTGAGGTAACAGGTGGCTATGGCTTGCACCTTTGTCTCTCTGATGTTTCAGTATGGACCCCGATATCTGGCTCTGGGTTTTTATTAAGACCAACTAGAATTCATGTGACACTCCTGGCCCCAAAGGCTAAGAGAGCAAGAGAAATTTTCAATTAAGACAAAAAACAGGCCAGGCGGTGGTGGTGCACGCCTTTAATCCCAGCACTCGGGAGGCAGAGCCAGGCAGATCTCTGTGAGTTCGAGGCCAGCCTGGGCTACCAAGTGAGTTCCAGGAAAGGCGCAAAGCTACACAGAGAAACCCTGTCTCGAAAAATCAAAAAAAAAAAAAAAAAAAAAAAAAAAAAGAGAAAAAACAAAACAACAACAAAAGAAATCCCGCTAATGACGTGGTGCCTCAGTGGTTGAGAGTGCTAACTGTTCTTGCAGAGCACCAGCATTCAATTCCAAGCACTCCATGTCTGGCATGTCTGTTAGCTCACAATACCTATAACTACAGCTCCAGAAGGACTGACACTGCCTTCTGGCCTCTACCTAATATGCACATACCAAACACAGACACACATATATCCATGATTCAAAATAAAAGTCACTTAAAAACAATGCAATGTCAGGATGCTACAGCAGAGGCCATTTGAGAAGAAGACAGAGAGTACTGTAGTATAAGACTGATCATGGAGGGGAAGGTGGGTACCTACAAGAAAGAAGCTAGGTTGGGTCAAGGAGTCTGTCTCGCATTTCAGAAAACAATCTCATCTTCAGTACTTAAACTACAGTGGACAAAAAGGAGATTTGCATTTATCAGGATCATTTGTATTTTGCAGGATAAAGTTATTGGTACTAAGAGATTAAATGTCAACATGACTAATTAAAGGTGTTTAAATAGGAAAATGCTATGACAAAAGCATTAAGTTGATGGTGGTATGGGATAGTTTCTCATCATTATCTTCTACAAATAAGATATGAGAGGATTACAACTAATTAAAATTCTAGGCAAGTCAGGTATCAGTTAATTGAGTTTTTATTGCACTTGCACCATCAATTTTCAATGCTTTTAATGAAACAGAATGGAATTCAAATGTATCTATTGTATTTAAAACTGTATCATCATCTATTTTTCCTTCAGATTGCCATCTGTAAAGCTGCTATAAATGTTCTAAAAATAACCAATAATCTGTGTATCTTTTGTTATTTTTCTTCCTGTGAAGAAACTGTCAGGCTATTTTTGTTATTGTTTTCATAAGTAGAAAAAATCTTGAAATAAAGGAAAATAGAAGAGGCTTTGTTTTTAATGAATGATAGAGGCTAAGGCATATATATGTATTAGGACATGATGGCACATGCCTATAATCCTAGCACTCAGTGGACAGAGATGAGAGGATCCCAAGTTCAGAGCCACCCTCTGATCTACAAAACGACTCTGGGCTAATCCATGCTACTTAGGAGACCCTGTCTCAATCCCTATCCCACTTCTAAAATACTTCCCATAGCTTTATTAATTATTCATCATAATATGACATGAACAATATTTTGTTCCATCATTTCTGATGATCAAATATGAATTAAAACTGGGGCGATAAAATGCATTTTCTGTTGTTTTTATTTTCTTCACATGTAAAAAAACATCCCGAAACTAAAAGACCAATTATCTCTGTTTTCTTTTGAATGAAAGAAAAATTTGAAATCGAGTAGAATCCTCAGGATTTGCTCTTAGACTAACAGAGTTTTTTCTTTCCTTGAAAATCCATGGCTAAACAAGCTGCTTTGTTTTGTTTCATTTTTCCTCATTTGAAATAAAAAATGGAACATTGCTATAGAAATGAACTAATGGTTCTTAGCTCAAAGTTGAGGTCAAGTTGAATAAATTGGCAGAACACTCCTGAGAAATGGAGCACTCATAGCTCCAGGAAGGGAAAAGTCAACTATATCTGCAGTTGCCTGGTTTTTTCAAGCCTCGGCTCTGGCTGCACTAACAAGCTATGCCCTACTACCCAGTTAGAAAGAGAACTAATCATTTTATTAAGATTGGCCATATTGAGAGAAGGAAGAATTAATGAGCGAGGTTCAGTTACTACCCAGAGTCCATTTATTATGAGTTGATATGAGATTCAGGTTTAAACCAAGAGCAGGATATGCATGCAACTAAGCAGTCCCTGGTTAAATTTTCACCATCATTATCTCACCTTTGTTTCAAATCCCTTTATCCTACAAGGTGGTTTGATAAGGTAAATGTTTAGGAGACAAGTTTCTACTTGTCTGGCAGTAAGGTTTCCAGCCTTTTCCCTTCCTTTCATGAAATTCCAAGGCAAATTCCTATTCTCTGGCATTCACTGTTTCAGTATTTTGACAGCCAAATAGAGAGGCATCTTCCCACCTACCAGGAAGGTTACATAAATACCATGAGGTTGCCTTCAAAATGCCCAAATGTCTTTGCAATTCAGAAAATTATTTCCAGTTTCTGAATGTCTTTCTTTCTTGTTTATCATTGAATGTTGTAGAATATTAAAGATGTGTTGCATTCTTTTATGTTGCATTTGTTTAACTCTGTGAAGCTGTGTTACTGTGCCTGTCTAAAATACCTGATGGTCTAATAAAGAGCTGAACAGCCAATAGCAAGGCAGGAGAAAGGATAGGTGGGGCTGGCAGGCAGAGAGAATAAATAGAAGGGGAAAAAGAAAGAAAGAGAGAGATGGAGAAGCAAGAGATGAAGGAGGAGGTTGCCAGAGGCCAGCCACCCAGTCACACAGCCAGGCATGAAATAAGAAGAAAAGAAAAGATATAAAGAAATAGAGAAAGGTAAAAGCCCAGAGGCAAAAGGTAGATGGGATAATTTAAGTTAAGAGAACCTGGCTAGAAACAAGCCAATCTAAGGGTATGCATTCATAAGAAAGTGTGGTGGTAATCTAATTGTACTGAAATATTATTTTGATTGTATGTTAATAAATAAAGTTGTCCGGGGGTCAGAGCTATTAGAGCCATAGCAAGAGTGTGGCGGTGGTGGCACACGCCTTTAATCCCATAGATCTCTGTGTGTTTAGGGATACAGCCAGCATTGGAGACATATGCCTTTAAGACCTAGGGGGCTGTACATTCAGACAGTGATGAGGCAGTCACGTGTTTGGGTTTACAACCAATGAGAAGGCAGAACAAAATACTATAAATAGAAGAACAGACAGGAAATAGGTCTCTTTCGGGAAGCTGGGACACCGCAGGCGGAAGGGTGAGATTTTAGCTCTGAGCTCTGACCTCTCGGCTTTCTCTTTTACATTGTTTCTGTGTTTCTTATTTAATAAGACGGTTGGTTACATCTACAAGAAAGAATAATCATCCATGGGGAGCTGGGTGGTGGGCCCCCAAATGAGTAAAGTGCAAAGAGTAAGAAAACAAACAACAAGTGAATGTCATTTATTCTACCTGAAATTGTCATAAAGTTTCTTATTATTTATATAATAATAGAAAATATTTTTTTTTCTTTTCTCCTCATTGCATTGTAATTTCATTACACATTGGTCATTATATCTACTCTCAGACAGGGGCACTGAATCTTAAAACAAGTTTGCATCTTTTCCCCAGCACATCAGTACCTAATAAATAAGGGTGATTTTCTATTTTTTTTTTTGCTACCAAAGAATAAAGCAAAGCATACCAAAGAAGAAGATGATGTCTTTTACTGTGTGAGTGGGAACACTGAGTCTTTTCTTTCATGTGCTATTTTATGACATTGAGTGGACACTACAAGCTACTGTTAAAGAAATACATCAATTAGTGTATTTCTGTGTGCAGATCTCAAATGATTCTATATGCTCTTTGGAGAAAAATAAATAAAATTTCTATTTGACCAGGAAATAGTACAAAGCTTCATAATAGCAAGAACACACAGAATTTTGTTTCTATTTATCAACTGGCAGCCATGTATCCTATGGCTGAATAAATGTGTTAGTTCCTGTACTGCAGCAATGCAGAGTTTATATAAAATAGGATTATATTTATACATTAAAGATTTGCTCCCAAGGCTACAAAAGCTTGCAAGTAGTATAATCAATCTTTAAGAGATGATAGAAAAAAACATCCTCAAATAAGGTATTGTTGTGTACAGGGAACGTAGGTGTGTTGTAAAGAATGACTCTGGAACTGTTACCATGCAAGAGGGAAAAGGAAATATCTTTGAAACTAAAAGCAGTGTAAGCAATACTGTGGTGACCAATTCTATGTATCCCCTTGGCTATGATATCCTCCCAGATATTTAGTCAAATACTAGTGGAGAGTTTACTGTAAATCTATGTATTTGGGTAGATAATTATCATGTACATCAGTAAACTGCATAAAACATCTTGTATTCAAATGGCAGATAAGACTTCTTCAATTAGTTGCAGGTCTTCAGCAAAAGGCCTAAGGACCTCCACCAGGGAAAACAATTTGTCTAGAGGATGCCATAGACTTGGGACTCCAGCACTGGTTCCTCCTAGGTCTTCAGCCTAACTATCTGCTCTGTTGACTTTGTATATGCCAGACCCCTACATTCTTAAAATATAAACTGATTCTTAAATTCCCCCCCATCTCCCTCATTCTGGATATGTGGCATCCAGACTTCTAACTGTAGATCAAAAACATGCAGGAGAAAAATTGCATTTCTCCTGAATTTATATATTTTCTTTCCACTCTCACCGGAGCAACACAGTAGAGAGTTGACACCTGTTGATATCATGTGCAATTGGATTAGGTATTAATGGCAACTCAAATGTAATCAAAAGTCCATAGAATATATAGAAGAATGTACATACATCATACACATATACTATGTCATTTTACATCAGGACATTGAGCATCTGCAGATTGTAGCATCTAAGGAGATAGGTTATGTTGTCACACATTCTAACTACCAAGTTGTGTGTGTGTGTGAACTTGCACATGCATGAGTGTGTGAAAGAATATACACACATTCATGTATAAACATGCACACACATCCTTTTGGTTTACTTTCTCTGAATTAAGAAAGCTTATAAAATGTATCAGTAAACCTTGTTGCAGTGTTTCCTTTGATTGGTATCCTCTTCTTGATTATTTAATATATATCTCAATTTGGTGGATAAATCCTATGAAAAAGTGTGGCATACAAGAAGTGTATAAATGAAACTTAATATTTCAAATTAGATGTATTCTAATATAGAAGAATGTCTATGTGAGATCCTGTGGAAGATGAAGAGAAATGAGTCACCGTTTTCTTGTTTAGGCTTTACTTTGGGGTTTGGCTTCTTATAGTTCAGGGTTTTTTTGTGCTTTATTTATTTATCTATTTATTGTGGGGGAAAGAACATGTGGAAGTCAGGGGACAATTTGTGGGAGTCAGCTTTTTTTTCCTTCCACCACATGGGTTCCTGGAATTGAACTAATGCTTATCAAGTTTGGTGCCAAAAACGTTTACTATCCACAACATCCTACTGGCTCTCTACTTCTTCCTTTTAAAAATAAAATAAAATAAATAGGAACTCAGAGAAATGTGTTTAATTCGGAAAGTGTATTAAGATCACGTTATAATGGAGCTCACAAACACAATATAGATAAATAGGAGAACTTAAATGTGAAGTAAGTATAGGGAACAACAACCCATATGTAGCTAATGATTGAATTCAGTGGAATTAAACAAAGCTATCCATACACATATTGAGTAAAATAAGTAGTGAAGGAAAGGGCTTGTGGAACAAACAGGAGTTAAAAACACATGAGTGATGGGTTGGAGAAATGGCTCAACAATTATCAGTTCTGGCTGTTCTTCTAAAAAACCCAGATCTGATTCTCAGTACCCACACGGTAGTTTACAACCATCAGTAGTAACTCCAGTTCCAGGGATTCCAATAACCTCTCTGGTTATCCTGGGCACCAGACACATATGTTATACATGGACATATATGGAAGCAAAATCATATATATAAAATGTTTTGAATTAAAACTAATTAAACAGAGGAGATCCTGAGCTGTTAGAATCATTTCTGGAAAATGGGAAACATAAAAGGTGAGGTTTGTCTCCTAGGCTAGGAAAAGAAAATGCACTATCAACATGTGAGATTTTTGAACTTTGTGCAAATTCATCCAACCATATTCAACTATACATTCCAAAAGTGATACAAGGAGATATTTCATCATAAGCAAGATTTTCAGTTTTAGACTCAGGAGAATTCTAGGCAAACAGTGATGTTTATTCAACCTATAAAGGAAGTATAATTGCATCCATGTAAAAGGGAATACATTTGAAGGTGTAATCAGGAAAAATACCATTCTTTTTCCATTCTATTAGTATTAAAGATTCTTTGGTTGCACAAAATGAAAGAATGGACCTTATCCAATCATTCAGTGTTTGTGAGGACCTTGGCACCCTAAGGGTAGAGAAAGACTTCATTCAATGAAACAAGTAGATAACATAAGTGAATAATCAGATGACATGTGTTACATTTGGTTTGCTTAGTTTTTAGTGTTTTTTGGTGCACCAGATGGCTCAGTGAAATGGGTTGGCATTGGAGTCTCTACTAACATTAAATCAGAGGGAAAGGAGCAGTTTGGGGGTTAAAAAGTACACTAGAGGCAGATGACAGGTATGGCTTGACGTAGAGAAAGGTGTGTTTGGATGACTGACATGAGAGACAGCACACAAATTGCTGTAGTTAAATGCAATATTTGAATTTTCATGCAGCGATAGACTGTTAACCAAAAGACAGGGGGTTAACATAATTATCAATGTTTGTGTATTTCCTATTAATAACATACCATTAGGGTTTTATATAAATTATCTGTTAAAAAAATAAACAACTAGCTATGGCTCTCCAACAACAGAAAATATAAACAAAACACAACAGCCATTAAAATCAAGTATCTGTTACTTATCTTGGTGAAGTTCATGTAGGGCCCAACCTTTGACATGAGTACAATTCAGTGTCAGGTAACATTTGGTATATAGAAGATGTATGACTGCGATGAACTATCAAAAGCAGCAAGCTCAAAGCCTTAGTTTTATGAAGAGCCATCAAGGCATAGAGCTTATTCTGACTTTGGCAGAAGGTATTAGTAATACACTTAGTACATAGACATCAGCGGAGAGACTGTCATAATGGTGTTATATATGGAAGTGAAGGTAATCTCAGATTTAAACCTCAGCCAACTTCAGGCCAAATATAGATCACCTAAATGAATGAGATTTTAGCTTTTGTGTTTTACTCTTCACCCATCATCATTTTAAGATGCCCATAATGTTAGGTCTGTCTTTAACTTCTTACTTGGAGTATTCACTGTTGCCTTGGGCATTTCATTTTCATAAATAAGTCGTTTTTTTCTCTTCCAAGATTTCCTCTACTTTTATTTTTATCTTTTGCATTTCTTGGCTTATTTCCTACTATTTTGCCAAGATAATCCCATGAATTTTTTTCTACCTCAATAAGGACAATGCTACAAATTCAACAAAATATCTTCTTCTTGTACATGGGCCAAATATTTCACTCTTACAAATCTGTAATAATACTCCTTCAGTTATAACAGCAATAAAATTGAACACAAGATTAGTAATGATTACAGAAGACTGTATGGATACATTTTGCCATATTTTCTATAATTATGAAAAGGAAAGTCTCATTGAATAATTCCTGATCTATCTCTCTCTTTGTGGATAGATGATAGATAGATAGATAGATAGATAGATAGATAGATAGATAGATAGATAGATAGATAGAGGTATACACATAGTTACAAACATAAACATGTACATACATACATACATATATAATGTCTAGGTTAGGTTTCATTTGCTGTGATGAAACACCATGACCAAATCAACTTGAGAGGGAAATGGTTTGCCTGGCTTATACTTCTACATCACTGTTCATCATTGAAGGAAGACAGGACAGGAACTTACACAGAGCAGGAATCTGTAGGTAGGAGCTGATGCAGAGGCCATGGAGAAATATTGCTTACTGACTTGCTCATCATGGCTTGATAAGCTTGTTTCTTCTAGAATCCAAGACTACCAGCCCAGGTATAGAACAACCTACAATGAGCATGGCTCTCCTCCATCCATCAGTAATTAAGTAAATATCCTACAGCTGGGTATTTCAGTGGCATTTTCTCAATTGAGACTCCCTCCTTTCAGATGACTCCAGCTTGTGTCAAGCTGACATAAAACTAGCCAGCACAGATACATAGATAGAAACAAAGATGTATAGATGACAGCTCTGCAATTAATTAGAAATGACAAATCAGTCAAAACTGGTGATTTGAAAGAAATATAGTCAATCAACCATATATAAAAGTCCATTTCTCATTTTACATATGTATGACTTGAATTTACCCATAGTTAGTTTTATAAAATTGCTCTTTTCTTTTACAAGACATTACTCTTTAACAAGTCACACAGAGATGAATCTGAGAGATGCAGTATGGAGAGAAGCATGTCAAGAGAATTAAAATAATTATTTGCAACTAATTTCCAAGGAATCTGATTCAAAGTTAACAATTCACTAAAACTGACCATGAATAGAAAAAAGAAACACACGGCAGTGCTGAAGCTGAATTGTTTTTAGATTAGTAAATTCCAGCCTGAAATTAATCTTTATAACCTAATCAGGGCAAAGAAAAAAATCTGACATTTAGAACCAGAGGTCCATAGGCTGTGTTATTTGAATTGCATATGTCTGTGTTGGGAGATTCATGACCAGAAATGAAAAAATAGCATAACCAAGCACCATTGTCTAAAGTTTATGTTTTCTCACATTTCATGGGTTGAAAACTGATCCCCAATGTGAGAGCATTAAAAGGTGGGGCCCTAGGGAAGTAATTAATAATTTCATATTGAATCAAGTCCCTAGAAGAGATTTTACAGAGCTAGCTGGAACCTGATATATGAAGGAAGGAGACCTTCCCTACACCTGACCATGCTGAAATCATTATTCTGGCCCTTCTAGCCCCCAGAATTCTGGGAATATAAATTTTCCTTTATATAAGCTGTTCATCTTAGGACATTTAGTCACAGTATCCCAGAGTAAAAGGAAAATCGCCTATAAACACATGTTTAGCTATAGGTGAGAGTCTGGAAAATTGTAGGACCATTTTTACTAACAAGAATATAGAGAGATCGCTGTTGTAACTCATTGAAGGAGTTGAATTGTCACATGAGATGCTTCAGTTCTCCTATCAATATGACCACCTCCATCAGGAGGAAAGAATACAAGATTCAGTAGCATTTTGTGTATCTGCAAGGTATGTAAAGGTTTTCTACAAACATCAGAGAAGACTTTCACTTACTATTCATTCTATGACAGGATCTGCATGTCTTCAAAATGTAATTAGAGAACACGGATTTGGGAGAGCTAACCAGTAGGGTCTGCTTAAATTCAAGCGTGCATATTTTGTATATTTTGTTGCTATACAAATTGCTAAATTGTCTTATTAACACAAAACCTGGAGCCAGATATTGGAGTGAAAACTGAGAGATCAGAGGAATAGAACAAGTCAAGCCACAAGTTCTTACCAATAGGAAATCCTCAGCCTAAGAGAGAGCTAATTCTTGAATACTCATGCCTACATACCTTTCTGAGCCCTGCCATCTTACTTCCTCTCCCCACCCAGCTACATCACTTCCTCTTTCTGCCCAGCTCTGTCACTTCTGGTCTGTCTATACAGACCTCCAGACCTCTATGGTTAACTAGTGCTAGGATTAAAGGTATGTGCCACCACTCCTGGCTGTTTCAAGTGTGGCCTTGAACTCACAGAGATCTGGATGAATCTCTGCCTCCTGAATGCTAGGATTAAAGGCCTGCATTACCACCGCCTGGCCTCTGTGATTAATATAGTGGCTTGCTTTTTCCTCTGATTTCCAGGCAAGCTTTATTTGTTAGAGCACAAATAAAATATTACCACATTTTGTCTCATTGAAGTAAAAAGGGGTGGAATTTATTTTGCTCAAAGATAACGATGGACCTGAGACTTCCATCTCATCCAGATTTAAACCTCAGCCAACTTCAGACGAAATATAGATCACCTAAATGAATGAGATTTTTAACTTTTGTCTTGATTTCCACATCCTGGTTGTTTCACTCTTCACCCATCATCATTTTAAGATGCCCATAATGTTAGGCCTGTGTTTAACTTATTACTTGGAGTATTCACTGTTGCCTTAGGCATTTCATTTTCATAAATAAGTCATTTTTTTCTCTTCCAAGTTTTCCTCTACTTTTATTTTTGTCTTTTGCCTTTCTTGGCTTATTTCTTAGTATTTAGCCAAGATAATCCCATGAATTTTTTCTACCTCAATAAGGACAATGCTACAAATTCAATAAAATATCTTCTTGTACATGGGTCAAATATTGCACTCTTACAAATCTGTAATAATATTCCTTCAGTTATAACAGCAATAAAATTGAACACAAGATTAATAATGATTACAGAAGACTGTATGGAAACATTTTTTGCCATATTTTATATAATTATCAACAGGCAAGTCTTCTTGAATAATTCCTGATCTATCTCCAGGTTTTTCACTAAGCATCAGTGCTGAAAAACCTAAAGTGGCAGAACATAAGAAGGCCAGAAGAAGGATCACAATTCACAAATGTGACTAGTAAGATGGCTCATTGGCAAGGAACTTGATGTCCAGCTATCCACCTGAGCTGGTCCATCCTCATGATCCATGTGAAAAGAAGTGACTTTAGAATTTTCCTTTAACATACACACATGGGCAGTGGCATGTACACATACACACACACACACACACACACACACTACATAATATTTATTTTAATTTTCACAATGTAGATCTTTTTATAAAGAAGTTCAGTGGCAGATAGATAACTAAATAGATAGATAGATAGAGAGACAGATAGGTAGGGTGAGAGAGAGAGAGAGAGAGAGAGAGAGAGAGAGAGAGAGAGAGAGAGAGAGAGAGAGAGATAAAGTCCCCTTCTTTTAGGAACTAAAACTTCCTAAACAGAATGTGAAACATTAGCAAAACCAAATAAAGTGCTGTGCAGGAATCTCAGAACCTGGGTCTACAGCACTCCCCAGACTTTCTGCTAGAGATGAATTTGCATAAATCTATAGTTTACTGGAGGCGATTACCAGCTTTAACTGCATGTATCACCATCTACAGGCCTGGAAAAGGCCGCAACGGCTCAGCTCATTGATCATTTCCTCTGCTATAGAATATATATATAGCCTGCATAAACAAATGTTAATATTAGTATTCACACTTTAAAACTGAAAAAAGCTCCAATATCCTCAGCTCCCTTAACATATATTATTTAACCTTTATTATAAATCATATATTGTGTTTTTGTTACAACACATTTCTTATATTTAGGATGTAGTAAGAAAAGAAACTCGAGGAATATTGAATTAAAACAATTAATCATTCCAAAAGAAGGATTGTATGAAATACCATATTAGTAAATGAGATAATCTGTACTAAGTGGCAGGCTAAAATATTGAGCTGTATACTAAGAGACTCGCTAACCTCAAAAGTCCAGCTATACTCCATCATTCCCATAATTCTTTGCAATCCACCCCCTACTCTCTGCACTTTCCACACAATTCACTTTACTCTTTTTCTGAGAAAATGCTCCTATCTTGGTGTTAGGATGCATTAGATTGTGGTTTCACAACCCTCAATTCAGTTTCATAGTTCATTTCCCCCTGTGTAGATACTGTTCACTAACTTTGGCATTTCTTACCTTCTTCCTCTATCTAGTAAAACTTTCATTTACTTGAACAAGGAGTAGTACTTAGTCAAGTTCTCAGATGTGAGTCTCTGGGATCTGCGTTGACTTTTCAGAAGTGCAAAGTGCTGTGAATGTCTTCTATTCTACAATAAATAATACCACTCACAGAATAAATGGCAGTCATAATTGGAAAGAAAGCCCTTACCTCGCCATTTCATATCTTTGTGCTGATTTACTGTATAATTAAGGGTCCCTAAGTGCAATTCCTCACAGGAAACCTGGAAACAGAGCTCATATATTTGTCAATGAGTAATACATGGTGTATCCAGTTCTCATGTAGTTAAAAATTAGTCTGGTCTTCCTCCCCTAAAGTACAAAAGACACTAGACTACAAGTTATTTCTTAGAAACAAATGTGGCTGCTCCATGATCCAACCCTTAGGAGGTTTTCTGAGTACAATATGAAATATTTAAGGAGGGACTATTTATTCTGGGGTAGATATAGAGTTTTCTTATGTGCTATGATTTGAATGATGGTATCTTCAAACTTCATGTGAAAAATTTATGACACAACAGTGTTGAGAGATGTTGCTTGCAGAGAGTAACTAAGTTACAATAGTGATAGCTTCATGAATGCATTGATTCCATTATTAAATGTCCTGATGGTTCAGGGTTGAATCCCTGTCCTTCTGCAATCTAAAGTTTGAGGACAAAGATAATCTACATTATCTCGAAGGCAAATACTGCCCTCACAAGACCAATACCAGTGCCTTACTCTAAGACTTCCCAGAGTCTAGCATGACCTTAATTAATTTCTGATTTTTTTTATGAATTATTTAGACTGAGGTATTCTGTTACAGTAACTGGAAGAGATCGTGTTTCCCAGTTCCTCTAATGAGCTTGAATAAAAACCATGACAAAAAAGGAAATTCCAATATTTTTTTAATTGTGCCAGGTGAGGGCATAGTGTTTATGAAGATCTAAGCTGGGGCTGGCTGGTGAGATGACTCAGTAGATAAAAGTGTTTGCTGTGCATGCCTGATAGCCTGAACTTCAATACTTGGAACACATCATAGAAAGAAGCAGACAGCCCCTGAAAGTTGTCTTATGAATTCCATTTTTTCACCATTGGACACATGCTAAACACCTACACACACACACACACACACACACACACACACACACACACACACACACTCAAATAACAATAATAATAATAATAATAATAATAATAATAATAATAATATATTTTAAACATTTTTACTTTTATTTAAACTTTTACTTTTATTTAAACTGCATGTAAATCTGTATGTGTATTACTTGAATGTCCGGTACTGATGAAGGTCAGAAGAGAGCATTGGATCCTCTAAAACTGGAGTTACAGACAGTTGTGAGCGACTATGTGGGTGCTGAGAATTGAATCTAGGTCTATTGGAAGAGTAGACAGTGTTTTTAACTGCAGATCCATCCCTAGAGGTCCCAAATGTTTTGACATATACATAATTTTCCTACATGCTATTTTTTAATTGTGGTCAATTACTGTAGGCTTAAACTTGAAAAATAACTTTATAATACTTGTTTTTCATTAAAAGTTGCTGTTCCAAGTCAACTTTGAGCAACTATCTGAAATGCATGTCAGCTTGTCAAAATCCTCAGGCAATAGTATAATGTGAAGAAGACAAAAATGTAAGATAAACAACTGAAAATTCAAAGTAGACTTGGCCTCACACAGACACTTAAGGCAGTATACTCCTTAATGCACCAGCTTGAAGGGCCTAAATTAACCCTTCATGAAAATGTCAAGGTCAAAGCTACATACAATACCAGTTACTTGCTTTATTCCTTCAAGATTTCTTGATGAGAACAAATAAAAATATCCCTGCCATTTGTTACTTTTAGTTTTTATGATTTTCTCTCCAAATCTCTTTAAACTATTTTCTTATTTTTGCAGGAATTTCTCTGAAAAGTTGAAGTTATATCTCTCCTTTGCCCCAATCTTCAATAACAGAGAGCATATTAATGAAATTCCTGTGAAAATTGGTATTCCTACCTGTACAATAATATGTCCAGAACATATATGTGTTTCTATTGTATCTTTCTATGAACTATGCAAATTTAAGATGCATGACACTTTTTCATTTTGAGGATACAACAAAAAGATATCATTCTATTTTACCAAAAAAAAAAAAAAAAAAAAAAAAGCAAGAAAGTCTTCGTTGAAGACAATTGTGTTAAGAAGCTTGATTCCTTTCCAGTAAACAAATATCAGAAATGTTTGCTGTAGTAACACAGAGAATTTAGGACATTGAGACCCTCAGGGTTAGGTTAATCCTTGTGAATAAGTATCTGCTTGCAGAATGACACTTTCAGAAATTGGGCTCCTGTTTGCTTACAGAGACTGGAAGCTAGGTTTTTTTTTTTTTTTTTCTTAATTATTTACTGTATTTTAAAGAGTTGGCTTTCAGATCTCTGGGAGACGTTTCCAGAGTAAAACCTGCAAGAGCTGAGGGGGAAAACAAGTGTGTGCACTCAACACAATGCAGGGATCAATGAATCATGGGGAACCCAACCCCAGAAGATAGATATCTCTCCAACACAACTCCTAAATCCATGGCTCAGGGAACATCTCAGAAAGGGAAGAGGAAAGATTGTTCAAGTCTGAGTTCCAGGAAGTCTGCTGTGAAATAGCCTTTCCTAGAAATGGCTGCTTGAACAAGAACTGAACAATGTCAGTACCAACAGTACACATGCTAGTGTAGAAGGCAGAAAATTTATCAGGCACCCCTCTCTAGACAAATAACCATAGCCACAGCAGCTAATGACTGCTGAATGTGGAGAATTAGCCTCTCACAGGAATGAGACCTCTCTGGTTGTTCAAAATAAATGGATCAGCTTTGAAATTATATCTACACAAACATACTCAGCAGGTTGTATTTATGTATGCGTGTATGTGTGTATGTATGTATGTATGTATGTATGCAGCAATAATAATCAAAGAGAAAGAAGCTATCAACATGAAATTGTAAGGGGGTATGAAAGGGGCTGGAGAGAGGAGACTTAGAAGGGAATGGAGGGAAATAAGGGAAGGGAGAAAGTTGTGTCACTCCATTTTAATTAAATATGTATATAATGTTGAAAAGTATGTGTATATGTGTATATAGATAGATGATAGATACATAGATAGATAGATACATGGATATATAGATGATATATGATATATATATATATATATATATATATATATATATATATAGAGAGAGAGAGAGAGAGAGAGAGACACTATATGTATGGTCTGAAAGAGAACACAGTCTGAATTTTCTTATGTAAATAATCTAAAAAGGCATATAGTCCAGTAGCTATAGTAAGATGGAACCCATCTCCAGCTACTGCAGAACCTCAGTACTTTAGAAAAGCTGCAACTGTGTTCTGCTCTGCCCTCTCCTAGTGTCAATCTTGGTGAGGACTATCAGGCTGGGGAGATCACTGCCTATTTGCAAAATTACCCTTCTATGAGGTAGTAATTCTGGGCATAAAATTCTGGGGCAGAGCCAAGACATAAGACCATGAAGCTGACATTATATACAAGCAGGAGTCCATGACTTTATCTGCCACCTGTATAGCACAGAACACACACACACACACACACACACACACACACACACACACACACACACACACACACACAGAGGGAGAGAGGGAGAAAGGGAGGAAACAGACACATTTTCTTCAGAAAAAGTGAAAGAGAACATGGCCTGTTGTACATGTGAAAACCCTGTTTTCAGGCTGATGCTGGTCCTAATCAGACAATATCCTTGAAATAGTTTTACTATTGTTGTGGGGAGTAAGACCCTGGAGGATTTAGAGAGAGAAATACCTAATTTGGTCTTAATTATCTCCCTTTTAATTAAAAATTTTCAGTGCTCACTCAGGAAAATTTAGGTAATTATCATCTGGAGAACACAGAATCTCTGTATTCTGTAACTGGAAAAGAACTCACAAGTGTGGCCCAGTCAGTACATTTTAAAGAATAACTGATGCAACAAAATGGAACTGTTTAATATTGTCTCCTTCTGCTCACCCTCCCCAAAAGCCACCCGGAATTTTAAATTTCTGTAACCCCAAATGTCATAATCCTATGTCTCCTCAAAATAATTTTTCAGGACCTTATTCTTTTGTGATCTATGCTTACATGCTATTTAAGATAAGCAGATTGTATTTTGCATGAGGTAAAAATTAGGATAAATACTTAATGAAAATACTCTCAATGTTCTGTTCATTTTAAAGGTTAATTAAATATTTGAAATTATTCCTCAGTTACCAGGACTTATTTTGTGTAGAGAGAACAGAATCCCTAGCTGATTTCTTTTTCATTCAGTTAATATAAGCTTTGTGCTTTGGCCGATGAGGAATAAGAATTCTCAAATTGCTCATTTTCAAATATTCTTCTAATGAATTAATCCATCTCTCTGTACAAATGTGGTTTTCAAAACTCGGTCTGCATTTACACTTTTAGGAACAATGGCAGTCTCACATCTTTTCTTTACATATTATTTGTAGTGTGTGTGTGTGTGTGTGTGTGTGTGTGTGTGTGTGTGTGTGTGCATGCAGCATATGTGTGTACTGTACTGATCCATGTATATAATTGTGCATGAATGTTTGGAGGCCAAAGGACAATGTCCTCAGGCACATTTCTTTTTTTCTTTTATTGTAAGGCAAGGTCTCTCACTGGCTTTGGACTTACCAAGCTGCTTGTTTAGTTGGCCAGAAAGCACCAATTATCTAAATAGTTACCTGTTTCTCCCTCCCCAGCAGTGGACCACACACTCCCTGTCACAACCAGCTTCTTCCTGTTGGTTCTGAGGCTCAAGTTCAGGTCTGGAGATGGCAGGGCAAGCCTTTTTATTGGCTGGGATATTACGTAAGCTCCAAGAACAAATCAGTCCTTTCTAGACAAATAGACTAATTACTTGATGTTTTAGATTTACAACATTGGGCTGTATTGTCACAATTATGACATGTTATGGGCTGAGGGTTATGTCCCCCTCCTCCCAGTTCACATATGAAACGCTCATGTAATGACTGCAGAGACTACAAGAACAGGAAGTGTCCATACAAGGGACAAAAGGGCTTAGTTGTCATTGACGACCTCCACCAAGTGAGGACATAGCAGGAAAGTGTCTATCTGCACATGAGAGTGTCCCTTCCAGACACTGTCTCCTCCTGTTTTGATGTTGGGTTTTTAAGCCTCTAAAATTATATAAAGTTAATACTGTTCAAGGCCTTAGGTCTGCGGCAATCTCTATGGCAACTAAAACTGACTAAGAAAACAGCTAAAACTGAGGAAAAGTTGTATCTCATTAACTTCCCCTTAATGTCTCCCATCTATCAATATTTCCCATCTCTCGCGGACCCCAGCAAACACAGAACTGTTTTCTCTCCCTGTAAGTAGGGTTTCAAGGTGGTGGCACATAGATGGAGTCACAATATATTGTCCTACCAGTTAGGATTCTTAGCTGAACAAAATTCAGAAGCTCGATATGGTGGATCACACCTCTAATCTCTGTACTCTCAGTGCTTGGGAGGCTAGGGGGGTTTCAATGAGTTCAAGATCAGCCTGGACTACATAGCTAGTTCCGAGGTGGCCTGAATTGCAGGGCAAAACTCAGCCTCAAAGCAACACACACACACACACACACACACACACACACACACACACACACACCATTTGAAAGTAATTGAGTGAATCAACAACTAACAACTCTAGGTTTCTCTTGTTTCATTTAGTGGATCGCAAACATGTATGCATGCTTTTTCTGTGTGTGTGTGTGTTTCTGTGTGTCTGTGTGAGCAAAAGTGTCTGTGCCTCTCTGTGTGTGCATATATGTGTTTATATGTGTATATTTGTGTGTATGTGTGTATATGTATCCTTCTGTATGCTTGTGTAGGGCTTTTTCCTTCTGTCTTTCTGTCTCTCCTTCCTGACCCCATCCTCGTGTGTGTGTGTGTGTGTGTGTGTGTGTGTGTGTGCGCGTGCGCGCGCATGTGTGTATGTGTTTGTGTTTGTTAAGTTGTAAGTGGCATTACACTGTATTGATGAAGCAGTTTGATTATTTAGAACCTATTCAGGAATATCTTGGATGTTTCCAGATTTGAATGACTCTTAGGATAGCCAAATCATAATGTACTGCTGAAAAGTTTTCATGTGACTCTAAAATTCCTTGTTTACTTCAGTAGATACCCCAGAATTAAGATTACTAAATTGTATTAGGTTATATTTATAAGAATACTACACATTGTTTTAGAAAGTGATAAACGGTTTTCTACCCCTACCAACCAACAATAACTGAGGTTTTTGTTTCTTCCCCACCATTGCCATAATTTGATATTTTCCATTAGAAAAATTATTCAGACATTTTAAGTAGTAAAGTATGGTGGCAAAAGTCTACAATCCCAGCTAACAGGATGACACAGGACAGTCTTCAGTTCAAGGCTTATCTAGGCTGCACAATAAGACCCTGTCTCAATAAAACAAACACAATTAGATGTTCTGGGCTAGGGTAGTGGTTCAGAGGGTTGCCTCAATGATGTGGTCACCTGAGTTTTATTCCTAGGACCTATGTAAGACAAGTAAATGTTAAAGCAGCACTCCATCTGGTGAGACGGGAAACCAAGACAGGAGAATCACAAAAAAGCTCACCAGTCAGCTAGGCTGGAGATCAGAGTATGATGAAAAATAACAAGGGAGACCCTGCCTCAAAAACAAAGTAGAAAGAGAACAGATTCCCAGAAGTTGTCCTCTGACCTTTACATGGGCACTATAATGAGCACATGCTAGCACTCAACACACAACACACACACACACACACTACATACACATAGGTGCACACACAGATACACAGATACATACAACACAGAGATACACACATACAAACAGTCACATACACATTCACACACATAGATACACACATGCACACACATACACACACAGCTACACATACATACAAACTAATAATAAAAAAATTAGACAATGTGATAGTTTTTAAAGAATGATTGTTGGGAGCCCTTAATTGTCAGAGGTTGCAGACTATCATGGTCTGGTAGCTCGCTCCAAAGCTTGGTATCCTGAGGGACTCCCTGCTCTCTACCTGCCTTTATCTGGAGAATGTCCCTGGGCCTGGAGGACAGACATTATCTGAAAGCTGTCTCTAAGCCTGAAAGCCTGATTTATCTCTAGGGTGACCCTTGGCACAGTTTCCTGCTAAAAATCTTTCCTCCTGCTGCACGTATGGTAACCAAGACTTGTCCTAGAAGCTTTGCTATAGGACCCTGCTGCCACATACAGAGCCTTAAGATAGGAGTGTGCTACTTAATGCAAATTAGCATTTGTTCCAAGGCTCCCAAATCCTATGTATTTCTTATACCCGGGAATAAAATTAAGCTGATTCACTGACGTCATCCCCCAGAGGGCTATCTCCATGTATCCACAGCCACCCAAACCCTGTTCCCCACTTCGGCTCCCTCCCCGCTCCTGGACCAGCAGTGGACGATCCTGAGGAAGGAGAACCACAAATGATCTGAAATATTGTTTTGAGTTCTTGAACATGGCATATATATCATATCTTATTTAGTGCAATTTTTTTTTTCTTTTTTTTTTTTTTTGGTTTTTCGAGACAGGGTTTCTCTTGTGTAGCTTTGCGCCTTTCCTGGAACTCACTTAGTAACCCAGGCTGGCCTCGAACTCACAGAGATCTGCCTGGCTCTGACTCCCGAGTGCTGGGATTAAAGGCATGCGCCACCACCGCCCGGCTTAGTGCAATTTTTGCATAGACTGTTGGAACAAAGTCTAAGAATGGAGTCTTGAGAGATTTCTGAAGGCTTGTGAGAAAACTCCAAGAAAACAAAACAAGAGTTTGTAATCTCCATTTCTTCAAAACCACAGACTTGTTCTTGGAATGTGTTTCTGTGATGCTCCTCCCAGGTATAGTGGGTAGGAGGGAGTTGACCTCAGCTGGTATTATTCATGTGCCTCTATGGAAAAACATGTTTTTGTCACATATGGCTTGTCCACGTGATTGAACACCTTCCTCGTGTGATTCTTCTTAACTCTGAGTCTAAACTTCCTGATGCTCTGAATAAAGTTGCCTGTTGCAGGAGACTTTAGTCTGTCTCGTTTTGAGGCCCTGCACTCTCACATTCACGATGATAGCCAGAGCAGTAAACAATAGACAAATTGTCTGTTTTGAATTATTGTTGTCTTGAAAATCATGTTTCACTTGAAAGTAGCTTCAGAAAAAAAAAAGCAATTTTCTTTGTTTTGACTAAGCAGATTTTTTTAAATATTATGATTTTTTTATGTTTTATTTAAAACCACTCTTTTCTCAAAAAAAAAAAAAGACCAAGTAAAATTGTCTTTATATGTTTTCTAAAATGCTTTATAGGGTTTTTTGTTTGTTTGTTTGTTTGTTTTCCTACTTGGACCTATGCTGCCCTTCATCTTAAAATTTATATATGGGAAGCTCGTGTTGAAGTTCTTAACATACTTTGTATGTTAGACTGTGATTATTTTCATAGCATGTGTTGAAAATATTTTGTTTCTTTAACAATAATTCTATGCATCGACAGCACAAGGCAGGCGTCTCCAGCTATCGGGGACTGTTTCTTGGCTGCCTGTTTTCTGTTGACCCGTGTCAGCTGTTATTGCCTTGCACTCAGTGTGAGACCTGGCACAAAAAAGCTTCACTTGTGAATCTGTTCTAAATTCAGACTTCCAGACTCCCCTTGAGGCTTCATGGTCACAGGTCATCTTTTCACAACAACCTTACCCTTATCCTGGATTTAGTCTTGTTACATCATCCAGATGAGTTCAGGTCGACGTTCAGGTTTCTGGTCTAGTCTTAGCCATCAGCAGGCAGATGATGCAACTAAGGCCTTGGACTAGGTGTATTCTCTTTATTTGGCAACCAAAATTCCATTATAGCTTTGGTGTGTCCAGAGTGGGAAAGCCTTTCTTGTACTACACCCCCCTTCCAGTTTAAATGGTGTTACTTTTCTATTGTTGTGATAAAGCAAGGGCAAGGTACAAAAGAAAAAAATTAATTTGCCTTATGGTTTCAAAGTGTTAGTGTCCAGGGTGGCCTGGCTGAGAGCTCCGGTCTTGATCCACAATCACGAACAAGGCACCGAGAAAACATCAGAAATCACATGAGTCTTTTCCTCCCCAAATGACACACCACCTCCAACAAGGCCACACCTCCTCACACTTCCCACACACTTCCACCAACTGGAGACCAGGTATTCACAGGTATGAGCCTATGATAACCATTTTCACTCAAATAGGCTTCTGTTCTGCATTTCAGTAAGTTATGAGCCAAAGAGTCCTACCTTCCTTTTGGAGGATTTTACATTATTTTGTCTTACCAAAATAATAGAGTAGGGAGAACTTGTCTAAAAGCAAGAGTTTCCTATCCTGCTCCTGAGTCTAATAAATATTTCCATACCATCTTGTGGGAAATTAGTTCCCTAAAGTTTTATTGGATACTGAGCCATAGGGGGAAAGAAGCTAACAATGACTCTTCTAAATTTATTTATGACTTTTATTTCTAAGAAAAGAGAATATCCTTTAATCTCAGCACTCAGGAGGCAGAGGCAGGCGGATCTCTGTGAGTTCGAGGCCAGCCTGGGCTACCAAGTGAGTTCCAAAAAAGGCGCAAAGGTACACAGAGAAACCCTGTCTTGAAAAACCAAAAAAAAAAAAAAAAAGAGAAGAAAAAAAAAGAAAGAAAGGAAAGAGAATATATTGACAACTACACCTATACACATACATAGAGATCACACCAAAAAAGAGCTGCCGTTTCATGAAATATATACTAGGTTGTCAGTTATTCAAATTATACGAGGTTAGTTTAAGGTATGTCTTGTTAATGTCACAATGTCTTTGGTATTTTGATAATGAATCAGTGGTCAGATTCAATTGTGTCTTTATTTTCCCTGCAGTTGAAATACTCAGCAGACTAAATTAATTAAACTCCAACTATATAAGCTGATCAGAAAATGGAATTATATTGCAAACAATAAGCTTTCAATTACACACCACAAATGCTTCCATTTGTTCCATGGTTCATTTCTTACAAGATGCTAACTACAAATAAGAATAACAATGAGATTTCCTATACATAGAAGTGAATTTTGTTTTGATAAGTAGTTTATGAATCTTCATTAACTTAAAAATATAATTCAGTTAAACAAATATTAATTTCAAAAGTTCATTCTTCCCTGCTTAGAGAGAGTAAATTTCTTCCTTCTGATTTAGAAAATGGTGTCAAATTTACCTACCTAATTCCACATCAAAGTTAAACGACATCTTCTTCTTACACATTTTTCTGTTCTGGTTCACATCAATGCACACTCATGCAGCTCTTACACCTGTGATCCTAGTGAAAGAACAAAGTAGTGCATATTTCTTGAGGCTTTGTTCTCTATGATTTTCCTATGGGAATAGAAGCTAGGCAACAATGTGAAAGGAAATCCCCCTTTGGAAATTGCTTAAGCATTCAGTGTCCTGGGAAAAGAACCTATCCTAATACTAAAAGATAATAAGGCAGATTCTGATCCTATTAAGAAATAGAACAGGCTTAATCCCAGCACAACGGGAGGTGGAGCCAGGTAGATCTCTGTGAGTTCAAGGCCAGCTGGGTCTAGAGAGAGTTCCAGGACAAGCTCCAAAGCTACACAGAGAAACCCTGTCTCAAAAACCAAAACCAAACCAACTGAAGAAACAAACAAAAAAGGAAACAGAACACAATGCCACTTTTACCCAAAAACCACAGACAAACCCAAAGCGCAGTTGGTGCACAATAATGGATGTTTTACTTTCTGTTTTATTTTTAGTGATATTATAAAGGAGGAAAGTGAGACATGAAGGTAGACTTGTCTGGTATGAATTAAGAATGCTTTGCTAGACTTCTCTGGTGCTAAATATGTCCAGCCTTAATTTCCCTATCAACTTTTCAGTCTGACTGGATTCTTGGTGGTTTTTTTTTTTTTTTTTTTTTTTTTGGTTTTTTGAGATAGGGTTTCTCTGTGTAGCTTTGTGCCTTTCCTGGAACTCACTCTGTAGTCCAGGTTGGCCTCAAACTCACAGAGATCCACCTGCCTCTGCCTCCCGAGTGCTGGGATTAAAGGCGTGTGCCACCACTGCCCGGTCTTGTTGTTTTTGTTTTGTTTTGTTGTTGTTTTTTTTTTTTGTTTCTGACTGGATTCTTAAACATTACAGCCTAATGTAGCAATAAGGAGAACTTCTCTGTATAACCCATGCCGTAGGGCTTAGTTTCCATTTTTATACATGAGTTATATATGTCTATTGCCTGTGTTTTCAAGTGTGTATCTGACTTCCTTCGGTTGGAATTTTCCTTCTAGTGCTTTCTGTAGGGCTGGGTTTGTGGATAGGTATTGTTTAAATCTGGCTTTGTCTTCGAATGTCTTGTTCCTTCCGTCTATGATGATTGAAAGTTTTGCTGGGTATATTAGTCTGGGCTGACATCCATGGTCTCTTAGTGTCTGCATTATATCTGTCCAGGTCCTTCTGGCTTTCAAAGTCTCCATTGAGAAATTGGGTGTTATTCTGATGGGTTTACCTTTATAGGTCACTTGGCCTTTTTCCTTGGCTGCTCTTAATATTCTTTCTTTATTCTGTACATTTAGTTGTTTAATTATTATGTGTCGAGGGGACTTTTTTGGGGGGTCTAGTCTGTTTGGTGTTCTATAGGCTTCTTGTATTTTCATAGGCATTTCCTTCTTTAAGTTGGGAAAGTTTTCTTCTATAATTTTGTTGAATATATTTTCTGTGCCTTTGAGTTGGTATTCTTCATCTTCTTCTATCCCTATAATTCGTAGGTTTGGTCTTTACATGGTGTCCCAGATTTCTTGGACATTTTGGTTCATGACTTTGTTGGCTTTAGTGTTTCCTTCGACTGATGAAACTATTTCTTCTACTGTATCTTCAATGCCAGAAATCCTCTCTTCCATCTCTTGCATTCTGTTGGTTATACTTGCATCCGAAGTTCCTGATCTTTTACTCAGGTTTTCTATTTCCAGCTTTCCCTCTGTTTGTGTCTTCTTTATTTTTTCAATTTCCCTTTTCAGTTCTTGGACTGTTTCCTTTGTTTGTTTCATTGCTTTTTCATGATTTTCTTTCAGTGCTTTATTGTTTTCTTCCAGGACTTTATTGTTTTCTTGGAGGGCTTTATTGTTTTCTTCTAATTTGTTTGCCCTTTCCTCTAGTTGTTACGGCGTTCTTCCAATTTTCTTGTCTTTTCCTCTACACAAGCCTCTACCTTCTTCATGAAGTTAGTCATAAGGCTACTTTCTTCTTCCAATTTTTGGTGTTCAGGTCTAGATGTTGGAGGCAGGCTAGGTTCTGGTGATGCTGTATTGCTCTTCATTTTGTTGTATGTACTTCTGCCTTGACGTCTGCCCATCTCCTTGTGGTTCCTTCTTGGTCTTATCAATGTACTTGTTTCAGAAAGAGCTGACAGATTCAGGAAGACTCTCTCTCTTGTCCAAAAGGGAGTTCTCTTGTCCAACTCTCTGGTCCAGAAGGGAAGTCCGGGGCAGGCTCTGGTCCAGAATGGCAGTCGGGGACAGGGTGGGAGCTGGGGGCCAGTCTCTAAGTCTCAGGAAGTGGCTGGGGTCTCGGGCAGATGGGCGTGGGGGCAGGGCGCGGAGATTGCAGGGGCTGCCGGGGGCTTGGAAAAGGGGATCCCTCCCGGTGGGGCTAGAAGGGAAGCTGCCCGGTGGCCAGAACCTGGTGCCAAGTTGGGCAGGTCTTCCCGGAGTGGCTGGTGCCCAGGGATGGGGTCCAGGTTGGACCCGGGTACTCACCTCTGGACCAGAAGGGAAGTCGGGGGCCGAGTTATATATGTCATATTCTCATTACCACTAATGATGTACTTGATGGATAACAACCCAGATTATACCTCTAATTTCAAAAGTAGAGAGGAAAATAGAATTCAACTGTTAGCACCATGTGGTCAAAAACAGCTCAGCTGAACAGCCTGGCAAATTTAGCTAATAATTAAATATTATACATTTTGGTATAATACTATCTCAAATACTATCACCAACTAGGAGATGTCAAATATTTGTATTCCCAGTGCTGGGGAGGTGGAATCAAAAAGATCACACTGGTTTGCCTGCCATCTAGTTTTGCCAAATCCATGAGGAAGACATCTGATGTCAACCTTGGTCCTCTAGATGCATATGTATACATATGTCCACACATACAGGAAACACACACAGCAGAAGTCACTGAAGAGATATGTGATGTCAAAATAGAATAAAATACCAAGAATAAAATCATGAGGACAGAAAGACAAGGGCTCTCCACAGAAGAAGTTCTCCTGGGATTTTACAAGGATGAGAACACTGATTATAGAACAGCATCTATGTACAGGCCCAGAGAAAATCATCTTAAGAAGGGAATGCCCAGAGAGATGTTATCAAGAAAAGTAAAACAAGAAAAGAATATAATTTATGTATAATTTTATGTATTTGAAAATACTGAAAAAAATTACATATTTTGGAAAAGAAAAACAACCTATTCAAAAAATGAGCAAATGAAAGACATAATTTATTTGACATCATAATTATATAATATTCTACTAAATTATGGCTGTCTGAAATAAATATAATAAAAGTATAAGAGAGTATATTGATTATTGTGGAGCACATTTCTCATCTTCCATGGTGAAGATGGTCCTAATCACTAAGGAATAAAACTACAAAGGAACTTTATGGAAATATGTAGTAGTAATAGAACGTGGTCGCTTCTGGGAGGTCTACTTTACATATTTTCTTTCTATTTACACCTGAATACATGAGATTGGATGTAACCAATGACAGTGCAGAGTAAATATATATATAAATTCATTCTTTGGCCTAATTCTCAAATGTCCTTCACAATTACTCAGGATCTACGTGACGTCAAATACATTTGTTCATTTGTTTGCTGTTATTGTTTGACATATCACTTAGGTAGGGCCTAGAACTTACTATATAGAGCAAGCTAGCTGGAACTCACTATTTAATTCACATTGGCCTCCAACTTGCCACAATTCACCCTCTTCAGCCTCTGCCATGGAAGCTATGAAACCTGCATGTATTCAGTCATCAATGAACCCTTGGCAACCCTCTATCTAAATTAGCAGACAACATTAACTGTTGACAGATATTGGATATGCAAATGCTACTAAAGTGAATCTAAACACAGGAACAAACTATTTTGTTCATTAGGAGACCCCACTTCTGAGTCTCAAGAGAGCTTTGTTGTGAGCCAGGCCTCTTCTCAAGAAGAGTATTCAAATTCTTTGTGATATTCTTATACTCACGTTTAAAAGTGTAATTGAAAGCTAGAATTATATAAAAAAAAATGTTTTATTGTAGCTGGAGTTGTCCTACCTTGTCCACAGTCAGGACAAATCTCTGTCATCCACCAGTCCCACAGCCACTCAGACCCAACCAAGTAAACACAGAGACTTATATTGCTTACAAACTGTATGGCCGTGGCAGGCTTCTTGCTAACTGTTCTTATAGCTTAAATTAATCCATTTCCATAAATCTATACCTTGCCACATGGCTTGTGGCTTACTGGCATCTTCACATGCTGCTTGTCATGGTGGTGGCTGGCAGTGACTCCTTCTGCCTTCCTGTTCTTTCTTTTCTCCTCTCTGTTAGTCCCACCTATACTTCCTGCCTAGCCACTGGCCAATCAGTGTTTTATTTATTGAACGATCAGAGTAATTTGACATACAGACCATCCCACAGCATTTTATGAAAAAATATCACAAGCATAAGAATGTCTATATCTCACCCATCTGTCAGTCAGTGGGTCATATAAATTCCTAATATTTATTGGGTACTAGAGTATGTTCTAAGCAATTATTGCATGCATCATTTCTTCATGAAAAGTTACTAAAGTTATTTGAAAGACATGATATATTTCCTACTATTTGTAAATATTTATTTACTAGTTTTCCTACTCTCACCTATTTGAAATATGTCTCCCTGTTTGCCATTTCAATGAAAAATTTGCTTTGCATTTCTTGAGGCAGGCAAACTAATGAGAAAGGGGAACTGTCAGGGAAAATGCTTTGGTAAATATCATGGAAAAAATCTCATATGTTTCTAGCAAAAATATTAAGTGATTTCATAACTTATTATAGTTTTTAAGTGCTATGCTTTTTCATCAGTGTTAAATTGAGTGTTTTTGGATGAGAATGTGTATCCAAATAACTATGATAAAAAAATAACAAAAGTGATTGACAGAATAATTATACCTTACACCCAATGTTCTCAGCCTGTAAGCCTTTTGTTAGTCTGTCATCATTTTTATTCTAGTATTAGATTCATGATTCATGTTTGTTGAAATATAAAGAACACACAAAATATAAAAGGCAATCAAATAAAATTGCAATGGTGAATAGAATGCAAGGCATTTTATCAGGAGGGCTTCACAGCATTATAAAACCCCAGGAGTAAACACTTGCATGACAGATAAAAAAAAAGAAGATCATCAGGACAGAAAGTGTGAAAGATAATTCTAAATATTTTGACCATTGCACTACCAAAAAAGAATAAACAATCTTGAATATTTGCTCTTTTTTTTCTAAAATTTTATATACATTGTCATAGAAGCTTGTTATCTCATGCTTTCAAATTCTATATTTGAAAACAAAAATCATACAGATACAATCAGAGGCACAGCCAAAACAGTTAGTTCTTTTTTCACAAAAAGGGCCACGAATTCTGACTAAACTAGAAATAGTATTATAAATTATAAAAGTAGAGAACAATTAAGAATGTTTTAACTTTATTTAAGAAATGATCATTGCATAGATGCTAATTATACACAAATTTTCATTCCTTTTAGAGAAACTCTTGAGACAATTCTTGATCACTTTGTGCATGCTTATTATTTTCTAGAGAAAAGAGTTAAATCTGAAAATGAGTAAGTGATATTCTTAGAAGTCTCTCAGTAAATGACTAGAACAAAGAACAAATCATGTAGGCCCCCTGTTTCTCAGCTTAGATTTGTTTGTGCAATTGTGCTTAATTTTCAAACATTTTAGGTATCACATGCAGATTAAATTTTAGAACTATAATAACACAGGGGTTATTCTACATAATACTTGATGACTAAACTGTCAACCTTATGCAAAGCCATTTGTGTCAATCCATATTTATGGATTGATGGAGATCAGAGTTGGATCTATAATATTACCTTTTATTGAAAAGAAAAGAATACAGACACACTCTATAGTTAAATATGAGAAGATAACCTTTTAATGACTTTAAGAGCTAGTCATGAAGAATAGAGAAATGTAGAAGGGGCAGTTAAGGAGATTCAGTGACAGCTCCTCAGTAATGAGGGAGGTGACAGAAGCACAGAAATACCTGTGTAATTGAGATCTACATAAGAGAATGTGAAGCTCTGGGACTCCACCATTAGAATGTAAATAACTATTAATGCTGTACATAATGATGCACATTCCTATTTGAAGGCAATATGAGCAACTGAAAAGTTTTGAAAAGAGGTGGCAAGATCATATTTGAAGTAAGAAGCATTCTAGTCGTGGCATCATTGGGCAAGATTGAGCATGTGTAAAGGCAGAGAAGTTAAGAATATGACGAAGGACTTTTAAATTGTCTCAAACAAGGTACAAGAAACATTCAAACTGGTACACTAGGTGTTAGACAGAATCTGGTAGAAAGACTTGATGTTGAACAATGAGGAATCAAGGTCACTCATGAATTGATTTCTAATGTAAGTGAAATAAAGTGACCCTGTTCATCCATTATTATTTACAAGTTAGATGAATTCATGTGACCATTATGAATTTAGACTATAGCTGCTGCTGGAACACATATCAACTCTGAAGGAGTATTTAATTTGATAGGAGGAATTTAAGCTTCTGAATCTTCCAGAACATTAGTATGGGATCAAGGTAAAAACAAAAGAGTATCCACCAAAACAGACTAAGACATAGTCAGAAGTGAATCAAATAAATGGAAAAGAAAATTATCTCAGGAATCAAGTGAGGAGAGAGTAACATGAGAAAGAAATTGTTCAGTAGGGACAGATGTTTGCATGAAACAAAGAAGACTGAAAACTGACAATTACTCACTGGAGGGCCAGATGGAAAACTTAGCAAGAATACTTTTAACAAGATGATAATGCAAACATTCAAATTAAAGTGAATTATCAGTGAGTAGTACAAACCAGATTCGGGATGGAGCATAGGCAATTCATTCACATTAAAAAAAAATAATAGAATGGCATATACCAGCAACTCAATGCCAATATGTAATTCATTGTAGGAAGGATTTCCCATAGCCTCATATGCAGAAAAAAAAGGAAACCCAATAGGAATGAATTAAATGGAAATGTTAGTGGGAATTTAATAAAATAAGATGATAGGTATTTGAAAAATGGGTAAGAAAAACAGTTTTCTCCAATGAAGTCTTACTAGGGATGCAAAATCAGTACTTACAGGCAGGCCCCATTCCAGCAGGACATGGCCACCACAAAACAAACTGGGCTTTGGTTTCATTTTGTCTTTGTATTTTTACCCGACGGGTTTCTTGCTTATATATTATGGTTTCCTATTTTATATCATTATAGAATTTGTGTGTGTGTGTGTTAATTTGTGTGTCTCTGAGCCTATGTGTTTTTGTAGGCTTTTTTTTTCTATTTGTTTGCTTTGTCCTATTTAGGTTTGTTTGTATCTTATCTTAATTTTTTCCTATTTTTGATGCCTGATTGTTTTCTAATGACAGAGCAAGAAAGGGTCTGGATTTGGTTGAGCAGAGGAACTGGAAGGAGTAGAGGGAGGGGAAACTATAATCAGAACATATTAAATGGAAAAAAATCTATTTCTGATAAAGAAAATAAAGAAATAAAATTGTTCCAGCTATCCTAGGCCCATTTAACTTGGTAAAATTTGCACAGACAATTTATTGTTACAGCCTTGCAAAGCTGATATAGAAGATTTGAGTAAAAAGAAACAAACAAAAACAAAAGCCAAACATTTAATAAACTTTTTAGAATGTTATACTATGGTAACCTTTTAAAAGTAGGCTTTGAGTGTTGGATGCAACCAAATCACACCCTCAAAGTGTCTAAACTCAGGTTCACACACAGCAACTTAAATGTGCTCTAACCTCACCAGAAAGGACTTTAAATATCTCTTGAATTTGACAGATGTCCAATAACAGAAAACACTGACCTCACTAGTAAATGTGATAATTATGGAAGGAAATGTTGCCTAAACCCGTTATTCAGATGTTACCTCTATTATGGGTAAAAATCTACAAAATCAAGCTAATCACTCCTTTCTTACAAAATGCAATCATATTTTTTTTGTGTGTTTATAAAAGGCAAATGTCATCTTCAGGTTTTGTAAAGCTCAATGTATTTTTAAGTTAACAAGAGCACACTTTAGAATGATTTGACATATACAGACAAATGAGAAACATGTCTTCTAGCATCCTGAAGCTCAATAGCAACTTATGTGGTCAGCAAGTCAGAGAGGTTCTTATAGAGGAAAAGTCAGGGGATTTGGGCATCTCAGTAGAATATGAATATTAGTTAAACTTGTCCTAGTTTGCTTTCTTTATCAGTGATGATAGGGATATATTAATAATAGAACTATACTAATGCTAAAATTAGAGATAGAATAACTTATATGTAACATTTTTTTTGTTTTGTTTTTGATACACAGTCCCACCACATAATCCTGGCTGGTATGTAATTCACTGTGTAGAAAAGGTGTTCTCAAACTCACAGGGATCCATGTAGATTCTCGTGCGTCTACCTTCCAAATTCTGCGATTAATGTTGTGTGCCACTTTACCTTGCTTGCCTAAACTTTTGAAGACTTTCCACGAACTAATTGGGTTCTATAAGTTCCTTACATGAACTATTGTCATGTGCCTTCATGATAGATAGAAGAGGAAGCATTGTTATTATTGTATCTGTTTACAGCTATGAAAATTTTCAAGAGGAGCAACATAGTTCAATAATGTATGAAACTTTCCCAATTAGCTTTAGAGCTATTAATTATAATGCCTATTACATCCATTCATCAAATAGTGACAGTGTAAGGTTAACACTGTAAAAACTAATGAGAATTATATTGAGGTAGTTTAAACAGAGAAATTTATAGTATATGACTATTCTATATATGCATATAGTATATATTATAATATATCTACATAATAGTACGTATGTGTGTGCTATGGCAAACTCTGTATGTGCATAGTGTAGCATATTATATTACTATATATGTATATATATGCTACAGCATACTCTGTTTCTGTATGTGTATATGTATATATGCATTGTAGACTGTGAAATATATTTGAAACACAAGAGGAAACATTACAACACAATTATTTTATTTTACTAAGTTATTAATACTTTTCTGAAAAATTTAAGCCTAAATATTTTCACAAAACAAAATGATTGATAATAGGTGCTTTCTTTTAACTCAGGCTAATATGAATTATAAAACAAAATTTTACCTTTCATTTAATTTTTTAAATATTCATTTTATTTTTAATTTTGTGTATAAACATGGGTTTGTGTGGATATGTATATGTGAGTATAGTTGCCTATGAGGTAAGGAGAGGTTTTGGATCCATTAGAGCTGAAATTACAAGCCACTGTGAACCATCTGATATGGGTGGTAAGAACTGGACTTCAGTACTCTGGGACCACAGTATGTGTCAGCTACCTCTAAGGAGGGGGCCATGTTCCAAACCCAGTAAACAGCAGAACTTGGCATCTTTGAATACGTGGTTCTAGCTTTAGGGTTAAGGACAGAAGAAACAGTTTATGGAATTTGCTTCCACACCTGCTGAGGCCAGGCATGTATCAGAGGTATCACTGAATGACAGCCTAGCAGAGAGGCCATTATGTAAAGCTACTGAAATTGAAGCCTGGATTGCCTTGGAGAACCCAAGATGGTAGAGATGCCAGAATCCTGGGATACCTGATGAGGAAGAGCTGCTAACAGGGAGTGGAACTAGCCTAGAGAAAGAAGTGTGTTGCAGTCAACTACACTGAATGGGGTTGGAAATGTGGAGAGCATTTTGACACAGACACGGAGATGTAGAATTTGGAGTTTGTACCACTGGTTTTGAGTCTTCCTTTTGTCCAGTATTTCATCACTATACTCCCTTCCCTGCATTTTGGAATGGCAATGTATATCCTGTGCCATTATTTGTTGGAAGTATGTGATTTGCTTTTTTTAATTTTATTTTTACAGGAAGATTGCAGTTAAGAGATTGCCACGTGTCTCTGAAGACTTTGAACTTTGAAATGAGTTTGAAACTGTTATAGACTATGGAGACTTTTGAAGTTGGACTACATTTTTTTTTTTTTTTTTTTTGCATTATGATATGTCTATAAGCCTTTGAGGGCCAGGTAGTAGAATGTGGTGATTGGAAAGAAAGTGGCACCCGTAGGAAGTGGCACTATTTGGAGGTGTGGCCTTGATGGAGGAAGTGTGGCCTTGTTGAAATCAAGCTTCCCTTAGTGTGACAGTTGGCTTTCTGTTGCCTGAAAGAGGTAGCACTCTAAACTCCAGCACCACCTCTGCAGCAGGGCATCATGCTCCCCATCATGACGATAATGGACTGAACCTCTGAAACTGTAAGCAAGCCACCCAAATTAAGTATTTTATTTTTTCAAGTTGCCATGGTAATGGCATCTCTACATAGCAATAGAAACCTGACTGAGACACTCCAACGTTTTGGAAAACACACCATCTTAAAACACTGTTTCCTGAGCAGATGACGGACAGGTCCATCTGAGTTAACTCAAGTGAGTTGACGATAGTCTGTCTTTGTTCTTAATTACCTAGCTCCTTCTGGATACTACTATTAATAGTATGGTCTCCTGGGCTGTCTGAAATGTCTACGCTCCAACCACGACTGGAGATACCTCTCAAATACCATTTTTGTTTGACTAAAAATTCATTCAGCAAAATAAATGAAAAAGAATTGACAAAAGGCAACAGAAGTCTACAAAAAGTATCAATGCTTCACCAGGAGGGGATCATCTTCCCTTAGCAGCCCTCAAGGAGACTCATTGAATCAAGGTTCCTCTTCTTTCATCTTTTTTTCATTCAAACACAAATGAGAAGCATTTGTGATGCTTCCCTCCTTCCTTTCTTTGAAATTAGTACATCACTGTAGACACAGGAGATGGGCCCAAAGCTGATTATAATTGAAAAATTTATTCCCACTGACCTTCAGGTCTCCTAGTTTTTAACTAGCTACCTAACAGTATTTGTGGTAACATTTATGTTAAATCTGTGTCAGAACCAAGTAAGTAGAACTAAGTAACATGTTCGTGTGTGTTTTCTACAATCATCAAGTTAGGCAACTGGGTCATGTGAAGTCTTCAGTATCCAGGCAACCTCTAATATCTCACATTCTAAAAATAAACACAAAATATATGCATATTAATTCAGGAGAAAAGTAAAGATAAGCTGAATGTGTTTAGTCAAATCTGTGTAATATTCAGAGAACCACACAGAGATATAAAAATTGTAATTTGCTTGATTCATTATCAGATGCTGCTAATTAAGTTAGGCTTCAGAATAAGTAATGAAACAAGAATAAAATTATGTAAATGTAGTAAGAAATACAAAATGTGTTAAGATAGTCACTGAATTCTAGGCTATAAGTACCACTAAACTTTTTCCCATATATGAACTTTTTAAGTAGTTGTGAAGGAATCATACATGAATACATTTTTATTTGTCTTTGTTTTGTTCTGTTTTGACTTTAAAAGGTGTTTTTGAGAAGACACAGTTCCACCTCAGTCTTCCCTGACTTCTGGCTCTTACAATCTTTCCATCCTTCCTTTTGTAATATTCCCTGAGCCTGGGCGGAAGGTATAAAATATAGATGTACCATTTATATCTGAGCACTCCACAGACATTTTATCCTTTGCACTTTGACCAGTTGCAATTCACTACATTAACTGCCATCCATTGTACAAAAAAGATGCTACTCTGAAAAGGACTAAGAACCATACTAAACTATCTGTATAGAAATATGTGTGTAGAAGAGAGTTTGTTACTATGTTCATAGAACAAAATAATAATAGTAGTTTCTCCACTACAGCTTATGAGCAAGTTGGCCATGGCTTCCTGGTCAGATTTACAGCACCTGTCGAGATTTCTCCTGTGGAGAGGGCCATAAATTCAATCAAGAAGTGGCTGGTTCACTGCAACATTCATGCTATTATTGCATCAATGAGCATATTTTGCAAGGATGGTCATTATTGTAGCTTACAGAAATCATAGTTAGGTAAGACTCCTGATGACTTTTTTTTTCTTCCAGCCACTGGCATAGCATTTTTCAGCATTATGAAAGCTACCAGCATGAAGGCAATTTATAAATTAATATCAGCTTGATTTCTCTAAGTCCTATGATCAAAGTACATGGTGCCTTCAGCAATACAGGCTTATTATATAGTTCTGATGAGCAACCAAGGCTGTGTGTATTGTTTGAATTTCTGGGACACTATGGCCAAAAACTTGTGGAAAGGACTATTGTATTCAAGAACTCACACCATCTATGATTGCCTGTACAGGATCAGGCCAGCCAGCATTCCACTTTGTATGGGCAAAGAAGAACATATGCCACCCCCTGCCCCACTTAGCTGAGGAAGCTGCAGACAGTTGATGGCTGCTAGAGGAAGGAGAATCAGTTTTCCTTAGGGGAGTGACTTCTGGTAGATTGACCTTACTCTAGAGGATGACTGCACATATAGGCAACACTAAGGAAATCAGGGTTATTTTCTACAAGATTGTGTCTCTGAGTAATGTCAGAAGCCACATTCACCTATATCACTGCCTAAGCTTGAACTGAACAAAGAAGACACCAGTAGCCCACAAGGCCTCAACCCCTACACAAAGAACTACAGGCAATTAAGGAATGCTGTAAGCAGGAATAGTAGTCTTTCCCAGGAAAGAACATAGCCTTTGGTTATCCAATGCCAAATGATCAGCTTGAAAATATACATACAAGCAATTATACACAATGATCAGATTATATATTATATATAAAAATGTGTATATACATATGGTATGTAATAACAATTAATGAAAAAGAGGCCATAAATTTGAAAGAGAGCAAAGAAGGATGTATGGGAGGGTTTAGAGGTAGGAAAGGGGAGGGAGAAAAGTAATTATATTATAATTTCCAAAAGAAACATGGAAAAAAATTTAAATAAGAAAAGGAAAATCAAAGAATACAGGAAGTTAGGAGAGGGATGTTGGAGGGATCCAAGAAGACTTAGAGGTGACACTAAGGGAATAAATATGTTCAAATTGCATTGTGTATAGTATAAAATCCACCTCCCAAATAAGTAGGCTGCTCTCAGTCCTGAAACAATTTCTAACAGCTTTCTTATGGTTTGGAAACGTCTTCAGATGACTCACCTTATAAGTTAAAAGACATCTCCAAATAAACTCTGAAGCATTTCTCTGTCTTCCAACATCATAGATGATTGGTAAACTCTTGGCTGCTCTACCCTTATTCCCATCAAAAGAAAAAAATCTTGGCCAGATATGTTAATCTTTCCCACAGAGGGAGGCAATTTTTTTTATCTATATGAGGCAAAGTTTTCCAAATATATTGTATTATTTTCAACACATTTTTTCACATCTATGCTTTACTATCTATAAATAAAGTGGACATAAGAGTCTCCATATTCTCAAGGTGCTAATTCATTTCTTAGGTAAGACAACAACATACCAACTCAACTAATTGTTCCATAGAGTGACTACTTATATCTGATGAGTGACTCTTTGGGAACAAAGATCACTGCTTTTTCTTCAAGGTTTCTTAGTTCTGTCTGGTTCCTGGAATGTATCTATAGCAACACTATCATCACTAACACAAGCAGTGACATATACGCTTCGAAAAGTTTACTGCACATTTTCTATATTGTTACTTACTTTGGTCTCCTTTGAACAGATCCTCCTGATGAAAACTTTCCTCAGTCCAACCTTCCTGACTTGCTTCTGTTTCCATGTAATACCTCTCTTAGTCTTTCTCATTCAGCAAGCCTCTCTCCTCTCCAAGATCTTTAAGTAGTTCTAAATGATCTCTGAGAAAAAAAAATTATTTTTTAATATATTAAATTTGCAAATTTATGCTTTGTAATTTTTTAATTCCTTTTTAAAAAATTAATTTCCACTTTAATCCCAGCACTTGGGAGGCAGAGCCAGGCAGAATTCTGTGAGTTCGAGGCCAGCCTGGTCTACTGAGCAAGATCCAGGAAAGGCACAAAGATACACAGAGAAACCCTGTCTTGGAAAAAAAAATACTAATTTCCAGACAGTTTCAAAACTATAAACAATGATGTAATTAATTTCTAGACAGTATCAAAATATGAACAATGGTGCAATTCATAAACCTGTGCCATGATCATAACTTTCATATGTCTAATTGGTATGTGCTGTTTTTGCTCTAACTGAATACATACTGTGATTTCTGCTCCCTGTACTTCCTCACAGAAATATTTAGGCTAGCTGATTTGTGATTGTATCCAGGTTGCCAGTATTTGTCAACCATCCTATGTTACCAGCAATACTAAATAGGGGGAACAGTACCATTGAAATCATTATGGCTGCAAACACCACCGGGTTGAGCAAATCTACCCATTTGTATGTATATGAAATTAGCATATTTCATCAAGCATTATAAACTTATAATTTTCATATAAAACCTAGATATGGTTAATTTTAAATGATGCAGATCAACTTCGGTAATATTTGTCTACATATACCAGGGTAACAGTTGTTACTTAATCATAGCAGAGGTCAACTTCTGTCCAAGAATTTGCAGGCTGCAAAATCTCATATATCACACCATCAAAGTAGATCTAACTTTGCTGAAGGGCAGACTTAGTAACTTATGTACAGACACTAATGCATCAATGCTGGAATACCAATATATCAATTTACATGGAGAATGATATTTCTGAGAAGGAGATAGATTCTAGAGTTCTCCAAGAAATGCATCCAGTCTCTTAGACAAGATAGATGGAAGATAAAAATTTAATAGGCAGGTTGCTTAGTGAGCGAACATCTAAAATAGAAGGATTAATTTTAATTTTAATGTTTAATGCCACCAGCCAAGGAACGTCTGCAAAGTTTATCTCTATAATAACAATGTATTTGCCTAGTGCTAGTAAAATATTCAGTTCAACGTGTCTTCTTCCTTGAAAATAATTAGCTGAGAGCATTTTAGTGTTCCAATTTCCTTTTTTATTTTTTCCAGGACATCACCAACCATCAACCTACTTTATAAGTGTATTTCAGTTTTCACCTGCTTTTTAGACCACTCGCTTCTCCAACAAGACCCTTTTTGATAGTTTTGTATGTTTTGATCAGTTTGTTTACATATTGAATTACTTAATTCTAAGTAATGTCTCAGTTTCCCTTATATTCATATAACTATGTTCTTCATGGGCTTTAAACACTTTAATTAAAATTTTTGTGCTTTTATTGACCTCTGCATTTAGATGTACTTCCTTGAATATAACATCTACAACTATCATGGCATATAACTGACATAATTCCCAGTAGCATCATGATGTGTGCCTAGATTTCAGACAAATTGTTTAAATTGCAAGCAATCACAACCTGGTCAGCAAGATATCTCAAAGGCTAAACAAAGGGCAAAGAATAATTCCCTTGTTGTCAAACTTGATGATCTATTTTCAAAACCTGGTACCCACATGGTAAAAGGAAAAAAAGAACTCAGATTGTTATCTGATCACCACCAAGGCATATATGTGAATACACATGAGAGAAAGAAAGATAGAGACAATAAATATAATCAAATTACTATTTTCTTTCCATAAAATCATGGTGACTTTCTTCAAATTTCTGTACGCCTGCTCATGTATTCTTCATAGAAAAATTTATAAGATTTTTATCACCTACAACGTTCATGGAATTATGCTGTTTACTTCAATAATCTTTTTAATTTTATATAATATCCACCAGTGAAAACATTGATCCTTGACTGAGGAAATACAGTAATGCTTTAAAATATTTCCAATAGCTCTAAAGTTCTAAACTTTTCTTTTATGTTACTATTTCTTCTGTTATTTATCCTTAAACAACCACCTAAATGCCATTCATCTGAACTGCTCTTCTCTTTCTACTAGGTAGAAAATAAGATGAAAACATGTTTTGCTTTCTTCTTCTTTGATAGAGGGTAATGAATGTGTGATTACACTACTGTCACTCCTGTACTTGGGCATTAAATATTGCATTGACTTTTGAGAGGTGTGTGAACCAATGTTACTCATCTCAGGCAGACAACAAACATAGACCAAAGAAAAGTCTCTGCCCAAGTCTAGAGATTTACAGCAGCATAGGCAATGTATGGACAGCATACTCCTGAAGAAGGTCTCTCCTCCATCTACCATGAATGACTCATACATTCACGGGGAAGGACAGGACCATATAAGTCTTTCTATTCCCTACCCGACCACCATTTGATTGCTTGTGTATATGTGGAAAGCAGATGTGTGAGCCACTCCTCCATATAATGGAAATTTTGGGGGCCCATATGAGAACTTGTTGAGCCTCTGAGAATTTAAAAGAATTCAATATCCACCAAATTTACTTTTTATGAATCTTTTAACTTGTTTACTTTTTGATAGCCCCTGTAATTCCCAGAGGAATGTCTTCCATGCTAGATCTAAATAGCGATGTCCTGCATTTTGCCATTATATAAGAACTGAAAGTAAGTTACATCCCACCATTGCATTAATTATATTTAGCTCTCTCTAGCTTAAATTAGATATTACTACATTCATGCTTATGTTCACAAAAGATTTCATGTTGCCAATTGTCTTTCTTTTTAATTAATTATTTTTTAATTATTTTTATTTTTTTCTTTATTACAAATTTTTTATTCATTTTCACATACTAACCACAGATTCCCCCTCTCTTCCCTCCTCCTGCCACCCCCTAGACTTCCCCCTCAAGCCACCCCTTATTTCCTCCTCCAAAGAGGTAAGGCCTCCCATGGGGAGTCAGCACAGCTTGGTACATTCAGTTGAGGCAGATTCAAGCCCCTACCCCTGCATCAAGGCTTGGCAAGGTGTCCCACCATAGGTAATGGGCTCCAAAAGGCCAGTTCATGCACCAGGGATGGAGCCTGATCTCACTGCCAGGGGGCTCCTTAAGTAGACCAAGCTACACAACTGTCAAGCTTATGCAGAGGGCCTAGTCCAGTCCCATACAGGCTCCACAGCTGTTGGTCTAAAATTCATAAAAAAAAAAACCCAGGATAATTAATTAATATTTTAATACCATGCCAAAATACCAGAGATTTAACTTTCTTGACTGTAATCGAAAAGATGAGGGAGGATTTACTTTTCTCATAGTTCCTGAGATCTTACTCTATGTACAGGTAGCTTCATGCTTTTGCCTGTGTCAAGACAGAAATATCATGAAGGAATGGTGTGGTGGACAAATACTACTGAGCTCATAGCAGCCAGAAAACAAGCAGGTAAAACTAGAGACACAGTGTAGACTTCCCCAACACACCTCCAGTTCCTCTAACTAGGCCATTGCCTCCAAATAGCTTATAAATCTACCCAGTCAACTCTCAGGAGTCCTGCTCGGTACCAGTTGAGGATCAAGTTTAAACATGAGCCTACAGGTCATTTTGCATAAAATCATAATACTGAATAATAATCATAAAGAAGAGAAATTTATCTTCTCATAGCTCTGTAGCCAAAGAAATAAAAACAAAATCAAAATACCAACTGCTTTTTTAAAAACTCAGATAAATGTACATTCCTTGTCGATGTTGCTAAGTGTTGTCACAGGGAAGGAATGGAAAAGCGGAAAAGGGATGTAAGTATTGGAAAAGGGAGGAAGAGAGCAAGACCACTCCCCGCAAACACTCCATAATAATCTTAAAGCTATTCCTCAAGCCCAGTGCCCAATATTTTACCAGTTCTTGAGGAGAATCCATGTCTAAAGGTTGTCACAATGATATTTAAGTTCAAAGCACTGAGTTTGAGTTTGGGATCGTTTAGGTCTTAAATGTCTGCAAACTCTTAATCCTCAGGGAGGCTTTGTGAAAGATGATGGAACATTAAGAGCTACAGTCCACAGGGACGTGATTAGATAATTGAGAATAGTCCTTGAAGGGGATGGCGCAATCCCTAAATCATAAGCACTCTCTCTTCCTTTCTGCAAACAAGGGGAGGTTGATCTGATCCATCACACTTGCCTATGATACACTGCCCTGCCTGGAACAATGGAATCAACCATTCCTTGACTAGACGCACCAAATTTACTCTGTATGAATCTTTTAACTTGTTTATTTTTGTAAATCAAAACACATCTGAATATCCACATCCCAGAGCAGGACTCACAGTTTCAGTCATGCAACATGGAATGTTTCCCCTTTGTGTCTACTGTCTACATCACTGTCTACCACTCTCTTTTCATGTTGCATCATACTTCCCTATTTCCATTGTCACTGCAACTCCAAGTATACACTTCCCCTGCAGATAATATATTTTTTTCTTTTGTATATACCAAATGCTGATAATCAAGTACATACATTTTAAAGATGTATATTATTTTTTAAATGTGTGTGTGTGTGTGTGTGTGTGTGTGTGTGTGTGTGTGTGTGTGTTTGAACTGGAGGGAGGTTGTACACATGAGTGAAGTCCTCATAAGGGCCAGTAGAAGATCCGCTGAAGCTGACATTATAGATGGTTGTGAGTTAGCCCATGTTAATGGCAAGAATGAACTTAGGCCCTCTGGAAGAACATTATGTGCTTTTAATCACCAAGCCATAATTCCAGCCCAATATATGAACTTTTTTTTTTCAAACACATAGTTATTTACTGTCCTAAATTTTTTAAATAGAAAACAATTTTTACACAGGTTAGTATGTTTGCTTGAATGTTATTCTCTGTTTTACAGACTAAGGAATTGTAATCAATAAATCTATAGAACACAGGTTTGAATCCAGGCAAGGTAGTTGTACTTTCAGTCAATATAGAAAAATAAAGTATACCAATCACTTAGCAAGACAAAACTTGCAAGGACAGTATCTTAGAATTACAGTACTATCTTTTAAAAGTCAAAAACAAGGAAAGAATGATTCTAGTGGAGATGGTGAGATAATTAACATGTGAACTAGTGATTAAATAAAAAAAGTAGTAAAAAATAATAAAATTATATAATTCAACATAGGATTTATGAAATGGATTAAACCTATAGAATGTTGTTATATTAAGGGTAAATCTACATTACAAAGAGAGGATGCTTAGAGAGATTAATAATGACTATTATGCAAGGAAATTGGGATGCTGAAAGATGTCTCTATTTCTTACAACTTTAAAGTTCAACTAAACTTCTACTACTAGATAATAGTAATAAAAAAAATCTTTAAAAACCTGAGAATGCATAGCTAAGATAGATGACCTTTGAGAAACCATTACGGCATGGAAAGTAAATAAAAATAATTTTCTTTCTTACTGAAATCTCACCCTGGTATTTATAGCTCAATAAAGCTTAAGCACTTTTTCCAAAACATGATGGTATATATTTTATTACATTTGAGGAGGTTTGAAAATTACCATTGTCCCACTGGCCTAGGGCCTTTGAGACATTTAGAGCTAAAATTGAGAAGTCTTTGCCATTCATAAATCACAGGGATTAGCTGGTGTATCCCCTGCGTGGCTTGAGAGTGCATTAGAGAACAAATTCTTTTCATCATAATTTATTTTTAAGTACCCATCATTAACCTTATTTTGCATTTCACAGAGAGGATAGAAATACCGATGGGTGTACTGTTAATACAATATCAGACATGTCTAGTGCTACACTGACTTGTAGTTTCAGGAAAGAGAGCATCCTAGGGCCTGCTGGATGCCTGTAGGCAATGCAGGGTTCTTAAGACAAAGGAAAGAGGGTCCTGTGTGGCTTTGCACTTTCAACCTGTTTCTTTGGATTCAGCTAATGCACACCACAGTTTCCCCTGTTTTCAATTGTTCTTTGCATTTTTCTTTTTTTCAGTCTTGTTCCCACCTTAAGAATTTAGGGAATTTATTTTGGCTTTGATTTTAGGTCTTTTGTTTGATTTTGTTCTTTTGTTAACTATCTATCATTTATATCTATCTCCATCTATCATCTATATTATCTTTTTATCTAGCTAGCTAGCTAATTAGCTATCGTCCATCATTTATTCTATAAAATGTCAGACCAAACAGATAATTTTAATTTGTTTTCTGATCCACTTCCATTATCTGCTTGGTGCTATGGGATAAAGCTCTTGTAAACTGATTTAATAAAATGCTGATCGGCCAGTAACCAGGCATGAATTCTTCTAGTTGGGGTAAGCAACTAGAAGAATTTGGGAAGAGGAAGGGCAGAGTCAGGAGTCACCAGCCAAACATAGAGGAAGCAAGATGACAAGGCAGAACTGAAAAAAGGTACCAAGCCACATGGCTAAACATAAATAAAAATTATGGGTTAATTTAGATGTAAGAGCTAGTCAGTAATAAGCTTGAACTAATGGTCAAACAGTTATAATTAATATAAGCCTCTGTGCTTACTTGGAGGATGTGAATGGGAGAGATTTGTCCCAACTGCTGGCCAACTGGGACACAGGAAAACTTCCAGCTACAGATTGTTTTCCCTTTCTCATTGCCAGGAAGATCAGAGAACACCTTTCCTCCCTACCCTCACAAAGAAAGGATCTCTCAGTGTAAATTTGAAATCATAAAATGTTATTACCACTACACAAGGGAATATGGATAATTTATTTATAGGATTGACACAGAGATGAAATTGGACCAAAAGAGTTGGTCCAGTTGACCTAAAAAATGTAAACAGCCCCTATGCATTTGGTTAGTAATGATTTATCTATAATTAGAATTAAATAATATCTACCAATCTACCACATTTTACTAAGTTCTCATTATGCTTTTAAATCCAGTGACCACTTATAATGGGCTTTCTCTCTCGCTTCCTCTCCCTCCCTCCCTCTCTGCTTTCCTTTCTCTGTCTCTCTCTCTCTGTCTCCCTCCATTTCCTTCTCTTCCTACATTTCTCCCTCCTCCCTCCCTTTCTCTCTCTTTCTTATGTGTGTGTGTATGTGTGTGTGTTCATATGTATTTTAGGTCTGAATGTGTGTGCATTCACTTGTTTGTGTAGGTGAATGTAGGGGCCAAAAATTGTTATTAGGATGTTTTCCTCAGTTGCTTCTCCAACTTAATTTTTGAAATAATACGTCTCACTGAACCTGGAGCTTACCATTTCTGTTAAGCTGGTTGACCAGTGAGCTCTGGAAATCCATCTGCCTCTGGGGTTACAGATGCAAACCACCATGACTAGTGTGTATGTGTGTGCGAGGAATCATAACTTGAGTCCTCATGCTTGCACGGTAAGAACTTTATCCACAGAGCCATCTCTCTGGTCCTGAAATAGTGCTGTTAATCTCTGACTTCTTTTTCTGATACAATTAAAATATTTGGTTATAATTCTACTCTGGGCCTAGTGTAGTCACAGTAATCCATCCAGCTGCTTCTACAGGAAGCATTATCTGGTGCTGGATGCATTGTAACTATGCTAATCAGTAAAAAGATTTACTGTGGTGAAGTCTCTATGTCCATTGGAGAAGCATATGTTCCATGCCTATTTCCAATACTTTTTCACTTAGATTTCCCATGAAAAGGATCTTGAAGTAGGTAAGGTCATATTAGAATTGCTTGTTTGTGGAATTAGTATTGCAATATTAGAGAACTGGAGGTAAGTAAAGATTTTTGGGGTTGAGAAATTTCTCTGTGCCATGATTTACATAATCAGCTAGAAACACTTCTCAGGCATAACCACTGTTTAATTATATGTACTTTCTTCTTTCCTTAACTCCTTCTACCCAACCAATTCCTACTTTTCTTTCTCTCAAAAGCCTTACCTCTTTGTTTTTTGCTTTCCCAGCATCATTTCTAAACTACCAACTCTTACTATTGAAACAATCATTGTAGTTTCCATTAGATATTTCTTACTTCTTCTACATGCCACAGCCCTTTAAATCCGTTTCTGTCTAAGGCTTTGACTTTATAAATGCTGGCGTTTGCCTCTGTCTGTTTCCTTGATGCTATGACAGTTGCCATCTGCCTCCTTCTGCAAACTGTGATGCTCTTGGCTTACCTGGTACTCTTGGTTCTTCTGGCTAAGGTTTAGCAAACAGCAGAGTAAATGACAAGGTCAGACTTGATAGGAACACCAGGGTCTCTTCTTTGGACTATGAATAGTTCTCTTTTGTGGAAGCTGTAATTTTGAGCCCTTTCTTGTTGTCTGAGGATATATTTTGTCTTCTAATACCTAAGTGAGAAATACCTCCCAGTAACATTGTGTTGATCCCTTTTCTGAGAGAACCAAAACTATGAATTCATTTCATTAAAAGAGTTTTTCTCCTATTTTCCCCTTGAATTGTATTATAAAATCTTCTCAGTGATACGCTGTGGGATAATGCTACAGTGATTATCTTGCATCCTAAGAGCAGAAAGTGAACTGTTACTATGAAATCTCTATATCTGGACCCAGGATAGAGACTCCATGCGAGATTGTTCAGAAAACACAACTCCTCAATAGAAAGAATGAAGAGACATGATATTTACTCTTCTGACTTCAAAACATGGCATCACTTCCATCTGTTAGTCCTCAAGGCCAACTCAGGGGAAGTACAGAACCAGGCACAACATTTTTATGGAGATATATCAAAGTTTCAATTGCAGCAGAGGATACAAGGTGGGAGATAGTAATGCAGAGGACACAGAGCACCACTGGTGGGTAGGGTCTATCCAAATTTCTAGTCCAGAGAGTCCATGAACATAGTAAAGTGGTGGTTGTTTATGGCATTAAGCCTTTGGTGGAGTCATAGATAAGCAGAAGAACAGGCTGTGAGACAATTGAAACTGCTGAGGCAGGCAGGCTATCCTCACAGCTTATACTCAGTGAGATGCCAACCTGGATGCTCTAACTCAGTGGTTCTCAACCTTCCTAATACTGCAACCCTTCAATATGGCTACTCATGTTGTGGTGACACACAATCATAAAAATTATTTTCGTTGTTATTTCATAACTGTATTTTTCTACTGTTATGAATCATAATGTAAATAGCTGTTTCTCCTGATGGTCTTAGGTGACCCCAGTGAAATATCAGTCAGCCCCAAAGGGGTTGTGACCCATAAACCTATAGGTTGAGAACTATTATTCTAAGTGGCAAATGAAATACAGATTTTTTTAATGTTCCCTAAGGACAATGTCAGGGAAATAAACAAGTGCATTCAAAACCTTTGAGATTCTTGCACTTGGACTCTCGAAGGCCTCCACTGAGCTCTGTGTTTTACCCTCCTCTGTAAATGCTACTTACCTGCAACCTTCGTCTAGAGATACAGTCTACAAAGACCCCTGAGCACAGTGGTTCTGACCTTTGCCTTTGACACTCTTCTACCCTTATAGTTTCCCAATGATAAAATTGAACAGTAATTTGAGAAAAGTTCATATCTGCAGGGCTCTAGCATTCCCTCTAACTTGCTCCTTTTATACATATATATATATATTTATCAGCACTGGAGAAACCTGGTCTGATGCTCATGTTGAAAGCCACAGGCTAACTGACATCTCATGACCTGTCCCAGCCTCTCCTGCCAGAGAAACAAATTAAGTTGTTGCTCTGAAATTCAGTTATATAGGAGACTACCTATATAACTGAGTCAAGCATATAGATTCCATGGCGGAAGCACATAAGGACACATGTATGTGCACACATGCGCATAAGTGGGAAAGTGAATATAGATAGTACAAAGTTAAATGTAGATAGATGTTATAGTTAAATGTGGCTATGATGTCAGCATATCAAGGTATGAACATGCTTAATTAGCATGTACACATACATATGCACTATTTTTCCTAGCAGATTTTTTTCTTCTTCTAAATTTAAAGTTTATGTTTATTCCTGTGAACCTGTATTCTTTCTCATTCAGAGTCTGTCTCTGGAAAAATCAATCTGCCACTGTGCACTTATTAAATCAAGATTCTGGTCATGAATATCCTGAACTGGGAGGAATTGAAGGAGACATGTTTCAGTTCCAGAGGGTTTGGGAATTCAGCTTCAGATTCTTTGATGCTCTGGCATCTGGCTGTGCTGTACTTTCTACTGTGGCTCTATGTTCTCCACTGACTACAGAGAACCTGGGGAAATGAGAAGGGAGCCTTCCAGCTTTCAGTAAATCTTATAAATCCACATGGAAAACATGGAGTTTTACTAATTTTGCCATCCTTCAAAATCCTGAGGCAATGTTTCAGGCATTTATTGCTATTCATGGATAATATATTAGTGTACAATAACACGATACATTACCTGGTTCAGAAAGAACACATTTGTATGAAATCAAATGTATGTAACTAGCAAACTTAATATGTAACTGATACAGTGTCTATAAAACTACCTACAAAAATTACTACCAAAGTTACCTTTGCTGCAGGCTATAGAATGTTGTGCCTACTGCCCATTATTAATAATTACATAAGTACTTCACTGGTTTTAATAGTGATGTAGTGTGGCACTCAATAACCTCATACCGGATTCAAAAAAAAAAAAATCTACCTCTACCTAATGTTGCTTTTGATGTAACATTAGGGAGACTAATTAACCCTGGCAAATTTTAATTTCCTTCTCTGTAAAATAGTGATGTAGTTGTTCTTATGATCAAGAGTAAATGTAGAGTGAACCATGAGAATTAAAGAAATTAATCTGGTACCAAGTACACTGTAAATGCTCAGTACGGACAATCATTGCAATTAATATTATCATCCATAGGGAGAGACGTCATAATTTCACTATGCCACTTGTACAATGCCTGTACTTTCAGCCTCGTCCTGCTCTAACCCTACTCTGGTGTTTGGGTTATTTTTGTTATTGTTTTATTTTGTGCTTATGTGTTTTGCCTACATGCATGTCTGTGTACATGAATGTCTAATGTTTATTGAGACAAAAAAAAGCATTACATCCCCTGCAGTTGGAATTACAGATGGTTGTGGGCTGCCATTTGTATTTGACTTGAACCTGGGTTCCTCTAGCAGAACAGCCAATGCTCTTAACCCTCTTTCCCAACCTAGATCAACATGTTTTTATGCATGTCCTTTCCATTTACGTCCTTGGTATTTTTTTTTCTTTGAATTAGAATTTTACAGTCAAATACACACATTTTGAAGAGATTTGATCCTTCTGGTCAAATTGCCATCAAACTTTTCTTTGATGAGTAGTCTGAAGCCAGGAAATAGCAGTATAATATTTTAATTTCTAGGCCTTATGGAAATGGTTCTGTAGGAGGAACTGAATTGGAATTTCCAACACCCATAGAGAAAGACAGGCATTCTGTATGTGTCCATAACCCCAGCATTGGAGACTGGAAACAGGGTCCCCAGACCTTGCTCCCCAATCACTTTAGCTGAAATAGTGAACTTCTGGTTTAGTAAGATTTACTCTGCCAGGTAATAAGACAGAAAGAAATATAAAACAATGCCTGACTTCCTGTCTTTTCTTATATCCCACTTTTCAGTTCTAATTCTGTTAATTTGGATATTCTTTCTCCACCTTTTAGTTAATTTGGATAAGGGTTTGCCAAAAATCTATCGATTTTTCTCAAATAACTCTTTGATTCATTGATTTGTTGTGCTATTTTTGTTTGTTTCTAATTAATGGTTCCAGCCCTGAGTTTGATTATTTCTTGCCATCTACACTTTTGGGTGTGAATTTTTCTTTTTGTTGTAGAGCTTTCAAATGTACTGTTAAGTTACTAGTATGAGATCTCTCTCTCTCTCTCTCTCTCTCTCTCTCTCTCTCTCTCTCTCTCTCTCTCTTTCTCTCTCTCTTAGTGTAGACATAACTGATGGGAATGGCAAAAGTCACAAAGCCAGCAGAGCTGCTTGAGAAAGATCTAACAAAGTTCAGTCACATAATGGCTGCCTTGCCATTTTTGGTTTTGATCTCCAAGTGTTGCATACTTGGGGTTCCTTTAATATTTGTACAATTTGGGGATAGTGGATTGATGGAAAATTTCATATGATTTATTTTTACCTTCTCCCAGGAGTACTACTTCTAAGCTTCCCCAGGAAACTCCTGAGCATACTATCCATCCTGCTTTTAGGGAGATATTCTTATCTACTTGAAGGTCTTCCCTTCAGGTCTTGAAGGTTGTAACATACATAAAGAAGTCAAAGGCCTCTTTCTGAGCTATGAAATATTCTCAGAACATCTGTCCCTGTACTTACTCTGAAACAAGATAATCAAAACAAAATAAATTTAAAAGGTCAACGAATTTGGTAGGCTAGAACAGTTGGCCACAGATCAGATTGCAAGCCTCTTCCCAGTATAAACTTTAGCAACAAAGCTTGATTAGCTGAATTTACCCCTGCCCTACATAGAGACTTACGTTGATAGTTAAAGAATGATGCGGAAGGATGATAAAAGAATGAGGTGTCATGACGTCCCTTTCTTAGAAAAGTTAACTCATGTAAAGTCAATGTTGTATCTTATTACCAAGAAGCAAAAGAATGCCAGGATTAGACATATAAACAAATTCTATAAAGATACAAAATATAAACATTTTATTATGCCAGAAATTAAATAATAACTGCAGCAGCTTCGGCCTGAGGATTTTTCTTGGGCACTCTGACCAATTAAGAGTTAATAATACACTGCTCAGGACATGGCAAACTACTTGGGCTGGCTTGGAAATTTTCTTTCTGTCTATTATTCATGAAGCCACAAAATCTGGCAGCCTGAGAATGCGTTGTCATATGACTCTAGGTTCTTAAAAATTGGGTTATGGAGTAAATAAGTAAAATTGATTGTAAACTACAACTCAATATGACTAAACTTGAGGAAAAATGATTGTAAAAGATAACTGTTAACAAGGACTAAAAAACATGCAAGAGGAAGTAAAACAAAAAATGATATGATCTGTGTTCTGGAACAACATGAATCTGTCCATGCTTACTGAATTCTATATAAACAAAAAAGTACTCTGACTGCTAGTTAGTCAGCCTGTGAGATTCTCTCAACCATCATGGCTGGTTCATCATTCCCTGACCAACCCTTTATCTCCTCTCTGGGACCTGGCCACCACTGGGACTGGCCCCCTAGTTCTCTCTGTCTCTCTCTCTCTCTGTCTCTCTCTGTCTCTCTGTCTCTCTCTGTCTCTCTCTCTCTCTCTCTCTCTCTCTCTGTCTGTCTCTCTCTCTGTGTGTGTTTTTTTCTGTCTCTCTGTCTCTCTCTCTCTCTGTTTCTCTCTCTCTTATGTAGGTACTTAGTGCTGTAAATTTGCCTCTTAGAGCTGCCTTCATTGTGTTCCATAAGTTTGGATATTCTGTGTATTAATTTTCATTCAATTCTGGAAAATCTTTAATTTCTTTCTTAATTTTTGTCTTGGCCTATTTTTTATTCGGTAGAAGGTTGTTCCATTTCCATGAATTTCTAAGCTTTCTTTTGTTTCTGTTGCTGTTGATATCCAATTTTAATCCACAGTGGTCAAATAGGATGGAGGAATTTTTTTAATTTTATTTTTTTGTATTCGTTGAGACTTGCTTTGTGTCTGAGTATATAGTCAGTTTTGGAGAAAGTTCCATGAAGGGCTGAGAGAAAGGAATATTCTTTTGTGTTTGGGTGAAATATTTAGTAAATATCTGTTAGACCCATTTGGTTTATAATGTCAGTTAGCTCCAGCATTTCTATGTTTAGTTTTTGTCTGGATGACCTGTGTATTGGTGAGAATGTGGTATTCAAGTCTTCTACTATCAGTGTGTAAGGGTCAATATATGAACATGTGATTAAGCTATAGTAGTGTTTTCCTTTTTACAAACTTGGGTGCCCTTGTATTTGACGAATAATGTTAAGAATTGCAATGTCAGGGTTGGAGAGATGGCTTAGGTTTCCAGATCACTAGAAATTCTTTCAAAGGACACAGGGTCAATTTCTGGCACCCAAATGGGGCTTACAACCATCTGTAACTCCAGTTCCAGAGACTCTGTCACCCTCTTCTGGCTTCCCTTAGCACCAGGCACACATGTGGTATGTAGACATACATGCAGGCAAAAAAACTCATATATAAAATATAAAAATAAGTAATCCTCTGTGGATTTTTCCTTTGATGTGTACATAGTGTTCTTCCCTCTCTTTTCTGATCAGTTTTGCTTCTAAATATATTTTGTCAGATATCAAAATGGCTGCACCAGTTTTCTCCTTAGGTCAATTTGCTTGGAATATCTTTTTCCATCTTTTAACCCTGAGGTGATGTCTGTCCTTGATGCTATAGTATGTTTCTTGGATACAGCAGAAGATCCATTGATCTAGGCAAGTTGGTAGCTGTGGAGTCCCTGGTAAAGAGTGCTTCTGTGGGTCTGCAGGTGACACAAAGGAATGGAAATGATCTAGGAGGAAAGGCTTAGAGGGACATCAAGAAAGAGCTAGAGGGACCAGGGTCTGCACCAGGAGATAGAATCTCCAGGCATCAGTGGTAAGTTGTGAGGAGGGCTTCTGCTGTGAGGATGCTGCCTGACTAATAAGTATGTAGAGAGATCAGAACAGAGGCCAGTGTAACCGCTGAGTGCTTCCTGCCACCTTGTAGAAAGTCTTCACACACACGAAATGGGCTACATGGGAAAGCAGGGAAGGTATATGAGAAAGGGCTAAGCTGGGTCAGCATCAAGAGTCAGAGTCACCAGGGAATGGTAAAATACTTAAATTTACCTGAAAGGAGATTTCAACATGATTTAACAGAAATAGTCCATATTTTGATTGAGGTTTAAATGACTCAGTGATGTTCATGCTCTTGTTTATAGGCATATATTTTATTTTGTTGATATCTATGAGGACATAATTTATTTTCAGTTGGTTATCTGAGTTCTTTTCAGTTTTTGCCAAGCTATCCTTACCAGTGAGAAATAGTGGTATCAAAAGGCAGGATTTATTTCAAACTTGACCTAAACCAGGACTATTAAGAGAATCCCCTAATAGAAACACCAAGAAACCTGGCATCTCAGAGCTAAGTCACACACCAAGGAAAGAGAGCCACAAGTCCCTTGCATCTCCTCCTGGCTCTTGATGCTCTGCTCCCCTGGATGCCTGACGTGTATTAAATATTTAAGCTCCTAAATATACTGACTGCAATCAGAACACCTTATTTTCTTGTTTGTGTATTTTTGGTTGTGTTTGAAAATAATTTCTCTTTATAAACCAAAAGATAAGTTATTTGGAAAAGCTTTCAGACTCAATTTGTAGAAGTTTGTCTTATGCGTGTTGAAACAAACAAACAAAAAATGAAATAGTCTGCTTGTTTTTTACTGCATGGCCACCAAAGAAATCTGATGTGCATTAGCTGCTTTACACCACTGAAGGACTTTGCTGTAAGGAACCTCTTTACTGTGAGAACGAATATGGAGACAGCCATTAGGGTGAGTGGAGTTGGAATGTTCATGTTCATGCTTGGGCAGCTCTCTTTTGCGTGACATGACTGCCCCCTGTACTTTACAGGAGGACTCAATGGAGTCTTCTGTGTATGTGCGAATAGGTACCTTCAAGCTGGCATTTTCATGTGGTCTACTTATCAGAGGTGGAATTGTAATTGTCAATGTAAACAAAACAGGAATAGGTGACACACCTCGTATGTCGGTGATTGAGGGACCTTGTCTTGGCAGTGACTGCAGACTTGTGCATGCAGAGGCTGGAGCACATTCAGAGCTCATCGTTGCTGAATCTGAGTGCATAAATTATAATGAAGGTGACATGAAGTTACAATCAAGTTGATCACAAGCTCTCTCTCTCTCTCTCTCTCTCTCTGCCTCATTTGTTTTTGGTATTTTCCTTACCTCTTACCCCTATCTCTTCTCTTTTTCCTTTTTTCTTTCACAAAGAATAAAAAACCTAATAAATCTTCCTTGTAATGTAGCCTCAAATCATTATCTAAATAAAGTCATAGAAATATTAAATTATTTCATTGTCTTAAATGATAATATTTGTCAACTTAGGATGAAATAACTTCTCAGGTGTTACAAACAAAATTTATGTAAACTGCTTGCAATACATTTACACTTATTTTTACCATACAAAAATTATCGAAGTGGGCCTTTGCCACCTGGTAGAAAGCCATCAACACTCATTGTCTTCTCTTTCGCCGCCTCCAGGCTCAGCTGCCCTAATAATGAGCATCATTTTAATGAATCACTGACTACCTTATTGACTGACCTCAAACCCTGGTCAATTCTTACCAAATTGAAGTCATTAATTTAGGATGTGTAGATTGCATCTCAGTCTGAGTCAGGTTCCAAACATTAATAAGGACAGTAACACCATCTCTGCCCTCATTAAATTCTGTCATGTCTGAGTTGCTTAATAAGGCTCTATTAGTAAAAGTCAGGAGGAAAAAAATAGCATCTCCAGCCTAAGGAAAGGAGAAATTGTGCTGGAATATTTCAGTAATATTCAATGTTATGACAAAGCAGAGAAGAAAAAGGCCAGCTCTACATACAGGTCTCACAGTGAAAAACAGGGCATGACACCTAACAAGCCACAGAAGTGTTCTGCTCTAAAGAAGGACATGTGACCTTAGGTTATCTGTGCTTAAGTTGCTCCTAGGTTAATGAAAATTTAAAAATCTGCTAGAAAAATGACCTACCAGATATGGCAGCTCATGCCTCTAATCCTAGCACTTGGGAGTCTGAAGTAAGAGGATTGTCCTGACTGTGAAGTGTACCTGAGCTACATAGTGAGTTCAGATCTGCATGGGGCAAAAGGGTGAGGCTTTGTTTTAAAACAAACAAAATGTAAAGGAAACAAAGGAACATATCCAAACCACCATAGATGTGTCTGACTGATGATTTTGCTTTTGGAGTTATCAGAATATTTTCAATAAGTAAGAATCTGGTAACTATAAACTCATGTTGACAAAACTAACTTGGAACATTAACTGATGTCCAATTCATTGATTTGTGTGAAATCTTTTCTGTTGAGCATAAATGTTGCAGAAAATCACCTTGACCTGAATATCCCAATCTCAACCCCTGAAACCCCCATCAGATCAAGGACACCACAAGGATCCTTTAGGAATAGGATACACATGTTTGAGAAGATACTATTCCATAAGTTTTAGTCAGGCAACAACTAGAACTCACTCCTGTTTTTATCATCCTGAAAGAAATTTCAATCAGTAACCAAGAAAAAGAAAACTATGTGAAAATTGTAATGATAAAAACAAATCTCAATAATGTATGAAAGGTATTTCAGTTTCTACCACCATAGAGTTATCCTGATAACATTACTGTTAACATTTGCATTTCTAAATTATGAATCAGGTGTTAGTTAGAGAGACACGACTCAGTATTTAAGAGCATGAATTGTTCTTGCGAATGAGTTCCATTTCTGACACCAAATGGGACTGCTCATTATTGTAACTCCCTCTCTGAAAGATCTTTTGCCTCCTTCTAGCCTCTGTGGTCACAACACTCTTAACACACACACACACACACACACACCTAAAAATAAATCTTTAAAATTATCACTCTCACATATATGATAGAAATTTAAGGAAATACTGCAGCAATGAAATGGCAGTGCCTAAGCTCTCCTTTATATGTAAACATAATCAACAGAGGTAATCAGGACATTAAAACCTTATGATTTGATTGATAAAACTGAGGTATCTAACATGCCTTACTTGTATGGTGAAAAAATAATTGGACCTACCTTTAAAAGGAGGAAACTGTTACCCAATTATGTTTTTAGAAAAAAAAAATGCATACAATCCTATATGTCATCTCAGATTAAATCACCGTAACAGTCCTGATTGTGTGTTTTCAAGGAGAATCTATAGTCAAACGGTCTCATCCTTAGAGGCCCAGAACATATTCCCAGGGTAGTAACACAAGCAGCCAAGGGCTCACGGTTGAGAGTGACTGCCACCTGTCATTAAAATGATAAAATGAATTCCAGAAGACTAGCCGTGGAGAACTCAGTGGTCCCATGGAGAACGGCATCTACTGCCAATTGTCTCTGCTGTCTGAAAACAATACACGGCTTCTCAGCTCCTCTCCGATGTTCTTAGCATTTCTGTGTAATGGCATTGTTAAACTGTCACCAATGAATTCCAGAAAAGCAGACACTACAATGGGAAGGGATGTACAAGTTGTAATGCTTGGAATGAGACTGAAACCTTGCAATGACTCTGTACCTTAGGAAGAAAAATAAAACCTGAAAGAGGTTGGACCATTTTTATTATGGCAACATGAAAAAATATATATAAGTGATTAGGAAAGCCAGAGACAGCCTACTTAAAAACAATACAGAAGGAAGATATTCCCCCTTTCCCTCAGTGTGATAACATAGATCTGAGAGGTTTGTTGTGACCCTGTAGTCTTACATGGGAAGGAGTTGTAAGAAGCACATACATTTTTAAGGTAGCTCTAGTTCTAATAGTTTTCTGAGAATCATGGAGAAGTACAGGCATGTAGCTCTTTTATTTCAGATACTTCTGATCTAAGCCTTAAGGAATGATTTGCTGAAGATATGTGTATATATTTTATCACTGTTATAAAAATTACACACACACACTCACACACAAACACACACCTGAGTCTATTTAGTATTCCTTCTGTGTGCATGTGTTTAGGACTGACCACTTAGGATATGATAACCTATCAGAAAGCTCATCCTTGGAGAAAACTGATTCTCCCTTATCTCAACAGTTGCTAATTGTTTGTAGCCCTTCACTGGGGGTGGGACTGTGTGAAACTTCCTGTCTAGGCTAGCATTTCAAAAGGTGTTGTCATTATGCATGTTGTTTGAGCAATCAAATTGTTGGTATTTCAGGGTCACAGCACCATTGTCATGTCTAGAAAACACTATCTTGTCCTGGCCTCAGACTCTTACAACTTTTCCATCCTCTTTTGCATGTTTTTCCCCAAGAGTTAGGTGTAGAGATTGTGTTATAATTGTTCCAGTTGAATGGTTTGTTTATATATATGTCTGTGTATGTATTCATGAGTATGTGCAGAACCTGAAAAATGAGGTTTTGTGTGTGTTGGGAAAGAAGTTAAAAGTAGGAACCTTTGAGAAAATAAGGACAGAGAGAGATTGAGAGTTGCTTTTCTACATGCACCTACAAATTTTAAGAAAAAAATCTAAGGTAAAGAGATTATCTAGAATTAGGGACTCAAAGCTTATTCTTACAAACTGCCCAAGAAGCTACATAAACAATTTGGGAGTGTGTGTGTGTGTGTGTGTGTGTGTGTGTGTGTGTGTGTGCATATATACGTGTGTATGTGTAATATATATGTATTATATATGTGAATATGTTTGTGTGTGTTCCTACTTTTATAATGCTAAAAAGTATTAACAAAGATGAAGACCCCAGTGTGGCCAAAATGGTGGGAAGAGTTCTCAATTTTCTTTTTATTTGTCTCATATTCTTTTATAAGTGACAGGTCCTTCGTGTCCACTTTTGTAGAAAGAGAATTATACTTGCTTACCAAAATTGAATGCAAATTGGCTTTATTTCCAAGTCCCATAATTAAAATCAAAACAAAACCAAACCCTCAAATAAACAAAAAAAAATTTGGATCTGAAGATGTTTTATCTTTCCTCTCTTAGCTGGCAGTGAGATAGTAATCTATTATATAGAATTTTTCCACTGTTGGGTTTCATGTATAAAGGAAAGGATTTTATATAAGATAGAAATACATTTGCTTCCTCATATGCTCTGTAATAAATAGAATAAATATGCATTATCAACTGAGAATTCTCTGGGAGTAAGCAGAATGCAAAAAAAAATAATTAAAACTCAATATTTTATAATTTTTGTCTCACACATTATCATATTTATAAATCTATTCATATTTTGTTTCATTTTATTTTCATAACTACATTTTCTAGAATTTGGCATAATAGTTATCTTTGCAATTTGAATAAAACAATTTATGCTGATGTTAAATATTTAAACACTAATAATGACTCCCATATGCAAATGTTATACAAATATTTTCTCAGCATATGTATGAAGATATAGTATCATTGGCTCTATATTTTTAAGAAGTATGTGTTTTTCCATGGAGATATATATTCTACTTTTGTTTATTACAGTGTTTCCAATCTTTGATATTTTTATATTAATAAGATTGAAATTATTTTCATTTTCAATATTATAACACTTTAAAATCTAAAAAAACAGTCTTATTTACTGAGATACCCATCAAATTTAGAAAAATTCTATTGAACATTTGGTTTCATTTTTTATCAGAATCATTAAATATTTAAGCTTGAAATTGAAACAGTATCATAACACTAATATATTTTTGTTTGTTTAATACGACTTCCTAAAACCTATTTTAGTATGTAAAATTATATAAGAATAAAAACTTGATAAAATATATGTGCTCATCAATTTCATATAATTAAGAATAATGGAATTTAGATGATGTGACAGTATGTACCTCTGAAACATATTTCTATCCTAGTATAGAATAAAAGTTCACTTAAAAATCAGAGCTCCCTCAAAAAATTCTTTTTTTTTCCACTAACAAGAGTTTTATTAAGACAAGGAAAAAAGGATAGACATGATCAGGCCTGCTGAAAGGACACGTGTGTGAAGGGGGCAGGGGAACATGGGGGCTGTCTTTAACAGGCCAATTTGTACCTGTGTACACATGCCCACCTCAAAAAATTCTTATAACAGTAGGTAGCAATGCTTCAAAAATAGGTATAATTATTCAAAATTATAATATGGGTAATATTAGGAACCACATGGTGTTGTCTGTACCATTGTTTTGCTTTTGTAGAGACACAAGACGGATTCTCTTTGCAAGCATTTTATTTAATAATTGCAATTTGATAAAAAGCTTCAATGGCTGAAGATTTTGTTTTATTTTTTAATTCTTAGTTTTTCTGCCAATGAAAGTCTTGATTGAAGACTTCTGAAGACTGAGAATAAATTGCAAATATTATTTAAAAAGTTCATTTGTGAAGAAGTTCAATGGAATTGTAACATCATTTGCTTTGACTTAGGAAAGAATATTTCTCAAGCTGAAATATTTCTAAAATATAATTATGGAAGTCTGTGATGAAAGGATTTGCTTTCTGCTGTCTTGTAAGATGATTTATCTGTTCAGTATCAGTATTTCTAACTGTGTGCTCGTAAAAGCATTCATGTTTTGACAACTAGCATTTCTCCTTGGATTAGTAGAACATTGTGGCTTGACTTCCATTAATTAAAATTATATCTATACCTCAACCAAATCAGAGAGCATTTCTACATGCGAGGTTCCTTAATTTTGCAAGAACATTGTTTGCAAGTGTGAATGAGATTTCCTCAAAAGATGTTGGGCACTGTAGTACCCACCTTTAATCCCAGCACTTGGGAGACTGGCAGGCAGGCAGGCAGATCTCATATCCATAGTTCCAGGACAGTCAGAACTATGTGAGAGACCACGTCGTCAAAAAATACAAAACCAAAACCAAACACAAAACAAAAGAACTCCTAGAAGGGGTTTCTGTGTCTGAAGAGAATGGTAGACCAATTTGAATTTCAGTATTGTGGAGACACTGAGATTTTGTAGGTTCAAAATTAATTACTTTATCTACGGCTAACATTAGCCTTCTGGAACGGCCATTCTTTGCTCCAAACTGGATCTGTACTAACTAACACCTTATGATAATAAACAAAGACCTCTTTGAAGCTATTCACTTAGCAGAACATTCGCTTCCACCAATCCAAAGCCTAAGCATATCGTCAGCGGAGGGCTCTAATAGGCCTGGGTATGGCAAAGATGGCGGCTTCTCCCCTTTGCTAAAATACATTAGATTACATTCCTAAAGCTAGCTCCCAAGGTCCATTGCCTCCTTTGGTTACTGACTCGTTCCTGAGACAAAACACCCAGGTCTAACAATAAAAATTTATTATTTGGCTAATATGTCCCATCTCAACCTAGAACACAGACTCCCGCTTTTTGTCCTTAAAATTTCACTCCTGAAAAACGAAACAAAACAAAACAAAAACACCTGCTTGCTTGCTTGCTACTGCTTATTGTCTGCCTTGACAAATTTCACCCAGCTCCCAAGAGGCGCCGCACCAATGGGCCATCCTCTCTTACAATCTGACAGCATCTTGGGCCTATAAAACAGCTCTCCCCATCTCGCTGCACCTGCTTTTCTGGAGTACTAACCAATGAATTTTAAAGTTTTCTTGATTTATGACTTTATTTGTTCTGTAAAACTATAAAAATCTGGTGAAACTGTTTCCATGTTGCAACACGGATTTGGGGGTAACCTAAATCTGTGTTCCCTGGCCATGTTCACTCAAAATAGCTTCAGAATTGCAGTTTTTATGTTGACATAACCCAGTGTAATGCACCTTCAAAACTTAAATTTTCATCCTTACCTGGTCAAGTTATTTCTAATGTTCAACTTTTAATTAGAATTTATAGAAGTTTTGATGATGACTCATGGTACTGAAAGTTTAATAGAACATTTGTATGAATTTTTGACTTACAAATTGAATTTTTAAAAGTGGAAGTAAATTGTTCCCTGAAGTCTCTAATGATTCTCATAGATCTCCATCAAAGGCCGTAGCACTCACAGCCCAAACATCGTGATTTATCTGTACACACATGGAAAACCAACTTTTTCAAACAAAGGGGGGGAATGTTTAAATATTTCTGTATATAGTACTTGTGTGTGCACAGTTATCAATGTACAGCCATGTAGAGGAGCATGTAGAAGTCAGAGGTCAATGGTGTGTGTCTTCTTCAGCTGCTTCCCACCTTTATTTTTGAAATAGGATCTCTCACTGAACAGTAGGATTGCTAGGTCAGATTGACAACTCCAGGGATCCTCTGTCTCTGTCTCCCCAGGACTGATACTACAGGAATGTCAGCACTCCTGAGTTTTTACATGGGTGCTTGAGGTCAAATTTAGGCCTTCAGGTTTGCGCAGCAGGCATTTTACTGACCTGGCCATCTTACAAGCTCCTAATCTTTTTTTTTACTTAAGGAAAAAGTCATGTTTCATGTAAGAGCTGTAAACTTCTCTTTGAGGCCAAGCATGTGAATAGGTAACCCTCATATTCAGTCTTCTAAATGCTGGCACCATGCAGAAAGAAGCTTGAAGTAGACGCAGAGGTTTCTGCCCACCTATGTCTTTGCTTCCACATGTGAGTGACATCCATGTAGTCCCCATGGTGGAAGAAAAATACCAACCAACATTTTGCTCCAGGTGCATATTATCACCATCTTTTTTAAAAATACACAATTTGGTACATAATTTTCTCATTGGATGCATACTTGTGTTTTTAGCTTGATAGAGGCTCATTGCAAACAAGCAAATAAAAAATGCAACAAAATAAACATTCAAAGAATATAGTTCTGTGTAGTTTAAAGATGGCTAACTCAACCATCTCAATTCCCATTCTTAATTTTCCTCCTTTCCACTGACCTCCTCTGCTATTAGCCTGAAGGCCCAAGACATTTTCCAGTCACAGCATGGGTCACACAAGCTCACTGGGGAAGTACCCCAAATGGCCAGCAGGAGAAGCATCATATATTTCCTTACCACTGGGAACAGGAGCTAGCTGTCACTAGTCATCAGTGTCCCAAAGTCCCAGAGCATTCTATTCCATCAGCAAAGCCCTTCTTTCTGTCCTTGAAAGAAACTGTTAGTTATGCTGCAGCTATAAAAGCATCAGGTTATTGCTGGTCATCTGTCTGATTTAACCACTTCTGCATCCGAAATCTGCTGAGCATGTATGTTTCAAAGATGACTAAACAAGAACAGCCGTTTGCCTGTGTGTATATGAGCATATGTACAAAATGTAAAGTACTTAGGGCAAAAAATGAGTTATAGAACTCTGTGTATGAGATGTGTACACATTTGTTCACATGTATAATGTGTTTCCTTAAAAGACATTGGAAGTTTAATGCCACATCATCTTCATTATGTAATCCCTAGTATAGAATGAAACAAATATCTGCAGAACTGTGAATCAAACATCCTCTTATTTTGAGTCAGCTACCCAGATTGATAAGCCAATATGGGAATCTTAACTGTTGTTATCTTTAGAGGAGAACATGTCAGCATGAAGATCAGGCTTGCATGAAGTCTGCCAGAGAAAGGAAAATCTTGACTCAATAGCTCTTTCAGGTTTCTGTTAAAACATAGAGGCTTCCAGAGCTCCACCTGGGGCCCAGCCGTGGATCTCAGCATCTGGTTCCCTCAGTCATTGGATGAGATTTCTAGGATGACAATTAGGGTGTTTGGCCATCCTATCACCAGAGTAGGTCAGTTCAGGCTTTCTCTCACCCATTGCCAGTAGTCTATTGGGGAGGTATCTTTGTGGATTTCTGTGGACCTCTCTAGCACTTTGCTTCTTCCTATTCTCATGTGGTCTTCATTTATCATGGTCTCTTATCTCTTGTTTTCTCTCCCTGTTCTTGATCCAGCTGGAATCTCCAGGTCCCCTAAGGTCTCTTTCCCTCGAAACTTGCCCTTCATTAACCCCACTCACGTCCAGATTGTTCATGCAGATCTCATCCATTTCTCTGTCATTGGGAGTCCAATTGGCAAGAAAGAGGAGGGTTTGTATGAATGAGAATTGTTGAGACCAAGATTGGATAAAGCACCGGGGGCAAATAGCCAAATGAATGGAAACACATGAACTATGAACCAATAGCTGAGGAGCCCCCAACTGGATCAGGCCCTCTGGATAAGTGAGACAGTTGATTAGCTTGAACTGTTTGGGAGGCATCCAGGCAGTGGGACCAGGACCTGTCCTCAGTACATGAGCTGGCAGTTTGGAACCTGGGGCTTATGCAGGGACACTTAGCTTAGCCTGGGAGAAGGGGACTGGACCTGACTGGAATGAATCTAGCAGGTTGAACACAAATCCCAGGGGAGTCTTTGTCCTGGAGGAGATGGGAATGGGGGAGTTGGCTGGGGGGAAGGTGGGGGTGGGGTGGGAGGGGGGAGGACAAGGGAATCTGTGGCTGATATGTTAAATTAAATTATAAAATAAATTTAAAAAACATAGAAGCTCATTTTGCATAAAAATGGTAGCAGTTGGGGATGGGAACAAGAGGGATCAGGCAGGGGAGGAGGGACATAGGTAGAGAGTACTGGGAAATGACTGGATTGGGGAGGGTAGCATTTGGGAGTGATGTAGAAATCTAGTGCAGTTGAAACTTCCTGGAACCTAGGAGGGTGACCCTAGTAAAGACTCCTAGTAATGCAGGATATAGAGCCTAAATCAGCCATCTTCTGTAACCAGGCAAGGTTTCCAGTGGTGGTACTTGAACACTAATCAAGCCACAAAACCTTTAACCTATAACATGTCTTGCCTGCAAGATGTGCTGGGGCAATGGTTGCTCAGAGCTTGTTGGAATTGGCCAACCAATGACTGGTCTATCTTGAGGCCCAGGTCAGGAAGCCCATGCCATACCTAGCACTGCCTAGATGGCCAGGAAGTAGAAGCAAGATAGCCCAGAGACCTAGGGTAGAATCAAACACAACTGACAAAAAAAAGTCATTGATTCCTAATGATATTCTGCTATACTCTGCTATACTCATAGATTGCTGCTTAGCCCAATCTTCATCAGAGAAGCTTCCTAAGGCAGCTGATGGGAGCAGATACAGAGACTCACAGTCAAACATTAGTCAGAGCTTGGGGAACCCTGCAAAGGAGGGATTGTAGGAGCCAGAGGTGTCCAGTAGACAATGATAACACAGTCCACAGAATCAACAAAGCAGGGTTTATAGGAGCTCACAGAGACTGAATCTGCAGTCATGGAGCCAGTATGGGTCAGCACTAGGTCCTCTGTAAATATGTTGTAGTTATTCAGCTTGGGGTTTCTATTGGACTCCTAAGAGTAGGACTCTTTTCCTTCTACTGGGTTGCCTCATCCAGGCTTGATACGAGGGTTTGTGCCTAGTATTATTGCATCTTGTTATACTGTGTTTGGTATGTTGATATCCCTGGGAGGCTTGCTCTTTTCTGAATGAAACAGAGGAGCAGCAGATCTGGGAGAAAGAGGAGGTGAGTGGGGGGAAATGGGGGGAGTGGAGAGAGGGGAGGATGAGGTCAGGGTATATTATATGAGAGAAGAATAAATGAAAAGAAAAAAGAAAAATTTGTGAAAGCTTTCAGAAAACTTAGCTGATGATCTGCCACTGAAACTCCAAGCCTTCAAAATGTCACCATGACAAGTTGACCTTTGAAAGCAGTCAGCTGTCCTAAACATGGACACAGAAGTTGTGGCCATATTGATTAGATACACTGAGGAACCTGTCTGTCACCACAGGTGGGACTGATGATTATCAGTTCTCCTGGAAGGAATTTAACTCAGCTTCTAGCACTTCTAAGTTTTTAGTTCAAACCTTCAAAACCAATTAGTTTGTACATCCAAAGAGCTTTGAAAGGTTTGAAAATTCGTGTTAGAGACTCAAGTGCATTTTCTTGCCATTTAAGAACCCACTGATGCAATGTCCTATCTCTAGATGATTTGTTTTTGCTTTGTCAATGACTTTAATTACATGTGATCCTTCAAATGAGTTTCAAAGGCTTTTAACTTTTGGCTTCAGGCTTATGTTTGATATGTAGTCTACAATTTTAGTTATAGTGTATAATCTAAATGCTGAGCAAAACCCACATCCCTGACCTCTTTCATACCTTCAAAATTCACTAAAAAAATATAATTTGTAGAATTTATAACATTATAACATGGATATATATATATATATACATTCATATTTACATATTTAAATTTTCAGTAAATTTCATTACATGAAATGAGTTATATAACTCATTACTATAATCATGAAGGGAAATCAGAATAGGCATACTATCACAATGACACTAAAAGAAAAAACTTACTGATATGTTCTCTAATGCAGGCATGCAAATTCATTAGATCTATGGTGCTGAGTAAGTATCCATGACCAATTCAGAAGAAATACAAAGAGAGAAAGAGATATCAACTCATTCTTATTCTCTATCACTGGTTTGGTATCATAATTGATCCAAAAGGCCATTCATCAAACAACACCCTGTCAATGCACCATTACAAAGTAATATAGACCTTTGTTCAATTTTCTTAGTGCTGTCAATTGCATTAACCTTCATTTCTGAAAGACATACTAATAAACATAACATATAAACACACACATGTGCTCTTTTGCTCTTTAATCTCAGTATAAACTTGGTTAAAAGTATGCAGTAATATCCATGTCACATTCTGAAAGTTTTGTTTCTTTGAAATGAACTTAATTATTCTGTGGTTTAATTTCACATAGCCAAAATATTTACCATGGTCTTCTAATGAATGTCTCAAGTCCAGAGCCAAAAGTGAACCTTGCCTTAGTTATGTTACTACCGGCTGTGATGAAACACCATGACCAAAAGCAACTTGGAAGAAAAGAATTTATTTGACTTACTTATCCTGACTCACAGTCAAATGAGAAAAGATAAGACAGGAACTACAACAGGGCAGGAATTGGAGGCAAGAACTGATACAGAAGCAATGGAGGAGTGCTGCTTACTGGCTAGCTCTTCATGGTTTCCATAGTCTGCTTTCATATAGAACCCAGGACCACCAATCCAAGACAACGCCACCCATAATGAGTTGGCTTCTTGACATCAGCCAAAATCACAACAGACCCCACTGACTCAATGATAACTACAATTAAATGAAATAAAGTATGTTTCCATCCATGAGCTGATTATGCCAAATTAGATGGTTACTCTTTCGCCCTCTTAACATATTCGAATAAAAGAATCAAACTTTTAATACAATAAGTAGGGGAAAAGGTGGAGGGATCCCAGTTTCTCTTAGCTTTCTGATATTCAATCTAAGTAAATGTTATCTATTCATGAAGGCACAAGGACATCATTTATTATATGGAAATATATGATTTATAAAGATGATACAATAAATCATATAATAAATGAACAAATATCTTTATAGACATAGTCTACCATCTAAATTAAAAATAAATAGCAAAGTAACATACTACCAATTTTTAAACATTTATATTTTATGCATGTGTATATGAGTGTTTTTCCTGCATGTATATACGTACACCATGTGTGTTCTTGGTGCACACAGAGGCCAGGAGAGGGCATATATTTCCCTGGAATTGGAATTAAAGATGGATGTGAGATATCAGGTGAGTGCTGGGAACTGAACCTGAGTTTTCTGTAAGAGAAGCAAATGCTCTTAACCTCTGAGCTATCTTTCTAGTCTGTATATTACTGTTTTATAACCACCTTGAATACATATAAATTGATTACTAATGACCACTAAAATCATAAAAAAGTTATGACTAGATTTTATGTGCCCCCATGGAAATTTATACCATCTATGAAAGTTTCCTACACGTACAAAAATCAAACTTGTGTGTGGTTATGGCTGTGGCTATAACTACTAATTTACTGGATGGATGGAAATGATAAAATATGATAAATGCCACCATTAATGCAATAGAGCAGACACAAAACAAAAGAATCTAACCAATAAGTTGAGAGAGAAAAAAAAGAAAGTCTTGTACATTCATATTCCAAGAGAGTTAAGAAAACTGCCAACCAATTTCAATGCTAATATGTGGATCTTTATATTATTTCTATGTTTGCCTCAGAAGACTCTGGAGAATCCTGTAAAGCTACAACAGAAGTGAGATCAGCCAAACTACAATGATTACTAAGTTAGATGAATGGTACAGGAAGGTACACTACACTGTTCTATTCTTTGTATTATAATGTTTGTTAACAATAATCTTAAGAGTTGAACAATTTTTTTTTGAAAAACAGTGTCTTTTATGAGTTTGACAATATAAAACAAACCAGACTCAGCCTGTTTTTCCCAGAAGACAACTAATCCTGATGAACTGAGGCAGGAGTTCATTTCTGATAACTAACTGTAACTGTTTAGACATGAAATACTTACTGCCCAAAGGCTAGTGGCTAGTCTTGCCTCTGAGTTTGTAGAGTCTTTGAATTGTGGGGCCTAGTAAAGATCTTAGAATGTTGCAGTGAGAATTTAAAGGAGATTCTATTACTCTGGTTTCTTCCTCTATTTCATCCCTAAAATGAGGGGAATGGGTTTCCTCCACTACACTATACTGTAAGATTGCCTTTCTCCTTAAGCCCTAAAGTAGCAGGGCCAATTGACAATGGGCTTACAATTTTAAATCTGTGAACCAAAATGTTTTTCTTCTATCTCAGGCTGATTAGCTCAGGTTTTTATTATAGGAACAGAAAGCTAACTAATATAACAATAAAACGGAAGATACATTATTATCATCATATATGCTCTATATTAAATGAATATCTTAGTGATTAGATATTTGTTGTCAAATTGTGAACTTTAAGTAGGAGCGTTTAAACAATGGAGAAGTTCACTTCTTTCTTTAATGAGCTTGTTTGGAAGATACATACTATCTAACCTGTCTTCTCCTAGATGTCAAGAATAGGACAAGTAACAAACTGCAGTTTCTGCCCTCATACACTTGCATTCCAAAGGGGAAAATAGCCATAAATACACAATTTAAATACAGGTTCTACTGAAGTTAATAAATGGTTAGTGCTGTGAAGAAAAAAAAAAAGAATGATTCTTGGCTGTAACTGATAAAGTGTGTTGCTATTTGGCATAGTAATGAGGCAACCCTTAATTTGGATTTGAATAAAGTACTTTGAAAGAAGAAAATTTCGTCTGGTTACATGGGGGAGAGTTCATGGTAGAGAAAACAAGAAAGTAGAAAGCTGAGTTAAATAGTGATGAATCTGGATTGAGCAGAATGAGGTGGAGAACAGGCACAAAAAGAATGAGTTAATCTCATTTAGCTTCAGAAATGACTGCCAGGGATTACATGTGTTAGGAATCAAAAGCAAAAGAAAAACCATTAAGAGTTGCCTGCAGCAATCCAGGTAACCTCTGTTGGAGATTTCTAATGAGTAAAACTTATAAATACCATTGGTTCTGTGAAACCACAGAGGACAAATAAGAAAATCCCATAGTCGGGTAGAGGCTTTCAAATATAACCAACACAGTGGATAATAGAAAATTCTGTTTGCACATATCTGATTACTTCCATTTATAATCTATAATTAGTCTACTTGCATAGCAGACTTCTTGCCATCTACCTATATTCCTGGAATGCACCTGGGTAGAATTCAGGAGAATTAGGTCAAGAGGTAGATTCTGTCCTCAAGGAATTCACAGTACAGTGGAGGAGAGCGGCATATTACTAAGTCATTGCGGGAAGAACATAAGACTACAAAAGAGCCTAATAGAGTTCTTGGTGTGACTGTAAAGCAACCTGTTAGTAAGATTCTTATAATTACTGGAAATGGCTGGCTCTATGTCAAGGTGCTTGTGTTCTTTACCATGTCTTATGGTAAAGGCTAATGCTCTCAACCATATAAATTTACTAGGGAATTTACTCAGTAGGATTTCATTTATGAATGATCATAAGCTACATTCTAAGTCGATTCTAAATTATATTTAATGGGCACAGGAGAAATGGCTAAGGGAAAAATTACTGCTCTTGCAGAAGACCTGCTTTCAGTTGCCAGCACCCAAATGGTGGCTTGAAACAAACAGTAACTCCATTTTCAGGAGATCCAATACCATCTTCTGACCTCTACTGGCATCTCCATGCTCATACACACACACACACACACACACACACACACACACACACACACACACACACATACAGACACTCTACACACACACACATATATACAGACACTCTACACACACACACATATACAGACACTCCACACACACACACACACACACACACATACAGACACTCTACACACACACACATATACAGACACTACACAGACACACACACACACATACACACATACAGACACTCTACACACACACACACACACACATACAGACACTACACACACACACATATACAGACACTCTATACACACACACACACAGATGATAGATATAGATGAGCGTTGTGAAAAATATTCTTTATATTAATGTGAAAAACATTCTTTATGTTGATTCATTTATTTAAATAATCAATTAGTTCTTTGTTAATCTAGGTTTTTTTTAAACTTTTATTTTTTTTAGAAACTATGTATTCTGGAGTAAATTATTTTCTCTTTTATTTGATTAATAAAATTCTCATTTTCCTTCCTTTTTACTCTGAACCTTCAGGAACAAGAGCTCAATATTTAACTCCTGTTAATATAATTTAAAATTATTATGTTTAGCTTTAATAAATGTTGTGATCATAATAATTTTCCTTTCAATATTTCATTGAGAAAGGGCATTTTTAATTATTTCCTTTACTTGTTTACATCAATAATTTCCTCTCTAAGATTACATATTCCCCCATATTCCTGCTATCATTTTCTATGCAAACTAACAGCTGCAGAGACTAATTTGTCTCTGACAGTTTATTTTCCCAGAAGTTACTCTGAACTTCTTGAAGGAAGAAAAATAACCCAGGGGCAATTGAATGCTTCACTTAGTCATGCGCTTTTCCATTATTCAACATATTTGAGACTTGTCATTTTATTTTTTCTCAAAAGGTTTGCACACATATATGTACATTTAGATATTAGACATATAATATTTTAAAATATTTAGTATATCCAGAGGATTTAGAAAAGGGGTAGGATATTTAACATGCTTTAATTGCATTTTTAATTTATTTCCTTGTGTGTGCTTGTGTGTATATGCATCCTTGCATATGTGTGTATTCATTCCAGTTACAGTACCCTATAGATATCAAAGGACAACCTATGGGAGTCAGCTCTCTTCTCCCACCAAGTTGTTTTTAGGGGTCAACCTCAGATCATTAAGATTGGCAGGAAATTTCTTTTCTTCTGAGCCATCTCACTAGCCCAAGAGCTATGATCTTGATACTCAGTACTTACCCTTGAAAACTGTCATTTGACCATATATTCAATAATTCTACCCAAAAGTATGTATTACATTTCTAAATGGAATTTCTAATGGAAGCAGCCTTGTCATTCAAAATTACTAGCCATTTTTATAACACATTTCTCGGGTGTACTTTTTGTTGTTGTTATAGTATACCCTTCTCTATGAAGAAAAGCTGGCCTCATTCTGAAGAAAAACATAGAAATAGCTGCACAACACAAGAATCAAATGAAGATCAAAGTTGTGGGTAGAAAATTCATATATCAAAAAATGCAATATATAAGTGTGAAATCATAATAATTAGCAAAATAATTAAATGAAGAATTTACTTTAGTTAAAAATCATATCGGCCATGATGCGGTAAAACAATAATTTCCAAATTTCTAATTTAAGATAAAACTGTATAGTTCCAAGTAGAACATTTTGGTAGCAAGCTCAAGAGTGTTCGGTGGTAATTGCTTAAAAACTGACAGACTTTTAAGCATGTGATTAATGAAGTGACTCATATCATTTCCACCATACTAATTATGTTTTAGGCATTCATAATGATATTTACAAAAATTATAATTAAAGGTTTTGACATTTGAAGTGTTTAAACTTGCATAATTTAAAAATAATTTATTTATTTATATTTATTTTATGTATATAATGATTCTCTTGCATATATGGATGTGTATCACATCCATGCTTGATGCCTGGGAAAGTCACAAGTGAGCATCAGATCCTCTGGAACTAGAGTTACAGATGGTGGCTAGCCATCTCTGTAAACTTGTGATTTAAAAACTAACATGAAACAGAGATCTTCCTGACATAAAAATCATAATTATAATTATATATTATGAAATACAAGGCACATAATATCAATTTTATAATATAATATTAAATATCACCTAGTAATATAAAAGTTCATAAGGTGTGTAATATGCAGAATGGTTATGTTTTTTATGTCAAATTATAAGTGGTATTTTTTCTTCAAATCACTAAATTGAAAATACCATATGGACAGTGACACATGTCTGAAATATGAGGTCATGAGAGTGCTTGTTGCTCAAACATGAAGACCTGAGTTCAATCCATAGATCCCAAGGCAGGAGAGAACGTTCCATAAGCCAAGCATTGTTTGTGTACTCCTACATCACACACACACACACACACACACACACACACACACACACACACACACACAAAACCACCACCACCACCACTGATAATGATAATGACTGACAACAATAATAACCGTGATGAAGATCTACTTTAATTTCCCTGAGCTGTTTCTAAGTGGGGAAGAGCCCTTTATGCTTTTTTTTTTTTGAACAAAACATATTAAGTGATCAATAAGTGTACATTTGAAATGTTACTAGTATCTTTGTGTTAGTAAGTAGGCTATTGGTATTATATATTGAGTATTCCATATTCATTCACAGTCCAGATTCATCTGCCTTGACTTATTAACATTGTGATTAAAACACCATATTCATATTCTTGCTTATTTTTCAAAGACAGTATCCTTGAAAAACTCATGTTTAACCTGAGGCATCCCTCATGTCTCTTGAGAATCAACACAAGACAAAACAAAGCCAGCTCAGCATAGTGGCCCATGGCTATAACACCAGCATTTTGAGATCAAGGCAAGAGGATGACTGTGAGTTTAAAGCTACCCAAGGTTGTATGAATTTTGACGCCCACCCTACCCCTAACCCCTGCCATGCACACAATGGTACTGGCAGAATGAGTTGGAGAGGTGGCTTAATGGTCAAGAATGCATGTTACTTTTGCAGATGACAGAAGGATGGTTCTGAGCACCCAATCAGGCAGCTCACGAACTTCACAACTGCTTGTAACTCAGCTTCTGAGCTTTAGGTGAAACATCACTTCTGGCCTCTGTGGCCAACTGTACATACCTACACAACCTGCCCCCCCAACACACACACACACACACACACACACACACACACACACACACACACACGATTTAAATCTTTATATATCTATGAAGTGTCCTGGAAGTCATTTGTGGTGGCTCACAGCTATAATCACTGCACTCAGGATACTGAGGTAGGAGAATTCTCTTGATTATGGTGGCCCCTGGGCAAACCAGCAAGGTACTGTCTTAAAATCGAAGTCTTTGTTTTCCAAACTCAATAGGTATTTCTCAGCTTTCATTTTGATGACCCAGTTTATTGGTTCTGGTCATAGGATGTATTATAATAATTTTGTGTGTATGATGAGAAAAGGGGGGACTGCATGAGAGAAAGAGAGAGAGGGAGAGAGAACAAGAGTGAAAGAGAGAGACAGACAGAAAAACAGAGAGAGACAGACAGACAGAGACAGAGAGAATGTGAGTTACATTGTGTATATGATGAAGGCCAGAGGACAACCTCAGTATTTGTTGGTCCTTATCTTCTGCCATGTTTGAGACAGGTAATCTTTATTTCCACTATCAAACCAGGCCAGCCTGCCTACAAGGTACTTGGGATTCTCCTTTCTCAGCCTCCAGTGCCCTTATTCAGGTGATCTGGGATTTTAGACACATGCTAGCACCCCTGGAATTGTGCATGTGTTTTAGGGATCTTCACTCAGTCCCTCACTTGTGTGGTTTGTATCCACTGAGTCATCTCCCAGCAGCATGACTGGTTAAGTGGCAGAGAATAGGTCATAGGAGGTCTAGTTTATACAGAAACTCATCTCATCCCTGCATGCCTCCAGGATCCTCACAGGCCTGTTCTGTGAAAGTGGATAATGTCTACAGTAGCATTAACAGAATTTTGTCTGAAAAGTCTTAGGATGGCAATTTGAATCTGTGCAAAATTAAAGCTCTGAAATTCCAGGAGTACATTCTTTGACAGGTACAATTGTCAGGGCTGTAAAGTTTGAGATTTGTCATGGTTCTAATTTCCTTAGAAAAACTTCACTAACTGTAAAAGCCATTTCCCAAAAGCTTGTACAAAAGTGAAAGAACTGATTATTTAATAAGGTACATAAAAATAAAAGACAAATGTCGTTCTGTTTCACATAGTCAAATCTTTGTTTCTTCAGTCATCTGACTTTCTGGTTTATTTGAGTCTGGCTCTGAGTTTAGGAACCCAGTGGTCCCCATCCATTACCCAACAGTGCCTTGTGTTAATTTCTAGTTTGGATTCTGCAATCGATTGCCTTGGGCTTACTTTGTCACAGAATAAAGCCTAGGTAAAGTCATCAGTCACTTTCCTCCTTGCAGACTTACAAACATAAGGAACTGGTGATTTGTGGAGTTAGTGCTGCATTCTTAATCATGGATGTCATTCAATGTCACACATTTTGTGGTTCATCTAACAGAGCTAGAATCTGGGAAAGTGTTGAGACAAATATGCAAAATAAGAGCTAAAACAAGAAAGAGATACTGTTAAGGCAAAATACAATACAAAAACAATGGTTTCTGCATGAGATAAAGGGAAAGCAGAGAAGTAGAAGCCTTCAGAGTGATAGGTACAGTGTTGCAGTGACCCTTTGTTAATCAAAATAAACAGGGAAGGAGCTGAAGTGGTTGTGCATGGATAAGAGTACATAGTTGATCTTGTTGAGGACTGGAGTTCTATTCTTAGTTCCCACAGTCACCTGTGAAGGCAGCCCCAGGGCAATCTAATGCCTTCTGTCTTCTGGCCTGGCCTATACGTGCACAAGTCCACATAGACATATAATTAAAAATAAAGAAAATAAATCTGTGAGAAATAGACAGGAACATGAGTATGTGGTTACTCTTCTTACAAGACTCTTAGAAAGACCAAAGGGCAAGAAAAACTCCCAAGAATCTACACAGATGGCCCTAGCTAAGACTCCTAGCAATAGCAGATGCATAGCCTGAACTAGCCATCTCCTGTGACCAGGCATGACTTCCAATGGAGGGATTGGGACACCAGTCCAGCCATACAATCTTCAACCTACAGTCTTTTTTGCCTATGGGATATGCTGGGGTAAGGGCAGGGCAGAGATTGTGGGGGTGGCAAACCAATGACTGGTCCAACCTGAGACCCATGCCACAAAAGTAAGCCCATCTCTGACACTGTTTAGAGTTCTGGGACTTGGAGACTGGATGGCCCAGAGACCTAGGATAGAACCAAACATGACTGGAGAAAAAAATGTCAATGTAATGATGCCTAAAGATATTCTGCTATACTCATAGATTGCTATCTAGCCCAGTTGTCATCAGAGAGGCTTCATCCAGCAACTGATGGAAACAGATGCAGGGACCCCCAGGCAAACATTAGTCTGAATCTGGAAAATCTTACTGAAGAGAGGGGGGAATGATTGTAGGAGCCAAAAGGTTCAAAAACATCACAAGAAAACCCACAGAATCACCTAATCTGAGCTCACAGGAGCTCACAGAGACTGAATTGACAACCAGGGACCCTGCATGGAACTAACCTAGGCCCCTTGCATGTATGTGACAGTTATGTAGCATGGTCTTCTTATGGGACTCCTAATAGTTGGAGCAGGGGTAGTCTCTGACTCTTGCTGGCTTTTGGGACTCTATTCCTCACACTAGGTTACCTTGGCCAGAGGTGCTTAGTCTTGCTGAAACTTGATATGCCATGCTTTGTTGATACCCATGGGAGGCCTGCACTTTTCTGAATAGAAATGGAGGAGGAGTGGATGGGGCAGGCAGAGGGGGAGGTAGGGATTGGAACTAGAGGTGGGGAGGGAGGGGAAACGGTGGCTAGGGCATAAAATAAATAAATAAACATATATTAAAAAAAACCAAAGGGAGGAGTTGTGGGCCCTCCTTCTCTCCCTCCCTCCATCATTCTGTCCCCCCTCTCTCTGTCTCTGTCTCTGTCTCTGTCTCTCTCTCCTCCCACTCTCTTTCTCTCTCTCTACTTTTAGAGCAGGATATTGTACATGCTCAGTCTGAAAATGTGTTCAGTGCAGGCATCCTGAGTTGAGAGTGGAAATTGCTACATATTTTAGCTATTAACACTTGATAAGCGAAGGAGAGTTCTCTGGATGTTATGTCGACAGGTTAGAAGGAAAGAAAGAAAATCAGAAATCATGCTGAAACACAGGTGCTTTTCTATCTACTTCAAATAAGTAATTACTTTCTTTGCATTCTCATGAAAGTAAGTGGCTAATTTGGGTCAGAAATGACTTTAAGTCAGAGTTTCTGCTTAGGAATTATTTGATATACCTGAAAGCTAACATTGGTGACAGTCAAAGAATGAATTGCTTTCAAACCCTCAAAAGTACATTACTCATAATTCCTTATGCTTCGTATCCTGGAGTTAAGGGAGGTTGTCATCATCTTTTTTGTTGTTGTTGTTGTTTATTTATATCTAGAGAAACTGGGTCACATAAAAATCAAATATTTTTACATGTTAAATTGAAGAGGAATAGCATCAACTTTTTTTCCCCATGATCCAAGATCAGGGTTCTGTCTGTTGCCCCAAACCTCTTGTCATCATACTGCACAGAGTGGTTATTTCTTATACAGTTTGGAGATGAAACTTATTAGGTGATATAGAAAGCCAGAAATCTCGGGGTAGGGAGATATAGCTCAATAAGCAAAGTGCTTGTTGTACAAATATGAGGATCTGAGTTTGATCCACAGCAGGTGAAATAGTATCCGTTGTAATACCAGTGTTGTGAGGTGAAGGGCAGGGCGTTGGAGCTCACTGGAAGCCAGCCTAGTCGAGTAAGCTAATCCCATGTTCCGTGAGAGATGCCATCTCCTAAAGTAATGTAAACAGAGACTGACACATAAGGTTTGCACACATACCACACATAAATAGGTAAATAAAAACGTAAGTAAACAAACCTCTTTTAGAAAATAAGCCTACAGTAGTTGTCCAGGTCCTATAACATAAAGATAGAAAGCCTATGTTCAGTCATGCCTGCCTAATGGCCTCTAGGGAGAAGCAAGTATTGTCTTTCTGTGGTCTGTATTCAATATTCACCCTTACTGGTTTTCTATAAGCAGGTGCTACGTTGTAACTATAGCAATGCCACTGTCATTCTGATGCCTTCTAAACTTCCAGCTTTCCCTTTATCACATGAAAAAAAGTCATTGTGTCTCCCTTTGGTATTGTTGTAATAATACCTCATTTCTTGTTTTTTTTTCCTTTTACCTGCTTATTTCAACATTTTCCCTTATGATTCTGGCTCTGTATAAAAGAGCCAAAAAAAAAAAAAAAAAAAAAACCATGGAATATTGAAAGACATTTGTGATTCGTCATTATGTTCTGATTTGGAAATTTCCCTACATCTCTGATCAATTCCATACCTTTCCTGTTTCTCTATGTCTAAGATTTATTTACTCTTACTTTAAGTGTATTGTTGTTTGCCTAATATGTATATATACCATGCAATGCGCATACTGTGCCAGTGGAGGCCAGAAGAGGGAATTGGAGTCCCCAGAAGTGAAGTCATAGGTGGTTGTGAGTCACCATGAAGGCATTGGGAACGAAAGCAAATGCTCTGAAAGAGTGTTAAGTGATATTAACCACTGAGTTATCTCTTCAGCCCCTTTTTATGTATTGAAATGTGAGTTTCCCTTCAAAAAGGCCAAATATTCTTCCAGAAATAGTTGTCCTCTTCTATTGATGTAACCCATGGAAATCTCTTATGACACTTTTTTTTCTATTTTTCTTGACATAATTGCTGTCCATGTGTTATTTTATTTTTAGTGTTTGTTAGTTATATTCTAGCCTAGAAAATTAATGAGTAACCCAATGAGTATTTAAGAGATACTCTAGAAGCAAACAATTCTGCAATATTATATAATATGGTGCAAAGTTTTAAATAATTTTGTTAACATAATAAATAGGTTACCACAAATAGAAATCACCTCTTATAATTGTTCAAAAATTTCTAAGTTTATTAGGAATCTTTATAAATAAAATTGCCAGTGTGAGGAAGTCTAAGAATGAAAAACATGGAACAAATATGCATATTGTTTATGTAACAACAGGATAAACTTTATTAACATTTTCTATTAAAGTCATCTGATCCATAAAATATACTTTATAAATTAGAATGCATGGGAAATCATTAAGTTCAAGATAATATTTTGAAGTATAGAATAACTTAATGAAGACTTGATTCAACCCTCAAATATTCAGAATATTGACTGGCACAATCAATTATGATTTTTAATTTCCATTTCTTTATGTGGAGAACAAACATTGAACATCCGTATTGCATATCTCACAAACCCAACTATCCAGTACAGAAAAACAGTAAGCTTATTAAAATTGAAGCTCACCTAATTTATTAATTAATAAACAAATCCTAATGCTAATTTTAAATAAAGACCTCTGTTCTAATATCACTTTGTCACTAAGTTTTGTGTTCAATATGTTGGTCTTTAGGCTTTACTTGTAGTTTTTCATGTTTAAGTTCCACAGAATGCTGTTAGCCACCTAAAGACTCATCCAACATTTCTCAGTATGAACTCACTATTATTCTGATTCTCCCAGAATACTACACTTCTAGGTTCAGATATTCAATTATCCTAACCACTCCATGCCTTCCCTATGCTGTTGTTCCTTTAGATTGTTTCTTGAAATAAGTCCCTTGTCTGCCTTGAGATTTCTGTATATTTCATGTGGATCTAATCTGGCATGTATGTTTTCATTTAATTGCTTCAAGTTGCTCATTTAAATTTGTCATTTTCAATTCTACTAATTCTGTGTGTATGTGTGTGTGTGTGTTTATGTGTGTCTGTCATTTTGTTTCTCTGTTTCTGTGTGTCTGTGTGTCTATGTGCATGCATGCACATATAGAACAGAGGTTAACACTATTTCTTCTTCAATCACTATCTGCCTTATTCTTTTTAATATAGGGTCTCTCACTGAGCCTAGTACTGTCCGATTTGGCTAGCCTGGTGGGACAACAAGCCCTAAGTATCCTTTCATATCTGCCTCCTCAGTGCTGGATTACAAATGTGTACTGTTGGCTAGACAACTACCAACTACTGCTAGTGAGGTTGGTGTTCTTAAAGGAGAAACTGATACCACCAATTTACTAGAACAGCATAATTACTAATTGCATTCTAAACCATATCATTATGCCTACAGATAAGTGTTGTTCTGATCATACATCAAAGAATCTTGTCTTTTAAACAACTGGAGACAATGACAGAAAACTACAACTGGTCATAATGCAGACATCAACAGAGTGTGAGGTCTGCATGGCTAGTGGATACAGCTGTAGCATAACCCCTGCACCTAAGGCTCAGGGAGTATCACTGAAGAGGGAGAAGAAAGATTTAAGAGCCAGAAGACCAGGACATCTGCTACAAGAATGTGTCTTCTAGATATGACAGGCAAGCTACACCCATGACACCTCAACAAGACCTGAACAAAGACAATATTAGTAGATGTGCCCAGTCAAAAAAAGAGACTCTCATAGAATGTTATCCACAGACAAAGAACTACAGAAAAGTTGTAACTGCTAAGAAAGCAGAAAATGTTCTCTCCCAGGGATGAGGGCATAATTGGTTGTCCCACACAAGGTAGTCAGGCTTGTAATTGTATCCACATAAGCAATGCTAAATACTCTCAGCAGGTGGTATTTACATATTTATTCAAACATATATGTCATAATAATAATTAAAGAAAAAGCAGTCATTGTTTTGAGAGAGAGTGAGAGAGACTTAAAGACAGATTGAAGAGAGGGAATGTGGGAGGGTGGGATGGAAGATAGAGGAATGGAGACTGATGTAATTGTATTGTAATTATAATAAAAACATGTATATCATGAAGGAACAAATGTACACTATTGTGTCTGGCTTTTTTTTTTTTAATGTGGATGCTGAGAACTGAATGGAATTAGACTCTTTATGCTTGACAACAACCACTTTATTCACTAAATTATCCGCCCTACTCTCTGCTTGTTTTTTAAAGGAAGGTTTTTTTTTCTTCTTTTAGATGGATTTAATTTATCATGTCATTCATTTTACTATTATAAAGGGTTGCAGGGGTATCACAGGGATGAGATAGAAATCTAGTGTAATGGAAACTCTTAGGAATCTCGAAGAGTGACCCTAGTTAAGACTCCTAGCAATGGGGGATAAAGATCCTGAACAAGGCATCTCCTGTGAGCAGGCAAGACTTCTAGTTGAGGGATGGATTGGTACACCAACCCAGCCACAAAACCTTAGACCTACAATATTTCCTGCCTGCAAGACATGCCAGGATAAAGGTGGCCAACAAATAACTGTTCCAGCTTGAGATCCATGCCATGAGAGGGAACCTACCCTTGACACTGCCTAGAGTGCCAGGAACAAGAAACAAGATAGCCCAGCGACCTAGGACAGAATCAAAGACTAAAAGCAAAAAAAAATTAAAACACAGAATTAAAAAAAAAAAACCACCTTAGAATTTATCAGCGATACAGAACATGCAGCTAAAAATAATGATGACTATGTGATTGATAACAGGAAGAAAGGATAACATTAAATAATCAAAATAGGAGACTTGATGTCTCAGCGCTTTAGAGCACATTCTGTCCTTTCAGAGGACCCAAGTTCATCTCCCCATAGCTCAGCTACAGGGTGTCAAATGCTCTCTTCTATAACACATGTGTACACACACACCATATGGTCACACATAAACATAAATAAAATTTAAAATAAAATCAAAACATGGATATATTTATATTATATATGGATATCTCAGCTAATTAGATAGATAGATAAATAGATAGATGATAGATAGAAATGTAGAAATAGAGATATAGAAAGATAGATGATATGTAAATAGTGATAGATGATAGATAGATAGATAGATAGATAGATAGATGTGTTTGTGGGGCTTCTCTGTGCAATTTGGTTTGTAAAATTTGATAGGCTAGCAACAACCAGTCATTCTCTGATACTGTGTATGTGGTTGTGTGGTGTGTGTGTGTGTGTGTGTGTGTGTGTGTGTGTGTGTATACACAAGCTAGGAGTTTCCAATTTAAATTAGCAGATAGAAACTAGGAACTATTTTTAATGCATACATGAGTGCTGGTAAAGTCATCATACAAATAATAGTTAATATGTGAGTAAAATTTTTAATATGGTGAAATAATGATCATAATTAATTTTAAATGATAAGACAGAGAAAGTAATGAAGCTATACAAAGGGGGAAAGTTAAGGTTTGATTATAATTTTCCAGCCAAGATCCACTGCAGTGGTGGTAGTGGGCATAAATATTCAGATTTGACTCAAGGGATTTGGGGGCAGGAGTAGGGCAAAGAGGAAGGAAGGCATGGAAACTGGATGTGAGATGAAGGAAAATAAAAGAGCTTAACTGCTAGGTTTTGTTTTCTTTCAGCTAATGACAAGATCAGTATAAAATGCAACTGATGGTAGAAACCTAGTGTTCTAATGGGACTTCAAGTTTAAAAAATTCTTCCAGGAACTGCATTGGAGTAGAATTCCTCACTGAAAATGAGCATAGGGAATATTCAGTATATATTTAAAAAAAGATGAATTGTTATGAATAGGTCAGAGTCCAGGATGAGGTGGGAAGTGTAAAAATGAAAAGAAAGAACAAACATGGAGCTTTAATGGTCAGAGGCATATTCCAGAAAATTTGAAATGAGCCAGGTTCTTTGATTATATCTTACAGTTGTGTAGCTTGGTGTTTTTATGGGACTCCCAACAATGAGACTGGAGGGTGTCTCTGACTCTTTTGATTGAACTTGGGACCCTTTTTCTCCTACTGGATTGCCATGTTCAGCCTACATATGAGGGTTTGTGCTCAGTCTTATTGCATCTTGTTAGACCACAGCCACACTTCAGTGGATATCCCTAACAGGCCAGCTTCTCTGTCTCTGTCTCTGTCTCTAAGGGAGAAAGGAGGAGTTGGTGTGTGGGACAGGGGAGCTGAGGGAAGAGACTTGGAGGAGTGGAGGAATGAGAGATGGTGGTCAGGATGCAATGTGTAAGAGGAGAATAAAAGTTAAAAAATATCAACCAACTAAGAAAACTAAGAAACAGCACCATCCTACAAGAAGGTAAGATAGTTGAAAGATATCAAGGTCAACTGAAATGACAAACCACTTGGTTTATATCCAGTTCTAAACCAAGGAGGTTCAACAACAGCCTTGTGATCCCATCCCACGGGTGGAATGATGATGCTAATATGAGCTAACAGAAGAATTTTCTGAAACTGGGTGCAAGCTCGCTTGAATGAATCAAAACATAGCTCTTGTGGGACAAGAGATCTATGTTATTCCAAAATGCCAAAGCTTAAAACTCTTACAAACTTAAGGAGTAGAGCTGATGATCACAAATAGACTCATATACAGGTATATCTCATATATACAATAACAAATAAGACTTAGTCATGTAAATAGATGCAGAGTAGGTTTTAAGTAGGAGGATTGGACAAATGGCTAGTTTTATATTTGAATAGTAGTGATTATAAGTAACAGAAAGGTCTAAACAATTTTGGTGACAATTTCACACGTTGAACATCCAGAATACTAGAAATTCATATAAATGAATTTGCTGGCCATTTTTCATGTATTCAACTTACATGCCTTTAGCTAGGAATGTTTTATAGAGTATTTAGAAAGGATCTAGACACATAGCCCTACCTGTTTTTAGCCACAGATAAGTAAGGTACAGGTGCACTAGAATCAAATTAAGATACTAGTTGTTTCTAATGTGACCATTTAAAAGACTTCAGAATAAACATTACAGATAAAGCATGGAGAGAGGAAGGGAAGACACAAAGGTAGTCAATCACTCTGGAGCTATGTCCAACCCCTCTGGTCAGGTGGTCGGCCATGTTTCTGAGATTTGTGATGTTTGTACCTCTTCCTTATTTATTATTATCTGGGTATTTGTAATCAGACCTTTCCTTAAATGCTGAGTCCAGGTAGTATCTCCCAGTATCAACCATCTGGTCCTTCAGAAGTATCGAGGATGGGGTGGAGTTAATCAGAACAAGCAATTAACTGTGCGTGCATGAGTGCGTGTGTGTGTGTGTGTGTGTGTGTGTGTGTGTGTGTTATTAAAACAGGTACATGAGGATTCATATCCACAAAATGGACTATATATGTGTCAATAACACTGAAATTAAAAGTGTCCCTGTTAGTCCCTTTGCCTCCTGTCACTTCTTCCACTTTCTTCTTTTTGTCTGAGCCCTTGTGGTCTTCCACGTGGCATTTTAAGGCTTGGAGAGGGGCAGTTGTGAGGTTTTTATGCATGACTTTTTCAGATACTTTCTGCATAATATATCAAATTCAAAAGAGAGCCAATTAAAATACTTTCTTCCTTCATGAAACAAGCATGCTAACAGGGACACAGGAGGCATGGCCCAATGCTGATTATAAATGAGGAATCCATCTTCAACAACCTTTATGTCTGAACTTTTCAAACTAGTTTCCTAATAATATGTACACAGGAAATAGGTTGGTGGCTATATTCAGTTGTTTTCTTTCTACACTGCAATATACATGAGGGTCTTTAACTCTAGCTTTGAAAATAAAGGTTCATTATCACCATCATCAAAGCAAAGATTGATCACATTTGATTAAGAAGACTCTTATCATAATGAATCATATTCAAGAACAGCAGCTTTAGTACCGTAAATAGCAACTAGTGGGGAACACTGGGTTAATATACTGCAGTGTGTAGAAAGTACTAAGGGTAATTAATTTTCCATTGAAAAAGAATTTTTATACAGTATACTCTGATCACAGTTTCCCTTCCCTCAACTCCTCCCAGATACCACCCCTGCTCCAACTCACTCAGCTCAATACCCTTTCTTTCTCTCTTAAGGGAGATTTTTTTTTAAGTGAAGCTAAAATAGGTAAGAAGTCCACAGGGGTTTTCGGGAAATGTAAACCACCTTGCTTTAGCATTCTCCCCTTTCAAAAGAGCCCGTTTGAAGTCAGTTCAAAGAGAAACAGGCATCAACTCACAGAAGATGCTCCACTGACGGTCAGCAAAGCGGTCATTTTCATCACTAACCTCTGCTACTGACTTAGCATTCTTGTGTTGGTGATGGCGGGAATCACATGTAATGAATCTCCTTGCAATTTAGCATAAACCGAGAGTTTCAGACCACTGCTTCCTATTCATCTCTATGAGTTTCCTTTTCCTTTTGAAATCCAGGGAGGGGTAAATTTAGTCTGGCAGCTGGTGATGAAATGTTTATAAACTATTGGAATCAGCTTAATCAAAATTTAATTTGATATAGCAGGATTCCAGAGTAATAAAGCCAGAGCATGATAGCAATTTTATATCATAAAGAAGCCAAATTAAAATGTTTGAATTCTAAATCTTCACATATCTTCCTTTTTATTATTTCTTTTATATTTTTAATTATAATATGATCACATCATTTCCTCTTTCCCTTTTCACCCTCTCACACCTCCCATGTACCTCTCATTGTTCTTTTCGAATCCATGGCCTCTTTTTTCACTGATTGCTAATACATGTATGTGTGTATTATATTTCTAAATACAATCATATCAGTCTGGATAATATATGTTTTGAGTGCTGACCATTTGTTATTGGATAACCAGTGTGCTCCTCCCTAGGTAAGTCTATTTCTCCCACTTTCAACATTCCTTAGTTGACTGTAGTCCTTTGTGTGGGGCTGATGCCTCATGGGCTTTCCTCATCCACTTTGGCACGTCTGTTGGAGTCATCCTTATTCAGATCATGTTTACACAGTCATGTTGGTGAGACTTTATGGGTGTAGCTTCAGACATCACTAGGAGACACAATCTCACATTGCAGAATATTTATTCAGTATTCCCTACTAGTTATGATTTGTGATACTAAAGCCACTCTTCCTGAATATGGTTCATTATGATAAGAGTCTTCTTAGTCACAGGTTATCAATCTGTTTTGATGATGATGATAATGAACCTTTACCTTCAAAGCTAGAGTTAAAGACCCTAACATATATTGCAGTGTAGAAAGAAAACAAGTGACAATAGCCACAAACCTGTTTCCTGTGTACATATTGCTGGGAAGCTAGACTGAAAAGATTGGACTTAAAAGTTAGAGGTTATGTGAGTTTAGTAAAGTGGTGGTTCCAGGTTCTCCTCTAAGATTGGTGATTTCACTAGTCATGGGTAGTTAGCTAAGTTTCTACTATCAGTCATGGTTTCCCTCTTGTTGATTATATTAAGTCCAATTATAGAGCTTTTGGTTATCAAGAAGGCATGTGTAACACGACTGTACCCTTAGAGTTACCACAACATGCTGGTCACTGTTGCAGTTTATAAGTGGCACAGCTGGATAGGACATTTGGTTGCTGTCTTCCTTTAGAACCTTGCTTGATGCCTGCTGGTACCCACAAAGTTAGTTCTCAGAGAGTGGACTTTCAAGTCAATTCCAGTTCAGAAATGTCTGGTCCCTGTGTCTGAAATTCATGATGCCTTCAGCAGTAATACCTTACCTTTCACATCTGGGGTATAACCAAGGACACATTTTTTTCCCCAAAAGAATTAACTTCCTTTCCAAAATAGATACTTTTAGAGCTTTAAAAATTATTTCATCTTACATACAATGACAATACTAAATGTTAATTGTGTCAATTCAAATGGTGACAGATTTTCTCTAACTAAAACTAAAATCAGTGTTAAAGAAAAGAGAGGCTGGCGAGTATGGATACTGGGAACCAAATTCCAGTCCTTTGCAAGAACAGCAATGTTCTTAACCTCTAAACCATTTTCTCCAGCATTCAGCAGTAAATGCATGCTGTCTGTTATTTGACTGTGGTAATGACTGTAACAGGACATGCATAGTCTTGCTCCTCTCATCATAGAGGCTACAGAGAAGATTTAGGGGTTAGGAACATTGCTACTCATGCAAAAGACTGGAATTTGGTCATCAGCACCCAGATTGTACAGCTCAAATCACATGTACTTCTAGCTCCAGGGGATCTGATGCCATCACCTGGCCCCCATGGGTGCCTACATACATGTGTCATATACAAACACAGGCATGTATATGTAAATAAAAATAAAACATAAATAAAACGAACTAACTTTGTTTTTCCTGTCAACATTGCAAGATTGCTATGCTCAGCAAAACTTGGACTAGGTGATGGGAATGATGGGAATGGAGAAAATGGTGCTATACTGAATGTAAATATTCTTTAAGCATTGTTATTATTCAAGGAGTAGACTGGGCTAATGTAGTTGACTACTTTGGAACACTAGATGTTGAGGGTTTCAATTGTACTAAGGATTTACAACTTCGGAGACAGTTTTTAGGGACAACCTATGTGCCAAAACTTGGTTGATCTGCCAATTTTCCAAAATGGCTATCTGAATATTTCAGAAACTGCTGTGAAAGATTTTATGGAAATACAATGACAACAGCAAAAAACAAAACAAAAAAAAACCACACACATAAAACAAAAATCTTTTATATATAGTGCTGCTGCCTGGGGAACCAGCCTCCAGCAACACAGGATTCAAAGGAAAATCCACAGAGATTTTTACCTGAGTGGGTTACTACTCTCTCTTAATGGTTTCCTTCTTTATTCTTCTGTATTCTTCTCTTGTGTTTTATATTCTCTTCTCTTTTGTCTATCCAGAAATGTCCTTTCTATCTCTCTTGGCATTTTCCTCTCCTCTCTTAATGTTTTTCTCCTAATTCTCTCATTTTGATGTTTCCCTTCTAACTCTCTCATACTTGATATTTTCATTCTAACTCATTTTAACTCCTTTATTCTTTCCCTTACAGCTTATATACCCCAGCAAAACAATGAATACAAATAAAAAGGCAATATGCTTTCCATAACCCTTACATGATTAAACATTTTACATATTATAGGTGAAAAACAAATTATCTCAAGAACCCATATACATTCACACCTAAGGAACTTGTTGTAGATTACCAGAGTGTAAATAAGCAAAGTATTCTTTTACTGACAGTCTGTGTTTTGTGGTTATAATAAAAGGACCAATCACTTTATTACTTATCTTGAAAGGTAATGATAGAAGAAATGTGAAAAGAATCATAAATATAAACTTTTATATATAAAAAAGAATCAGTCAGTTATACTTTAAATCTTTAGGTTGCATACCCATCCATCAATAGTTTTTAATAGCAGGAGATGGAAGACAAAAATGGGTATAAAGAATTATCACCTTTTGTCATCAACCAATCCTATCAAGAAAGGTATATTGGCTAATGATAATTGGGCTGCTTTGTTATTGTTCCCTGACCTTAATGAGTTCCTCATTCAACGACGTGCCTTTCTAAAACTTTAGATTTTCTTCTTGGGTTTTTCACCTCAAAGCTATTTGACAAAAACATCTTAGTCTACCTTTAACTTATTTTCAAAGCATTTTTTCAGTTCTGATACACTCCAAAACCTGTGAATATAGATCTCCCAACATTAAGGTTAAAAGAATTAAAGCTAGCTGGGCTACTGAGACACAATTATTTTTCTTAATAACTTAAGCCACAGTCTATATAGCTCCTCAATAGAAATTCATATGTTTTAGCTGTGTGACACTTCCTTGTTTTATTTTTATCATCAAAACTGTGTAAAAACAAACAATATTGTTATCAATTAGACAGTACAGTTTAAGACTAAATCATCTTCATAGTAATCCACAGGTTACAAATCCTCAGTAGAACGGGATGTTTCCATGAGATAAACACACTACATTACAGGCAGTGGGAATCTCCTCACACCTGTTCACACCATACCAGATACCAGTGAAAGATGGGTACGGCAAACATGTAAAGGCACAACAGAAACAAAAGATACTCTACAATCTGTGGTCTTGGGGCCTTGCCTATCCGAGATTCACTGATCAGGAATTTTCCTCCTGGTGGGCTGCTACCTGAATTTGAACTGCCACCTGCTGCTGCTCTGACATGGCCACTGGCATATATCTATATATATCAATATATCTATATATCTAATCTATCTATCTATCTATCTATCTATATCTATAGATATAGATATAGATATTCCTTCCCCCTTATTTGTAACCTACTAGAAACTCAAAATATCTGTTTCTAAAAACTGACTGCCACTGGGTTACATACTAGTGCATATTCATGTGTATTTTGACTAGTAGGTCATAAAGTAGTCCTTTTAATTCTTATTCATCTAAGACCTGAGAAAGAGCTAACTTAACATTTACTGATTTTTAAACATACTTTATTAGGGCTAGACAGATGGTTCAATGACTAACAGCACTTGTTGTCCTTACAGATGAACTATGTTCAAGTCCCAGCATCCATATGGCTACTTACAACCATCTATAATCCCATTTCCAGAGGATCCAACACACTCTTCTGACCTCTGAGGGCACCAGGAATTATACATGGAACTATATTCAATTAAAACACTCATACACATAAAATAAAATAAATAAAACTATTTTTGTTGTATGCATGTGTATGGAGTAAGTGCATATACATCCTATGGTAGTACACTTACAGAGGTCGGGGGAAAACTAACAGGAGTCCATTCTTTACTTCTATTATGTGTGTTCTGGGAATGGAACTCAGGTCCTCAGGTGTAGTAACAGGCACCTTGGTCAGATGAGCCATAATGCCTTGATGTTTCATTTACTGATGTTAAGAATAATGACATATTCTTACAAAGCAGTTGATACTTCCAGCTTTAAGTAGTCAATGCATGGTCTGCTTTGAGTTTGTTGATGGCTGTTAACCAAACATGCATATTCTTGCATTGATGTCATCACTAGAGATATTTCTAGAGCCACACATATCATTAACAAACACAATAAAGACTATTCAAATTTAAGCCATTTTATTACTATGGTTGAGAAGTAGGGAAGTCTCAGAGAAAGAGAGACAGAACTGATAAAGACCCAGAATTCAGAGACTAGACAAAATAAAAAATAGTGAGAAAGTTTTATTACAGAGATATGGGCATGAGATATGCCCATATATGTCTTTTGATATTATATTTTATAGATCAGCTTAATGGGAGAGATGAAGATGCTGATGGCGATGATGATTGTTCCTGAGCTGAGGTGGGAGAGAGGCTAGAGAGTACCTAGAATAAGCTTTGCTTCCCTTGTCTGTCCTATAAGTGTTGTGGCTATCATTTTATTAGATTCATGGGGGGGGGGATAGCCAAGAATAATGGTGTGGAGATTCCATTTTAATGAAACAAAGGACAGTTAATGGCCATTTCTAAAATGTTAATATCTGTCTTTTCTTTCTTTCTTTTTCTTTTTTCTTTTTTTTCAATGTTAGCATTTCATTTATGTCTGTTCTGCTTCATTAGTTATTTAAGGCACATTTTTGGAATTAGATACCTTATAGCATCATCAGCTGTCTGTAAATGTTTTACTTCCACAAGTTTATGAACTATTAGCATGGGTACTGAATAAATATCTTTGTTAATTTTCCCCCACAAACAATTGGAAGCAGTCTGATACATTTAACTCTTGGTACAAATGTATTTGTATAGCAGTATTGACAGGTCTTATGGTGTAGTTGGTATGAATTTAAGCAATTTAAGCAAGGTCCTTATCTTAGTTGGGGTTTCTATTACTGCAACCAAACACCATGGCCAAAAAACAAGTTGGGGAAGAAAGGGTTTATTTGGTTTACATTTGTAGTTCATAGTCCATCATCAGAAGAAGTCAGAACAGGAACTCAGAAAATACTTCTCAGAAGATTTCACCTCAATGATGCTGGTCTCTTCTTAATCATTGCTAATTTTTAGCTCCAGGCAATCAGCATCAATTGTCCCAGTAATGTAAAGGTTTCAGTTTAGTTCTGGTATCTTGTTAATCACAGCTGATTCTTGAGCCCCAGCTAACCAGAACCACAGAATCTTAACAACTAACAAATGACCTCAATAGAGTCTTTAAATTCCCCTCTGAAATGTCACAAGCCAGGCCTCCATCTTCTGCTCTGCTGTCAACATTTTTATCTTCCAAGCTCCCATAGAATATCCCACTGAGCTCTTAACACACAATGACTCTTCTAGCCCATTGTCTTTCCACAATCCTCCCCCTAAACATGGTCAGGTCTATCACAGCAATACCCCACTATGCTGGTGCCAATTTGTCTTACCTAGAGTTTCAATTGCTGCAATCAAACACCATGACCAAAAAGCAAGGGTTCATTTGACTTACATGTCCTTATCAGTGTTCATATTGAAGGAAGTCAGGACAGGAACTCTTAACAGGGCAGGCTCCTGGAGGTAGAAGCTAATGCAAAGGCTGTGGAGGATAACTGCTTTCTGGCTTGCTTTCTTTGGCTTGCACATCCTGATTTCTTATAGAGCCCAGGACCACCAGCCTAGGAATGGTATCACCTTCAGTGGGCTGGGCCCTCCCCCATTAATCACCAATTGAGAAAACACCTTATAGCTGGAAATCATGGAGGTGTTTCCTCAACTGAGGCTCCTTCCTCTCTGATGACTCTAGCTTGTGTCAGGTTGACACACAAAACCAGCCATAAGTCATGGACTTATGATTAAGGATAATAATATTTTTTTTACATACCTGCTATTGCAATCAAACAAAGGGACTCAAACCTACATTTTTATGATATACAAGGCACCTTTTCTAGTGCCCTCTGTAGCCAAGATTTTTGTTAGGCAGTAGGCCTGAAATTGGTATTTTTCCCCAAAATTTAAGGTTCTCTGAGTATAAATTGCTTCTTGTAACCAAGATATCAAATTATTTATTTATTTATGTATTTATGTATTTATCTATTTATTTATTTTTCTTCATTTTACATACCAACCACAGATCTCCAGCCTCCCACCCCCAACCCATCCCCTATCCCGTTCTACAAAAGGGTAAAGTCTCCCATGGGGAGTCACCAAATCCTAGTACATTCAGTTGAGGCAGGACTAAGCCCTCTCACATCAAGGCTGAACAAGGCATCCCACCATAAGTAATAGGCTCCAGAAAGCCAGCTCATGTACCAGGGAGATCCTGATCCCATTGCCAGGGCCCCTTCGAACAGATGAAGCTACACAACTGTCTCCCATATGCAGAGGGCCAAGTCTGGTCCCATGCAGGTTCTACAGTTGTTGGTATAAAGTTTGTTAGTTCCTATGAGCTTGGTTCAGTTGTCTCTAATGATTTTCCCATTATGATCTTGACTGCCCCCACCCTTGCTTAGATAATCCTTCTTCCCTCTCTGACTGGACTCCCAAAGCTCATTCTGGTGCTTGGTTTTAGATCTCTGTATCTGCTTCCATCAGTTACTGGATGAAGGCTCTATGGTGACAATTAGGGTATTCACCAATCTGATCACCAGGATAGGCCAGTTCAGGCACCCTCTCCACTATTATTATAGTCTAATCTGGGGTAGTCCTTGTGGATTCCTGAGAATTTCCCTAGCACCCTTTATCCCATAATGTCTCCCTCTATCAAGATAACTCTTTCATTGCTTTCTCACTCTGTCCCTCCCCAAAATCAACCATCCTGTTCCCTCATGTTCTCATCCCCCATCCCCTCCCCTCTATTGCTCCTGCTCGTCCCCCATTTACTCATGGAGATCATATCTGTTTCCCCTTCCAAGTGTGATGCATGCATCCTCCTTAGGGTCCTCCTTGTTCCCTAGCTTCTTTGGAGCTGTGGGTTGTAGTGTGATTATTCTTTGCTTAACATCTAGCATCCACTTATGAGTGAGTACATATCATATTTGTCTTTTTGAGTCTGGGTTACCTCACTTGGAATGATATTTTCTAGTTGCATCCATTTGCCTACAAATGCCATGATTTTTTTTTTTTTTTAAACAGATGAGTAATACTCCATTGTGGATGTGCCACATTTTCTTTGTCCATTCTTTGGTTGAGGTGTATCTAGGTTGTTTCTAGGTTCTGGCTACTACAAATAATGCTGTTATAAGCATAGTTGAGCAAGTATCCTTGTGGTACAATTGAGCATCACTTGGGTATATGCCCAAGAGTGGTATCATTGTTTTTTTGTTTGTTTGTTTGTTTGTTTGTTTGTTTTTTGGTTTTTGAGACAGGGTTTCTCTGTGTAGCTTTGCGCCTTTCCTAGGACTCACTTGGTAGCCCAGGCTGGCCTCGAACTCACAGAGATCTGCCTGGCTCTGCCTCCCGAGTGCTGGGATTAAAGGCATGCGCCGCCACCGCCGCCACCGCCGCCGCCGCCGCCGCCGCCGCCGCCGCCGCCACCACCACCCGGTGGTATCATTGGTTTTTAAGGTAGATAGATTCCCAATTTTCTGAGAAACATCCATACTGATTTTCAGAGTGACTGTACAAGTTTGCACTCCCACCAACAGTGGAAGAGTGTTCCCCTTATTCTACATCCTCTCCAACATAGGCAATCATAAGTATTTTTTGATCTTAACCATTCTGACAGGTTAAGATGGTATCTCAGAGTTATTTTGATTTGTGTTTCCCTGATGAATAAGAATGTTGAGCAATTCCTTAAATATATTTTGGCCATTTAGGATTCTTCTGTTGTGAATTCTCTGTTTAGATCTATAGCCCATTTTTTAATTGTATTGTTTGGTATTTTGGTGTCTAGTTTCATGAATTCTTTGTATATTTTGGAGATCAGCCCTCTTTCAGACATGGGATTGGTGAAGATCTTTTCCCATTCTGTAGGCTCTTGTTTTGTCTTATTTACTATGTCCTTTGTCTTACAGAAGCTTCTCAGTTTCAGGAGGTCCCACTTATTAATTGTTGTTCTCAGTGTCTGTGCTACTGGTGTTATATTTAGGGTGTGGTCTCCTGTGCCAATACATTCTAGTTACTTCCTACTTTCTCTTCTATCAGGTTCAATGTAGCTGGATTTATGTTGAGGTCTTTGATCCACTTGGACTTATATTTTGTGTGTGCCGATAGATATGAATCTATTTGTAATCATCTGCATGTTGACATCCAGTTATGCCAATGTGCAGAATATTGCAAATAAATCCACATCTATCACCATGCTCAAAGATTCTTTAAAAACATTTTTTGCAATACATTTGCTTATTTGAATGTGTGAGTGAGTGTGTGTGTGTGTGTGTGTGTGTGTGTGTGTGTGTGTGTGTGAGTTTCACACACATGTACTACAACATTCATGTGGAGGTCAAAGGCAACATTCAGAAATTGGTTGTCTTCCTCCATCAAGTGGGTCCCTGGGATGGAGGTCTGATCTTCTGCCTTGAATGTAAGTGCCTTTATCCACTGAGACATCTCTACAGTCTACTTGTACTCTTATGTTTCATCATGACCTGAATGTTTCGATTTTAGGTCAAATAGCTGTGAAAGCCCAAATGACATACTATGGTAAGAAAAAAAAATGGGATTTGAAATCACATGGATGGAAGAGTAAATTTCAATAATTTCTAATGGATGAATGGATACAAATGTTTTAGATTATCTGTTTTAATTTAGTCTCCTCATGCATTGAATGGGGATAAAATATTCTTTAAAACAACCTCCCCCCACTGCCATGATCATCTGTCTGCTTTTTCATCATGAAAATCACTTCCATCCTATCTCAAATAGCAAGGCTTTTTCCCCCTCTATTCTCCTCCTCTAGGAAGAGTCTGATATTTACAGTTTGCCTTCCATGGGGTGTTTTTTTTTTTTTTTCTGTTAAATCCTAATACAATTATCCTGAAGATTCATTCACTTTCATTCTGTTCTTAGATTATTTTATTAATGAAACTAGTAACCCCAGTTGGGGACCCCAAAATCCACGGTGTCATTTAGTAACCATAAAGGGACTCCCCAGCATTCTGGTAAAGCAAAAATAAAATTAAACTCAATATAACAAGCATTTTGGCTACAAGTAAAGATTGTTTATTAATTATTTTTGTTTGCTTATTTGAGATATCTTTAGGAAGAATGAACATTCTTTCTGAAGACAATTTTGGCTTTATCAGTTGTATGGAAATTTCTTGACTCACAACAAACAGGAACTGCAAACTGGATGCCAGATTGAGAAGTTTGTTTTCCTTCCAATCTCCATTTAATTTTTCTGCCTTTTTATTCTGCCTCACAAAGCAGTTTCACTTGAGAAGAGAAGAAATACACATGCATAGAAAATCAGATAAATATATATATATATATATATATATATATATATATATATATATATATATATTTAAAGTCATTGGCCAAGCATTATTTACAAAACAAAATAATGAAATTCATACTATTTCTATGAAAAACATGCATAATATGTATGTAAAACTTAACAGGTTATGTTCAGCAAGAGGTCAATTTTTGGGGAAGAGAAGATCTCAACATAAAAAGTAAGTTAACTCTGTGTAGTAGAAGAATCTGTAATTCTTGCATCATGGAGGATGAGGCTGGATGATCATGAGTAATCAGTGACATTTCAGGTAAGCCTGGACTACAGATGAAGACTCTGTCTGTCTTAGTCAGGGTTGTTATCACTGTGATAAAACATTATGACTAGAAATAACTTGGGGAGGGAAGGATTTATTTGGCTTACATATCCAGAGTCTCAGTCCATTGAGGGAAACCAAGAAGCAAGTCAAATCCTTTGGGGACCTAGAGGCAGGAGCTGATGCAGAGGCTATGGAGGAGTGCTGCTTCCTGGCTGCCCTCCATGGCTTACCCAGCCTGCTTTCTTAGAAAACCTAGGACTACCATACCAGTTTAAGGTTTACAGCACCCAAAATGGGATAAGCCCATCCCCATCAGTCACTAAGAAAATGCCTATCGGCTTGCCTGCAACTTGCTCTTTGGGAAGCATTTTCTCAATTTAAGTTCCCTCCTCTCAAATGATTCTCTCTAGTCTGTGTCAACTCAACATGAAAATAGCCAGCCCACTATCTAAACATGCATACGCGCGCGCGCGCGCGCACACACACACACACACACACACACACACACACACACACACGGAGCATAAAATTTCTACAAAATTTAAAGAACCCACTAAGTCCATTCTTACAAATCTAGAGTGCTGTTCTATCTTTGGCATGGCAGCTGTACCTTTATCTACTGTTTTTGCAACCAGCAATGGAGATTTGCAGTTACAGGTCTGCTTCTCTGGCAGTGGCCTGGCTGCTTAGATCCAGCTTGGTAGGAAATGTTTTCCTGCAGGCACTGGCTCTGTCACTGCCACTAAAGGTAGCTTTAACTAAATTTCTATCATTTTATTTATAAATAAGACTCGAGACTGAAAATCTGGGGTGAAAACCTGCTTGCTCAGAGAGTTTGAGTAGCACTTACCTGACCTGGCTGGTGTCTCTCAAAGAGCTCTTCATTCAGCTCCACCAAACAAACAAACAAACAAAAAAGCTTCACCAATCCAAATCTGGTGTATATCAATATCTCTTCCAAGTGCCTTCTGATATTCTGTGATTTCTTTTTGTTAACTAGTTGCTAGCACAGCATGCTGACAGAAGGTTATTTTTTATTTAATTAATGCAAATGCAAACTTGGGGTTGACAGTGTGATTGAATATCCTCCAACAGTAGAGACCTCTTACAAGAGTTTTCCACATAGTTTGATAAGCTGATCATGTATTACTTGGGAGGATAAACTTTTAAAAAATAAATTGGTTAAAGTTCTCTTAATTTATTGTCAAAGATAAATTTCTTCAGACAAAGTTAAATAGGCCAGGGAGAAATTCTTTAAGACTATTGCAATAGGGAAGCAAGGCCAGAACTCAGTCTGTGCTCAGTTTCAATAAAACAAAGGACTCAGGGTTCTAAGAGCTAGACTGCAAGGGACCATAAACCACCAGTGCTTACTAATTGCCTTTACCCAAAGGAAAATTAAACCTCATTCCATCTTCCTGTGAGGAGGCAGAATTTCACAATGTAGAGTTAGCAACTATAGAAAGAAGTCTCTACCATACCACAGAGAATAGGAATGGCTTCTTTGGCTTCAATGATTACATTTCAAATAATTGGCTCCCAGATCCTTGAGTAAAACATTCCTGACATGTAAAACAAATGCTTCCAAAAAGCTTTACAAAAATATGTCTCAAAGGGGAAGAAGCAGAGTTTTAATTATAAATTTTCTAAAGCAAGTGGTCTAAGGAAAGAGAGATCATGGGACTAGAGTCAAGCAAAAGCCCATTCACTCCAGAGGAGCAAGGCAGCTATTGTCCAGAGAGGAAAAAGAAAGGCACAGAGTGACATACCTTGGTGATGGTGTACCTTGGTGATGGTTGTTTCCATGTTTGAATGACAGCTTAGAGATTTGGGGGTCATGATAGGGTACGAAGGTGACTGACAGCTCCCTGGGGACATTCCTCACTCCCCACTGCCCAGACCTTTAACCTTTAGACCCTCTTCTTTTTCTCTTCCTAGCCCTCCCTCACCACAAGTCCAGGTGATGATTCTACCATTGGTGAGAGCGTCAGTCTTAGCGAGCATATTTTATCCTTTTGCCCAGTTTTGGAGTTTCCCTTTGCCACAAGGTTTGATGGGTGAATGAGAGCTTCTCTAGCCTCAGTTTCCTCCTCACAGTCAAAGAAAGTGGGCAGGGAGCCCTATTGTGTGATTTAAGGCTAGTTTTGCTAGGGAGGGGCCAAAAACTCCCTGGGAAAATAATGGAAGGTGGAAGAAATCAATAAACTCATACCATATAAAAAAACTAACAAAAAGAAAAGCCCAAGGCTTAGTCAAGGGAGATCATTAAGGTCTTCTAGGACAGTATTTCATAAAAAATTACTGTTACAAGTTATTTAATAAGTAGCTAGCTTGATGTTACTGCATTTGCAAGACATTGAGGTTGGACCCCTCTCTCACAATCAATAGCCCACAAAACAAAGGACAGAAGTGATATGCCTTCAATTCCTGTTCAGAATAACAGAAATTGGGTCATAACTCCAGTACTGGAAAGAGAGGCAACATTCTGAACTGACGAGAAGGTCATTAATGAATAAATATACATACTTAGCTTCAGAATCCCTAATCCTTATAAGATTATATAGTACATCAGGAATCTTTCTGATGAAGATGTACTATTCATCTCTCCAATAAGAGAGAATCTAAACAGGCCTGCCAATCACCTACAGAAGACAAAGTCCCTCTGGAAAAGGTTCTCGGTCCAGAGGTACCTTAGACAAAAGCATAACACTCACTTAAAATGTAGTTCTGGTCAATGGTCTCTGGCTGCTGTCTAGTTTCACTTTTTGAGTGTATGTTCTATCCTGATTTGTAATACACTCTGCCTGTTTTCTGCCATACACAGATTTCCTTGTGTCTCATATCAGCAGTAGCCAAGCCTGTACTTTACTTTGCCTTATGGATGAGAATGACCTTAAACTTCTAATGTTACTGATTTCACTTACTGAGCACTGGGATTATAGACACGGAACACTATGCCTAGATGTGGTGCTGGCAACTTCACTCAAAGCTTTATGCATGTTAGATAAGCAGTCTATCTACTGATCTGTATCTCCAATCTTTGCATGAATCCTTTTAATAAAGATCATTGGATCATAGAAGCAAGGAGTCAAGCCCAAGTTCCAGGTGACAGTTTTACATTTGCACTGTAATTACAGTTAAAATGATTGCTAATTGGTAATGGACAATAGTTCTCAGCCTATTTTCCTAGGTGAATAGAATCTAAAGCAAATATTATAGCTTAAAATTTATTTGGGAATGTCAACTTAAGGGAAAATGAAGAAAAGGGGGAAGAGAGGCAGAAAAGAAGGGTGAGCCAGACTACAAGAATACATAAATTTCTCCATAGCCTGAGTTGACTCTGTAGCTCAGTATTGTGGTGGAGTCTAAGGGGACTACATGAAATGCTGAGTTTGGGAATAGTTTATATGAGAAAATAAAGAGGTACCTCAGAGGCAGTCCCTGTTGACTTCAGTTTGCCACTGGCATCAATCCTCCTTCTCTTCACAGTTACATCTCGAGATTTCATCTGCCAGACCACACAAGCTCAGTAAGACATAAGGATAAACATAGTAATTTCTGGGCCAGTCAGTGGTGTGAGTTGTAGTGGACAGAAGAGTATCCAAATTATTTCAGTAAGCAATTTCTCTCTATAGATACAGAAAAAATAAAAAACAGCTGCCATTGTTTGGAAAGACCCAGTTGCCATGATAACTAAGTTAAGAAAGGGAAATTTGGAGTTGTAACAAGTGTCCTAGGGACAACTGAGCAGCCATATGGAAACATGTAAAGTTAGATTCATTCTTTACGTTGTAGAACAGGTGAGTTTCAAACATAGTAAGAAGTGTAAGTTTAAAAAATATAGAATAAAACATGAATAAATTATTTTTAAACAAAGAAAACACATTTCACATAACTTCAATCCTGAAAGTAAAAAAAAAAAAAAAGATGTGTACAATACTTAATTTTTAGCAAAAAAAAAATCATTTCAACTATCAATAACAAAGTTAAGAAAAAGTAAAGATACATAAAAACTGTTATTTCTCTTAAGGAACACTGGAAAAAATGCAAAATGATTCTGGCCAAACCTATTCATTGCATTATTTTCAATAGAGGCAAAAACATGGAAGCATCTTAAGGCCTCTCATTGGTGTACAGACTGAAAACCATATTATGTCCAAATAAGAAGGTGTCCCAGTAACAAAGCTAGATGCTATCTCTATAGTATTCTGCATGCAGCCTAGACATAGAGGAGCACAAACAGAATGCAATAATTTATGTAGACATATGAGCAGAATCTGCACACACATTTTGCATTTGTATTTTAAAGGTAATAACAGGAATCTAATTATGATGAATATCCATCTTCTGACATAGTCATGTAAAGAATAATTCTAATAACTCAATGGCACGTTCTTTCTCCATATACAGTGATGATTGTGATAATTATGAGCATGGAATATAAAACTGTATTACGGCATTCATAAATCTTACTTTTAACAGTAGTGTGCAATTTAATGCTAATGTCCCCCACTCTATCAAATTCGATGATTTGCAGTGTAATAGGTAAAGAGAAACTTCCTTTGAATGAAAAATGGCAAAAGAGAATTAAAAAAAGGAAAAGAGAAATCCAGGGTGCATACATTCTTTCTCTGCTGCTTCATGTACTGATTGGTGAGAGATACCTCAGCTTTAGGATCCTGCCATGACAACCGACAGCCACTCCCCCCACCATGCCTTTATCACCATGGTGGACTTCCACCTCAAACACTAGACAAAGTCAAATGCTCTCACTTTAACTTATTTAAATTATTTAACTTCCTTTTTACTTATTCTCAGGTATTTGGTCAAAGCAATGAAAAGAGTTCCAAATACACCATTGGCTTAGTTAGGGTTTCTATTGCAGTGAAGAGACACCATGACCACAGCAACTCTTATAAAGGAAAACATTTGCCGGGTGGTGGTGGCGCACGCCTTTAATCCCAGTACTCGGGAGGCAGAGCCAGACAGATCTCTGTGAGTTTGAGGCCAGCCTGGGCTACCAAGTGAGTTCCAGGAAAGGCGCAACACTACACAGAGAAACCCAGTCTCGAAAAACAAAAACAAACAAACAAAAAAACAAATAAAAAATAAAAAAATAAAGGAAAACATTTAATTGGGGTGGCTTACAACTTCAGAGGTTTAGTCTATTATCATACTATGACATGATGGTGTACAGGCAGACATGGTACTGGAAATAGGAAAATTGCCCACAGGCAATAGAAAGTAGTCTGAGACATGGTGTGGTTTGAACATATAGATTACCTCAAATTCCACCTCCACAGTGACACACTTCCTCTAACAAGGCCATACCTACTCACTCCAACAAAGCCACACTAGCTGAGAGTGCCACTCTCTATAAGCTTATGGGGGCTGGTTGCATTCAAACTGACACATTCATAAGCCTTTCCCCTGTATGCTTGATACTTTTCAAAGAAATGTGAGAGACCAAGGAAAGAAAGTCACAAGAATGATGATTGACAGTAGTGACCTTGATTTTCCTACCCCTGTCACCATTCACCTTATTCTTGGCAGAGAGTGAAGTCTAGCAATCATCTGAACACAGCGACTGCATTAGTAGGCTTTCTTAAAGTAAACCAGTAGGCTGAAGGGAAGACTTGCTCCATTTTACCCTGGGAGAAGATTTGTGTGTGTCCTGCCTGCTGTTCTTTGCCCTTCAGTTAGCTTTTGGTGCTTATTCACAGACTTTCTTAGAATCAAAAGATAGGTTCAACAGCACATATGACTCATGGAACAGAATCCTAGTCCAACAGTTAATCTTCCTTTATTAATGGAGCAGTTACAACTATTTACTCTGCTTTTGGGCTTAGAGGTTTCATTGTGAAAGAGAAAAAACTGAGGAGACAGAAGGATGGCCATAATAATTATTTGCCTATAATATAATTCCACTTAAAAAGAAAACACTAACATTTCCTGAGGGCTACTTGCTTGGGAAAATGTGTACTTACTTTTCCATTAACACAATTCAATTAATTTTTTTATAAGTCTAAAGCTTCTTATCATAAAGAAAGATAAAATTATCATTGAATCTGTCCCATGCCTCCCAAGAGCATAAAATCATCACCTCATTTCTTATTGTCCCTGCTGTTTTGTTATCTCACAGCAGAATCCTATACTTCCAGAACCTTCCAATGTAGCCACAATGAAAGCCAGGCAAAATATGCAGTTTTTCTGTTCATCCATCTACACTACTCTTCTTTTATTTATTCAGAAGATAGAAAGAACACGATTCAACGTGAAAAAAAAAAGCTCACTGAGTTTTCCTGCTGAATTCAAAATGTTTCTCATCCTCTCCCTGTTAGTTTCTTTTCCTTTCTGCAAAAACCTTCATGTAAATGAACATGCTTTTAATTACAGAGAATATTTGTCCCCCAATAGTTTGTGTCAAGAATTTTACCCAAGATCCATAACTGGATATCAATGTGTAGAAGGCTGCCAATAGATCCATATCTGTCACCGTGCAGAAAACTTAAGTCCAAGTGGATGAAGGACCTCAACATAAATCCAGCTACTCTGAACCTGCTAGAAGAAAAAGTAGGAAGTAGTCTTGAACGCATTGGCATAGGAGATCACTTCCTAAATATAACACCAGTAGCGCAGGCACTGAGAGAAACAATCAATCAATGGGACCTCTTGAAACTGAGAAGCTTTTGTAGAGCAAAGGATATGGTCAACAAGGCAAAGCGACAGCCTACAGAATGGGAAAAGATCTTCACCAACCCCACATCTGACAGAGGACTGATATCCAGAATATATAAGGAACTCAAGAAATTAGACATCAAAATGACCAACAGTCCAATTAAGAAATGGGCTATAGAACTAAACAGAGAATTCTCAACAGAGGAAACTCAAATGGCTGAAAGACATTTAAGGAATTGCTCAACATCCCTAATCATCAAGGAAATGCAAATCAATACAACTCTGAGATACCACCTTATGCCTGTCAGAATGGCTAAGATCAAAAACACTGAGTACACTTTATGCTGGAGAGGATGTGGAACTTGGGGAACTCTCCTCCACTGCTGGTGGGAATGGAAGCTTGTACAACCACTTTGGAAATCAATATGGTGCTTTCTTAGAAAATTGGGAATCAATCTCCCCCAAGATCCAGCTATACTACTCTTGGGCATATACCCAAGAAATGCTCAATCATACCACAAGGGCACTTGCTCAGCTATGTTTATATCAACATTGTTTGTAATAGCCAAAACCTGGAAACAACCTAGTGTGGTGGTAATCTAATTGTACTGAATTATTATTTTGATTGTATGTTAATAAATAAAGTTGTCCGGGGGTCAGAGCTATTAGAGCCATAGCAAGAGTGTAGCAGTGGTGGCACATGCCTTTAATCCCATAGATATCTGTGTGTTCAGGGTCAGAGCTATTAGAGCCATAGCAAGAGTGTGGCGGTGGTGGCACACGCCTTTAATCCCATAAGATCTCTGTGTGTTCAGGGATATAGTCAGCATTGGAGACATATGCCTTTAAGACCTAGGGGGCTGTACATTCAGACAGTGACGAGGCAGTCATGTGTTTGGGTTTACAACCAATGAGAAGGCAGAACAACATACTATAATAAAACAAACCGACAGGAAGTAGGTCTCTTTTCGAGAAGCTGGGACAGCAGGAGGAAGGGTGAGATTTTAGCTCTGAGCTCTGACCTCTTGGCTTTCTCTTTTACATTGTTTCTGTGTTTCTTATTCAATAAGACGGTTGGTTACATCTATATCTGGCGCCCAACGTGGGACAAGGAGAGAGGAGAATTGTGGGAAGCAGAAGGCTGAGGCGGAGAGACACTGCAGCCGCCGCCATGACCAGCAGCATGTGAAGACACCGGTAAGCCACCAGCCACGTGGCAAGGTATAGATTTATGGAAATGGACTAATTTAAGCTATAAGAACAGTTAGCAAGAAGCCTGCCACGGCCATACAGTTTGTATGCAATATAAGTCTCTGTATTTACTTGGTTGGGTCTGAGGGGCTGTGGGACTGGAGGGTGACAAAGACTGTGGGCAAAGCAGGAAAACTCTAGCTACAACCTGGATGCCCTTCAACTGAAGAATGGATAAATAAATTGTGGCACATATACACAATGGAATACTACTCAGCAGAGAAAGACAATGACATCATGAGGTTTGCGGGCAAATGGATGGATCTAGAAAAAATCATCCTGAGTGAGGTAACCCAGACTCAGAAAGACAAATATGGTATGTACTCACTCATAGGAGGATACTAGATGTGGAACAAGGATGACTGGACTGCTACTCACATCACCAGTGAGGCTACCTGGAAAACAGGACCCCAAGAAAGACACGGGGATTACCCAATGATGGAGAAATGGATGAGATCTACATGAACAGCCTGGACATGAGTGGGAGCAATGAACGGCGAGGGTCAAGGGAAAGAGAGCAGAAGATCCCACCTAGATCAAGAACAGAGAGGGAGAACAAGGAATAGGAGACCATGGTAAATGAAGACCACATGAGAAAAGGAAGAAACAAAGTGCTAAAGAGGCCCACAGAAATCCACAAAGATACCCCCACAAAAGACTGCTGGCAATGGCTGAGAGACAGCCGGGACTGACCTACTCTGGTGATGAAATGGCCAAACACCCTAATAGTTGTGCCAGAAACCCCATCCAAGGACTGAGGAATCTGGATGCAGACATCCATGGCTAGGCCCTGGGTGGAGTGCTGGGAGTCTAATTAGTGAGAAAGAGGAGGGTTTATATGAGCGAGGATTGTTGAAACCAAGGTTGGATAAAGCACAGAGACAAATAACCAAATGAATGGAAACACATGAACTATGAACCAAAGGCTGAGGGGCCCGCAACTGGATCACGCCCTCTGAATAGGTGAGACAGTTGATTGGCTTGATCTGTTTGGGAGGCATCTAGGCAGTGGTACCAAGTCCTGGGCTCGCTGCATGAGATAGCTGTTTGAACTCTGGGACTTATACAAGGACGCTAGGCTCAATCTGGGAGGAGGGGACTGGACCAGCCTGGACTGAGTCTATCAGGTCGATATCAGTCCTCTGGGGGTGGCCTTGATCTGGAGGTGGTGGGAATGGGGGGTGGGCTGGGGGGAAGGGGAGGGGAGCAGGAAGGGGGAGAACAAGGGAATCTGTGGCTGTTATGTAGAACTGAATAGTATTGTGAAATAAAATAAATAAAAGAAAAAAAAGAATTTTACCCAAGATCATATATTAAAAAAATAAGAGAAATCAAAAGCCACCTTTCTTGAACATAGGATTCTTCCCTAGGTGTGTTAAAACTATGGCTAATGGTTACTGCTTCCTACAGTTTCCTGCTAAGTGATAGTTACCTCTGCTATTACCATTGTCAATGAAGGGGTCCCAGAGAGCCATTTACAGTAGCTAAGTGAATGAATGATCCATCCAGCAATGTTTTTGCTAGACCTCATTTATAGGAAAAGGCATGGGAAGGAGGTTAAGAGGAGAATCAGCCTGAACATGTCAAAAATCATCTGGATTGGTTTGCATGCCGATTATCAAGTCAAATCTCAGGACTTGTTGACTGGCATGTAATCTCTTTCCTTGTTGTGATTTAAAACTGACAACAGTAGAGGCAGAATCTCCAGAGACTAAAGCCTACATGTGCTAAATATGTGATAAGTTCTTGGTCATGCAAGGTGGTAAGTGAACTGGATTGAATGTTGAAAAGATCTCAGAATCTGCTAGAAGGGCTTACAATGCCCACTGAAGAAAGACTAGTTTATGAAAATTTCCAGCTTTGTGCCTCCCTTAATAAATTCAAAACAAAGAAACTATCAAGACTAACTTTGGTTGTTTCCCATACTCTTGAGTGTGCGGTCATCCCCTATAGGTTGCCACACTTTCATAGAAAACTGGCTCCATCTCACATAAGGCATCAATTGTCATTTGCTTCTCAGATGGGTGGTGAGACTTCATGTCTACCTCCCTTCTCTGTGCTGGGATTTTAACCTGGCTTAGGTTTGTGCAGTTCATGTCCATGCTGTCACAACTGTTGCAATGTGGGGTCAGATCTGGTAGGTGTTGAGAGAGGAGTGTGAATATGATCAAAATACATTGTGTAAAATTCTCAGAACACTAATAAAAGAGAAACTTAAAGCTAACAGTGTGTGTGTGTGTGTGTGTGTGTGTGTGTGTGTGTGTGTGTGTATTTGTGTGTGTGTGTGTGTGTGTATGTCCATGTCTGGCCCTTACTTTTTCAGCTTGTTTTTAACTATTGTATGACTTATGTTCCAGATACTGTATGAATACCACAGGGTTTTCTCAATGGAATTAGAATGAAAGATAATGCATGCAAAGCAGAGATTTAATACAGACAGGGCAAGCAGACAATTTGTTACTGCTATAAGAGGAGAGAGAGACTGGAACTAAGTCTGAATTGGTCTCTGCAATGGGAGGAAGGAGTAAAGATGCACAAGATGGGTGAGTTGGCAAGACAGTATCTTGGTGATTCAGTCAGTAAAGTCCTAGCCTTACAAGCATGAGGACCTGAGTTTGATCCCCAGAATTCAAAAAAAAAAAAAAATGGATGTGGTGACATACTTGGAATCCTATGCCTAGAGTAGTAGAGACAGGTAGAACCTTTAAGCTTGCTATCCAGTCAACCTAGGCTCCAGGTCCTAATAAGAAACTTGTCTCAAAAGCAAGACTGACAACTGCTAAGAAATGATACTCCAGGTTGTGTCTTAACCTTCTCCATACCACTCTGTCTCTGTCTCTTTCTGTCTGTCTCTGTCTCTGTCTCTCTCTCTCTCACACACACACACACACATACACACACATAGACATGTACCCACACAAACATATACACATATACACACATTAAACAAACAAATACCAATGCAGAGGCCATCTGGATTTCCTAATTGACCTTACAACACAAGTAGGCTTTGCTGCTTGGAGTAAGGCACTCAGCTCCCTAGAAACCTTCAGGTAAGCAACTACATCTCCACAGAAACAGAGCATCACCATGTTGGCCAGATGAGATACTATTTTAAATATAGACACACCCTGGCAGAAATGAAAACACTGTAGAGACATCTGTGTCTTCACTTTTGTCTATCAGGCTATGAAACAGTTTTCCCCCTCAAGAATTTGAGATTTCCCTAAAATGCTCAGGTTCTTAGAAGGGAAAGACAGGGTCTTGTCTCCAAAAGGAGCTTTCAGAGTTCTGAGGACTTGTCAGATTACCTTGTAAGACAAACTGGAGCTGAGAAAATGATGGGTCAATTGATATACAAGACCATACCTTGACCAGTACCCCTAGATATGCATACCACTCATCTATCTAAGTAAACTTCATGTCACTAGCCCTAAAATTGACTTGGGGTACACCAAGCCTCTCTAATTCTCTTGCTAATGTGGCCAAATTGAATGTCATTTCTGTTTTTAAATGTACCTATCGCTTTGATGGGCATCAGGATGGATGGTTTAGCCTGGATTGTTGGGAGTGGCATGTGTGCTATGGTGTACTTACGGAGGTCAGAGGACAACTTTCAGGCGTTGCTTCTCTCCTTCCACACTGTGGGATACAGTCATTGAGTGAGGTCATCAGGCTCAGCAGCAAGCATTTTTATCTACTGAGCCATCCCACCAGCCTGATCTGTGGTTTCATTCCACAGTAAGAATTCATCAGTATTGTCTCCTTTAACCATCATTGTTTGCTTTTCCAGATTTGCAGACAAGAAGCCTAGGCTCAAAGACATTAAAGCTTGTGAGGAGACAGCATAATAGGAGAATTATCTCCCTCGAACGCCAGCTCCCTTGATTGCACAATCCTGTCCCCACCTTCCATCCCTCACGTGTAAGAACTGACTTCTCCACGCAGCATCTGACCCTCCCTCTTCAGGGACAATGGAACTGAATTCCATGAAGTCACATTTCCAAGTCATGCTTCTAATTTCTGAATATATTATTCATCTCAAACAGTAGATTGGTGTTCATCTGTATAAACTTTCAAAGGAATTAAATTCTGCTTTATGACTCACCAACTGAAGAGGTTTCTTGGACCGCATCATGAGAAAAATTGAGCACAAATTGAAAATGACAGTTGAACCTCACCGCTTTATGGGCATAGACTACTAAGACTCTGTGGTACACTCGGTATAAGAACATTATAAATATTCAATTTGAAGAATTCTAACACTTAGATCCTTTCTGGCAGATCAAGGTGGATAAATTAGCATATGATCCAGACACTCTAACCTTTTTACACTAGTACTGGGGAAGTCTTCTAGGCAACACCCACGAGCTCTGTTGATGTTCCCTGCTGTTACCAGTACAGCACCAGTAGTTACAGTTAAACATCGTTCAGAGCCAAGAATTGTTTTAGGAGCCAAAACCCCAATTCCAATTTGCTGAATGGAATATAGTTGATGTCTTACTAGCTGATGTGAATAAATGAAATGATAGGCTAACACAGAGTAACTTCTGAGAACTTACTAAGCATTTTGAAATGCTTCTTGCCACTTATTTAGTGGCCCAGTACTCTACAATATGCTTATATAACAGTCAGTAACTCAGTAGTCAGTCCGTAAAGAACATTTCATATTACATGCAACAATTAGCAATATCTGTTTCTGTATAAATATATGATGTAGCATGGTGAGTTTTGGTTTTTAACTTGACCAAACCTAAAATCAGCTAAGAGGCTTAAAGAGGGATTGTCTAGATTTGTTTGGCTTTTGGACAGGCGTGAGAAAGTTGTCTTGGTTGCTTTAACTGATATGAAAAGGCTAAACCTAAAAGTGGATGGCACCATTGCCTGGGTTTGGGTCCTGAATTGAGAAAGAAAGCTGAACCACAAGCATGCACACATTTATTTCTTCCTCTCTACTGTTGACTCTGGATCTGACTCACTATCTCATGCTCCTGATCCTGTCACTTCTCTCTGGTGTTGGACTGGAACCTGTAACTGTGGGCTGAAACAAACTCCTTTCTCCTACCAGTTGCTATTTATCTTAGGGTTTTATCACAGCAACTAGAACATACCCCTTCTAAGTTAAACAATTCATTGAGGTAGACTGTGTAAGCTATAGAAAACTAATTGACTATAAACAGGTAGGCTGTGGTTTGTGAAATAGGGTTATCCATGTGCTTGACAGGCTGTTGGAATTGTGGGTTGCTGAGCCTAGACTGTCAGAGTCCTCATTGAGAAGATAGCTTTATTAGCAACTAAGCACATTTGATTGGACTTGAATGTATCTGTGTAAGGTTTTACCTCTAAGCCTTAGAAATTCCCTCCTTTAAACAAGAAAACAATAATCATTGTCTTGAAAAATTACTTTGAGACCTAAACAAGATGATGTGTTGAAAGTACCTATCACAGTACCTAGAATACTGTTGTCAGCAAATATTAGCTCTTATTCTACATAGTTGAGATGATGGCAAACTTTGTCTCAGTATTTAATAATTATTTGCCTAAATTTTTTATCACGTGTTATGCGCGTGTGTTACTGACGGTGAGGCTGGGGTAGCCGCCTACACTTCTAGTATCAATAGGTAGAAGTTATATATTATAGGAGGGTGTCCATGCAATCAAAATTGTTCTACACATGAGCTAAGTATCATCTAGAGCGATGCACCAGCTATTACGCATAGATAATTTAATGAGTAATATGAATCTATATATATTTTTGATATTTGGTTTATACCTTTTAATTCTGGTCCTTTTATTATTTTGATGAAAGTATTATACATTAGAAGTGAAAGCATTATAAAGTATGATAAGGACAATCAAGCCTACAAAAGAGAGCATCCGAGTAACTTGTTTGTATAGATATAGTTCATTTTTTAATGTTTAAGTTTGTTTTTTTAGAGATCAGAGTTCAATCGTCTAACAGCTGTTTGCATAACCAGTCGCCACAGACGCCTCAGACATACAATAACTATAGTTATTCTCATAGGCACTAGCAGCTGATGTATACATAGAGTTCTTGTTCCTGCTAAACTTCAATCATACCGGAAAGATGCCTAGGGATTCTAATTCTTCTTTGAGCGAGTACATGCGACTTATTTGGAATTAACTCTATGGAGTGTTTAACAACATACTCCTTAGCGAGATAATTAAAACGGATTCGCGGTACACTGTTTACCCTGCACCATGTTCTCCCTCTGTGACACAAAACACATAACATGGTCCTCCACGTTCCTATTTGTCAAACATTCCACTTTATTTAAAACGTCAAGATTTTAGCATGCCGACCACCATTTTAACCTATAATCACGTGAATTTTTCTATGCCCGGAATCTTTCTTTCCTATAATAGTTACAACGTCTCTGAGTGGCACTCAGAGGATCTATATATACAAATCTGTATTTTTCATTACAATCATTATGCTTTTATAACAATGGTACCTGATGTATATTATAAGCAATGTGGAGAGCAGTTGATAGAGTTGAGTGCATTTAGAAAATATAGTCTTGATAAAGTTAGTAACTTCTGCTCATAAGGCATGAATGCAACTCCTTGTGTGGTAAGAGACAGCAGATTTCCTTGAAGTTGATTTTCCCACTGAATTAAATAAGCAAGACTTAGTATACACATTTTACAGTTTCTTTTCAATTGTGAATGCCCATGTTCCTTTGTCTCTTCTCTCTCTATTAGATTTTCACACAGGAATTACACTTACCATGTGCAAGGCAGTTTAGTTTCTATAAGAGAAGGAGCAAATAAAGAAAGCTTTATTAATGTTTGATATGTAAGTTCATTCTGCATATTCGTAAGAAGGACGTGTCAGAGTGATACGACAATACTGCTAGTCACCTACATTGTTCTAGGAAAGGAAATTTATTTAAAGTATGTCTTGTCTGAACAGTTGTGACGAGTCTTATAGGCTAGACTTTTATTGTACATTCCCACAGCGTTACCCATCTCTATGGGTATGAAACATGTATTAATTGATGTGCAACTAGGCATTTACTACACAACCATAGAGTCAGCCCAGACCGTGAATGCGCACCCTAGATATCTGCTGATGCCTTCGCACTCATTCATTGTGAGACTTATGACAATGTAAACTGTAGTAACATTCCTCTCCTTATCTTTTATAGAAGGCTGTAATTTTGAGAGTGACTCGAGTGAACATGAATTATTAATGAGAACTGACAAAAGATGTGTTTCAAGGCCAATGTGAGGGCTGTATCTGTTTGTTTTATACGCAAGTAAAAACTCACATTGTCCACAAGAAATCGCATTTCCCTTATATCAGTCCAAATAATATAGTATCAGTTGCCCGCTTTGAGCATTTTCCATTAATCCAATCTCATCCTTTCGGGCGCATAAGATTATTATGTACGGGTCTCGAGAGCAAACTTTGGATATCTTCTTTTCTAGACTTGCCGGGAGGTTTGAACACACAGTCTCTTCCTCGGTGTGAGAAGGAGCAACCTAGAGGAGTTTGAACAAGCATATTTATATTTTTCCAAGCTATTTAGCACATTGGGGAGGCCGGTTATTTCTGATCTTCTCGAGCTGGCTTTCAACAGGCTGTCTCTCCCTTCATTGACCAGTGGCGCTAACCCGATTCACACATCCTAGATTCACTTGCTACGTGTTGAAGCCGCATTGAGCTGCCATTGCCTTCTGATAGGCACTTTTCAGCGTACGGCGGCTTTTGTGTTTTTTGTTGTATTAGTACCAGTTTCAAGATGTTATTTATCTCGATCCTATATAGATCATCAATCTACATATCTGAGTCTTTTAGATCTCGAGATTAGTCTTTCTTCAGGATGAGAGTGTTATATCGTGCACTCAAACTAGATCTTTGTATTTAGTTCTTGCATGCACTTTCTTTGCTTGTCGTCTCTCCCGCGAACCCCACCCTCAACCCTCTGCAGTTCGCTTCCCAGTGAGTATGAGCAGTCGTAGCTGTCAGGATTAGTCTAGTTCACTGAGGCCTTCCCTGTATCTTGTCTGACATTAGCAACTTTTTGGAAGGTACGAAGCATGGCTTTTTTTTCTCAGCAACCTCGTGAAAATTCTCCTGCCTTTTCACAGTCTTCCTACAGCTTTTCTTTTACAGGTCACATCAACATTCATCATTGCGGAGAGGTGTAATATAATCACTTTGTACGAAACATCTCTCTTATTCAAATCTTTATATACAAGAAGTTTTTACCCTGAACTATATATCCATAAACGAGAGTATCACTTTTGCGATACATCGAGGTTTATTGGAACCCATCTAACAACCGCGAGGGTAGACACAGGTTTCCTCGTCACTGGAGAGCGAGCGGATCTTTTATCCTGCTTAGTCTAGACTCTGAATGGTAGCAGTTTGTATAGTATGTCGATTTGTTCTCAATTTTTTGAGGGTATGTGTCTTAGCTTGTGGCTTTGCTGTTATCATGACTGAAAAAATTCCTTAAAGCAAGGGATAGTTATCTCTATGAGCCATATTTTCTAAAACTCCACATTAGATGACGAAGGGTGTATTGCCTCATCAGGAACCTTCATTAATGCGAAGCCCAAAGTCCCCCTAGGTGGTATTGCCATTTATGAGCTTTGTCTGGTGCTCATGGACGAGAGCATTACTGACAAAGACGCACAATGCACGACCACAACTGAAGAGATGGTCACATACTCCCGATAGAGAATATATATATTATATATATATCTATTTGAAATCAGAAAAGCATAGTTGATCTACAATAGTAGATCAGATGACATGTCGATGCTGACATGATAGTAGGTAAGAGCTTGTACTACCTAGTAGAGTTCTGATTTACTGCCCTGAGACTGTGGACTCTTTCACCCCAAGACAAGCTGAGTATCTGAGAACTCCAGACAAACACACCTGCTTCGATGAATCACAGTCTCACGATCTTATAAACATGTCAATAAGCCCTCAATAACACCGTTCCTTAATGAACTACTGAAGAGAGAAGCTTTGTCAGATCTTCTTTTGAGCACAGATGAGATGGACCTCACAAAATCAACTTGCTGACTTGGAAGAAAGTTGGTGAGCACACCGTCATTGTTCCCACCTCGTGGTCGATTAAGCTTTATGGAGTGTTGATTCTCATTGATATAGACAAACTTATCATCTCTCTGAGCGTCTACGAGCACTACCTTCCTTGGCTCAAGCTCTGGTTAGCTGTCAAGGTACAGTTAATAACACTAAGCTGCAAAGGACCATAGTTATGCGTGCGCATACAATAAAAAAGGCATCGTCCAACTTGAGCAGAAGACACTCCTTGGCTAGTCGTTTCATCTTGAGGGTATATTTTGTGTACAGCAAGAGAATGCAACGAGAGTAATCAAGAATCTCATGAGATGCTATGTAAGTATTGACTCATGGACGATATATCAATACATAGTCGATATTTATCGCATTAGGTGTATTAAGGAAGAAACAACTCATTAGCTTATCATTCTAATGTATAATGACTCAAACTATCAAAATACCAATAACTTCCAGTTAGGAATGCCCTTCCACAGCTCCGTGCTGTTAAGACGGAGAGACAAATGCTTGTAATATGCCTTATTCGTGAGCGTAGGTTTACATACTGTATGTACCGCTGTGAGCTCCATTATGGAGCCGTGTTTGTGGGTCCTTCTCACTCATTATGCAACACGGTTCACTACCACACACTCTCCAAGCGTTCTCGCTTCGAGGGTATTCACTTCCTGCGATTGGTACTTGTTCCTTTTATGCGTAGCAATTTGTAAGAGACAGAGAGCTTTAAAAGAAGCTTGAGTTTTACGAAAAACTTGGAGTGTTTCCAGACACTCATCTACTGCAATGTCGCAGGACAGTATTTTGATAATAGATCTGATAAATGAAGACTTATGAAGATAGGTTTTTGCTGTCATATTAAAGAGGTTGTGTTGTTTCCCTTTAGAGGAATACACAAAGAGGTGAAATCCTTATGCTCATCAACCCTATATCTTCAGATCAGTATTTATCCAAATTTTATGTACCTCTCGAAGTACACAGAGTTCTTAGAAAGGTCTTCTTTAGTCACTTTAAATTATTATGAAGAAGCCGCCGGTTTTTGAGAGAGCAAAAGATTAAGAGCTGGTGAGAGATTTCCAAACCACCTCCCCATTTTCCAAAGAAAAGTTTATAAGTTTAAGAGAAATCTATTTTATATATATCCGCCAAGAGGAGCAGATCAACTTTATCCCAACAATACTTTTTAGGAACATTAACTTATATTTTGTGTACCTCTTTATGATATCGTTTAACACCAATACAAATAACAGTCTCTTCAACAGGTGAGACAATTAGCTAATTACTTTTTGCCGCAAGAGGGATTAGCATTTACAGCTGTCCACCTAGAGGGGTTTCCAAACTGCAAGCTTCTCATCTACGTGAAACATTTTTTCTTTCTGCCACATTAAAGCTCAAAAGAAGCACATTTTTGAGTACCAATCTGGTAAACACGCCAAGAAGAAGATTTTTTTTCCTCTCCACAGAACTTGCATCACTCATCAAGCACACCCGATATTCCATCAGAGATAATCTTGAATGCAGATATTTTCTGTCGAGTTTTCTTACTTGTATGCTTTTTGCCTACTAACTATATCATATCATCTTGATTTAACGTGTTTTTTTCCTAAATCTATACTTGACTACTCGTCCTCTTTGTAGCATTGGTACTGGCACAACATACTATGCATAACACCTTATTACTTTATTTTTCACAGATAGAAATTGAAAAATGGGAATACAAAGATAGAAATTTTGATCAGAAGAGAATTTCCTGCAGCATCGAAATCCTTCCAGTCTGCTGTTTACTTTATCGCATTGTCCGAAGAAAGAAAACATCACCCCTCGGCCTCCGCAAAAATATATATCAATATAAAATAATATTTTCAACTAAAACCAGTGCAATCTTGACCTTTCCCCTATCTGGCACAGGGAGACCCAGCCGAACTCTTATATTAACCAAATATACTTCTGACCAGAATATAATTACATTTGATTAAAATTCACGTTCCTTTTAATCTTTAAAGTCCGTATTAATACTCATACTTTGGTCACTCATGTCCACCTTTATCTGTCCCGTTCATTTATTTTTAGTCCATCTAATTACTGTATCAACCTTTTTTGTTCCCCCTTTTTCTTTAGTATCATTTTTTTTCTTTTTTCTTTTAATGTCCTTCTGTTCAGTCTCACGTGAGCGTTTCACATTTACATTATGGGCATTTATCCCACACACCTAACCACAGTAGCTACCCTATGAGTTTTTATCTTGAGTAGCGAGAGACACGCAGAAATCATATGATCAGAACTAGCAGGATTTATAGCGTAGCATTCAAAGAATATCAAAAACACAAGAATAGAAAATCATAAGAATAGCGCTCAAATGAGAGGCGCCTGGAGCACTAATTCAGACGAAAAGGCAACACCGAACTGTACCTCTGCCACAGGTGGTTTATTTATTATATGTACTCAAGGGTAGAAGCCAAAGAAAGACCATCACTCCGCTGTAGGCACAGTGTCATGTGGCTAGAGCCAAAATATTTAACAGATACAAACATGTCACCCACGAGAGAGTGTGAATCGCAAGAGTTCTGAGAACCACTCTAATTACAGATACTCGTGCTGGCCGCGATAACACCCAAGAGAGACTATCGCACGTAATTCCTCGAGAGAATTTTTTGGAGAATGCCATCATCCTGCTATCTAATAATAATAATAAGTTTACATGAAGGTTTGTTATTCAGAGAGCTGCGTGTCGTCTCTCAATAAGTAATAAATATTCCTTGTTGTCTCGAGAAAGAATAGAGTCACAGCAACGATCGCCTTATCCAAAGATGAGAAGACATTGTTGCTGCAGTGTTCTCCATCTCAAACTGAAAGTAGGCAGGAGTGCTTACTCTGAGGACCCTGGAGTTAGAGGATACACCTATGTTATGACAAGAAAACTCAGAACGTTTCGCTCATACTTTGCTGTTTGTTGTTGCTCAAATCACAGCGACACATCTGGCACCGAGCTCAGTAGTAATGGGAAAATAGCGAAATCTATTAGGGGACTACTTCATTTGGTTGGAGGTAATTTTATCTATGCAGCAGGTTAGAGAGAATACACTGAACATATCAAACAGTTCAAGAACATTAGAACAAATTATAGTTTGATATGGGAAAAACAACCGAGAGACTCTAGTGAGCACTCAACTAATTGATTGTCTCTGAGTGTCTTATATAAACTAGTGTAAATGTAACACCCTATATGAATAAAGGCAAGAAGGACACAAATCACCAATGAGATGCATATTATGAGCACGAGCTAACTAGAGAGCTTGGAATTAATATATCCCATACAGAAGAGTTTGATTTGTGAGAGCGTGGAAGCACTAGAGAAAATAGGAAGAGAGAGATGAAGCAATTAGCTTCATACACTCTATCTTTTAGTGCTACTAATATAGCCAATTCAGACTCAAAGGATATTCTATCTATTTTCATGTAGTTGATATAACAGTACTTATTAAAAAATATAATTAAGACAGTGGTTTCACTTTTGGTTTATGCATCGAGTTGCAACACAAAGAGTGTAACAGGCAAGAACAGGCTGCTAAATATGGTATATATCATAGTGGAGTACATACACTCACAATGATGACATAGAACTATATTTGATATAAGCCTGAAGCGAGAGAGAATTGGTCTTGTACTCACACAGAGCAGACAGAAGCACTCACTAGAGGAGAGAGGAGAGAGAACAGGGATAGGCGTGAGATGGCAAAACTACAAGGGCGCTTGGGAATGTAAGGTAAAGTTTGACAAGTCACAATGGTAGCCACAGTCCATGGAAGACACAATTCAAGAGAGCTCTATGTAAAAATGGATTTGGGTGGTAGAAAAAAATCCTTTTTTTTTTGGATTGATGTATCTCTTGACAATACTCTCTCTTTGTGTGATTATCTCAATAATTTTAGGGGTTATGATGCCTAGTACATGAAAGTATCAGTTTTCTACATACAATGGGTTAACATGTATAACCTGCTGCGAGTATGCATGATTATGCTAGACTATTAAAGAGTATAAATAATGGTGAGACAATATATAAGAATATAATGAGAATGCCCAACTCTAATATCCTCATCGTTTTGAATCACTATATCTACCTTGAATGTAATGTAGAATGCCATGAAGTCGAGAGGCCAATATTATCAAAAGTTCAGAGTGTAGGCTATGATCTAAACTCATGCTCATTCTCAATTACATGCCTAACGCAGAATATGATCACATCCCATGTGAGATGAGTATACTCAAATGACTTAAGGAGAAATGAATCACATCATAGCTCTTCTGCTGTGAATAAATCGAACAACTGTTTCAGTGTGGAATAAATAGAGACAACTAGAGGGAATTCAAGTGGAGTGGAAAGAGTGAAAGTTTTGCATATGAGGATCAGAATATGTACTCATCAGTAAGTGATAGTGCACCAAAACTAATAAAGAGGTGGGTATAATGAAAGATCGTACCAACCAATTGAGAGAGGGTATGAACACTCTACGAGCGACGCATATCATAGAGTTATATGCTAACAAAGTACGAGAAGGCAGTTGGTTGAGCGAGTATCTCGATATATCTCATCCAAGGAACTGGAAGGGTATACTTAGTTACATATTAATGGACCCTAGTAACTCCATAATATTCCTGTTATATAACAGAAATAGTACTCCATGAAGTTATACTGCTCACAGAAGGGGTCTGCCAGAGAGAAGAACACTATCCAGTTGACAAAAATGGCAGAGAGATTCCAAGACGGAGCACAACAAATCTGGACAAGAAGAAGAAAGAACAGACGCGTGTCTACACTACGTTCTCTCTCAGTCGAGTTGATAGACACAGTAGATACGTCAGACAGTGATCCAGTACCTCTAAGCTACAATGTGCTGATATCACTTAGAATCAAAAACTCTTTTAAGTATTCCCTGCTACACGTATGCCTGATTCCTCAGATTATAAAATAAACTCACAGTATCCAAATGAGTGAATTGTTGTTTAACGCTGCGAGCAATAGCAAAGAATAGAACTTAAAATAACAACAAAAATTCACCACAAACCAAAATACATCAAGCAGTAGCACAAATTTTACCTCAATGAGAGCCTAAATCAAATATGATCATAAGTCAATGCCTGAGTATAATGACGACACACACGCGAAATGAACATCACCTTTATCTCAATAGTCCATCAAGGATAATCTTGAGAAAGAGGTAGAAACACCTACAGTTGGCGGAACTTAAAACTACGGACAAGTCGCCAGAGAGAGTAGCCCGCTGTGATAAAAAGCCTGTAATGTCTCTCCATGAGACATGAAACACAACCGAGTAAGAAGACTTACTCTTCGAGGCACAGAACACCGACAGATACATCCATCCAACAATTAAGTAGAAACACTCCATGCCTTCGGTTTACAAAGAATTCTTGCGTCCTGACTTCTGGAAATGTATCTGCGGCACTGTGCGTCACGGTGGCCATCCAGGAAAATTCCCCCAATGCTCATGAATAGGTAAGAATTAACATAGTAAAAATGCGTGAGAGATCCTTATCCCAATCACAAACGTCAAGAGCCTAGCTATTTTAGATTTCACACTATGGAGAATTCGGCACCGATCAATCGAGCTCCACCACACAAATTCCCTTACAGACCTTGGACATAGAAGATAGTACTTAGCCTATTTTATCTGTTATTGCGAGGAATAAACGAGAAAGAGAAGCCGTAGGTATGGTGCTAAAAGGGATAGACATGCCAGTGTACTAGCACTGTGAACGTAATCTAATGGAGGCATCAACTGTGCCAGAATGATGGCGGCCTGCGTACTCAGAGAGTCGGTAATCACTTGGATAGAGAGACGTATCAGGGTGAATAGAAACACATCGAGCTGGGCTTTGGGTAAGGGGGCCAGTAAGAAGCATAACTGGCACACTTGTAGAGGAGGTGACACGCAATTGAAGTCGACTGAAAGCTCACTGGAGAGGTACACCCGTGAGGTTTGCGAAGGTTTCATATGAATCCGAGTCCTGAGGAGGGTAGACATGAGGAACATAGGGACTAAGCGATGCCTTGAGATGGATTTATACCTTTTAACGTATAGCGACTATAGACGCAACTGCGAGTATAATTCGCACCAATAATATAGGACTACTAGTAAAAGAAAGCTACTCTTGTCTACGACGAGAGAGTGGGTGAGCTGGACACACTTAGAGAGAGTGTCGACAAACGATCCACCAAAGAATTTGGCGACAAAACCACTAATCCGAACGGCGATCATGCTGCTCATCACCAATCTCCACCTAAGAGACGGCAATGGTCACACTGAGAGGAAGCGCAAGCAAAGAGCAGCCCGTAACATAGGTAGGAGGTATACTCTCATGAGAGTTACTATCTTGCGAACTTCATGATATCAGAAAGAAGAATAGTAGGTCTCGAATTAAGTAGTCTTTAATGCAGCAAATGGCACAGCGAGAGTCACTGCTCCCTAGAACATCAATCGATCAAGAACCCGGCCAGTGAGCTCAAAGACACTGGAGAGCAACAATAATAAATGGGACCCGGTCTTCGAAAAGTTCTGACAAATCTGTGAAGAACTCTTGCCAAGTTTAGGGGCAAAAGAAACGAAGGGATCAATAAAAAGAAATTAAACTTCAAGAGAGGTCCGAACAGAATGGGAAAAAAGCGATAAAATTCAGCAACCCCACCGCCTGCATCTGACAAAGGACTGAATCGTTCCAAAATAAAATATTAAAGGAGAGTCACAAAAGCTCGGACTTCAAATTCAAACTGAACAGATATGTCACCAGATTTAAAAATAACAACGGGCTACACGAGCTTAACTAAAAGAGCAAAATCTACGTCAAAAGACACCAGTAAGAGAGCTACACGGCTCATAAGTGGCGTAGAGAGACAAAATACACTACTATAGCCACAATCTGCCTCACACCATCCTTAGTCATCCCCAGGGAAATGCAAATCCAACAACAAACACTCTGAGACACCAAATCTTAAGTACCTGTCAAATAGGCGAAGATCAAAAACATTGAAAACGACAGCTTATGTTGGGAGAGGATGTGGAAACGACAGCAGCAAGGAGGGAGGCGCGGGGGAACACTCTCTGCAGCACTCCAGACTGGGTGAGAGCTGGAAGGAAGCCAGAAACTATGGTACCAGTCACATCAAAGGACTGTCGGGTAATATTTCAGTAAATTGCGAGTTTCACTCGAGTACATAACAAGTGGCCGTATCCGTTCAGGTGTGATCCATCCCCTCAAGATCGGCTTGCTGTACAAACACACTCTTGGCATATACCTAAGAAATGCGCTATACATTTGACTTTTATGTCCTTGGAAGTGTTGAGCTAACAAGGGCCAACTAAGCAGGAGAAACAGATGAAAAACACTTGCTCAATCAATGGCCTTTGGTTCCAGTGCCAGCTTGGGGTCAGGCAGCGAGGGTGTGTCATGAGAACGAAGCAATTCATACTGACACTAGTTAATATTAGCTAGAAATCATGGGAAATCACTTCACAAGTAAAATGCCGACGCCGTGATTATGCAAAACATAGAAACGTAATAGTCAATAAAAAAAAATATGGCACACTTATCTAACCTCAACATTCCTTGTCTCTCTGCATTTGTGAAGGGGAGACAGGATCCCCTTTTATCCTTCCATGCCTTTTCACCAAAAAATTCACGCTGGAATACCGTAATAATACACATTGATGTCAAGGTAAACCTTTATACATCCAAGTAAGATATCAAACAGAGTCAATAGAGTATACAGACATCTATTATACTTTGCAAGCGCACTATTAGTAGAAACTAGACAAATTATCTATATGCTGAGTTAGGTAGGTAGGAATGAACCGCACATGACTACAAAAGAATCAGCAAATCAAACGACACAATGGTAAATCGTAGTCACCACCACGTCATAAGTGAATAGTAGATTGCATGAAGAAAAGATTAAGGAAATATTGGTGATTATCTGTCGACACATTTCCACAAGTAATATTAATGGTTTATCATAACATACTTTTTCTTTGATGAAGACAGATTAAGCTCTTTGGAGATGTGGATGAGATCCAAAATTGTTAGTACTTGCACATAACCTGAGGCAAAACAAAGCATCCTAGAGAGCGACTTAGCGCCTAACAGGGAAGTACCCTAAAGGTAGGAGAGAGATCTCATCTATGATGACCTCTTCAAGGAAGTGGGATAAGATTCTGAGCTATGATAATTGAACTGGGGAGGTGGGGTGGCAGAGGGCAGGAGTCATGGAGAAATGAGTCACACTATATGGTGATAGAGATGACGAGTGGTTGGCCAAATCTTGATAACACTGTGGAGAGGATGTTAGTGTAGGAGAGAGTGACTCACATTATAGATGAGGAGCAAACTAATCCCTGGGAAGTAGGAAATATGGTAGGCTCGAGGGTGCTTTGGGCACTGTGTTTCGCCTAATCAGGAAATCTCACTTATAATTCGATGATCCCTCGTCCCTAGTGTGACCTCTCCCGTCTCGGCAGTGATATCGTACCTCCAGGAGAGGTGACCGTCGCTGAATTTGTTGCTCTGGTAACAGCTAGCGAATAACCTAACTCCAGCCACATCTCTTACTATATGACAGTTCTTTTCGAGTCCAGTTCTTGAGAGATCGATGATTTGGGAGCGTCGAGATACTAGAGTAGGTTACAACTATTGCCTAGACGAGCTCTTTCCTGTTCTGCGAGCAAAGCTCTTCGCAGCGAAGAGGATGTCACAATACCCCTGATTGGTCCTGTAAGAGCACAGAGAGGGTCGATCTGCCAGGTGGGGAGCGATCATTTTTGAAATCATGATGGGAGGATGTGCAAGAGATGACGGGTGGCGAACCGAACAGCCTTCTTACAACGAAGTGACCAAGGCCCATATAGAACCCTGAAATAAGCACACTGTGTGCCTGTGGATCCGCCCTGTCCTTCCCTCCATGGGACTCACATGGGGACTTGCAAAGACTCTTCCTGAAGATATCCAGTAAGGTCAAAGTCTTCATGGTTGGTTCCGCTGTCTTCACGGAAGATTGCAAGTTGTTTGGCTCTAGCTGTTTCCATGTCCCCTGTTGAGCAGGGGTCCTCTCTATTCCTCCCAGGCATTCCATTTCACAGGTCATGTAGTCATAATGTGCAGGTAAGTTGAGGGAGCGTGTGCGCAGCGGATGCGATGAGGTAGCTATCGTTGTGTTTGTAAACAGCTTCATTTGGGGCATGATAAGCCTGGTGTCGGTTGGTTAGTGGAGAATAAGTAACATATTCTGGAAACCCTCCGCCCTGGAGGGCGCGCGCAGTGTGTGTGTGGCGTGGAAGGGTGAAGAGTATGATCTTTGTTGGACCTGCACGTAAGGTTCCTGTCTTGGACTCCTGTTACTGAGCGAGGATGCTAGATGCGGCCAGATCTGAGGATGAGAACATTGGAAGGTTTTCGCGAACACTCAAGGATTGACCTGGGTCAATACTACCGGTGGAATGTCGGTATTCGGGGGTAGAGCCTGGTGAGAGTGGGCTAGGTGGTGGGAAAGGAAGAGCTAGGATGTGGGGAATCTGTCGGGAGTGATCTCATTGTGGAGTGAAGTAGTATAAATTTCTTTATATTAACAAAGCATTACAATAATATATGGGACTATATAAGCCTAGAATTAGCATTATTGTTTGCATTGAATGAGCACAGAATCACGCATTGTGCACTCACACATAAACATAGCAATTAGAACCATGCAGCATGAGAATAGAGAAGAGCAAACGATGCTGTTTAGTTTAGAGATGGTCATCGAAGAGATGTTAACCACAGAGAATGTTGTCTCTCAACTCTCGATAAAAGAAAATGACTAATGGCAATGGTTGGAGAAATGCCTGAACTACCTTAATATCAAAATAAAAACCTGAGTCATTGCATATGCACCAGGCCTATGGCTGTTACATCTCTCTATTTGCAACTAGCTTACATTAGTCTAGGAAAATTAAGCTGCAAATGTCTCAATTGAGTACGTTGATGGTGAGAACGCGCCGGGATGTCCAGTATAAAAACGCACCCAACGGGCCAGGTTCCACAGACAGTGGAGGCTGACCATTTTGTCTCATTGGATGATGACCCTAAAGTAGAAGCGAGGTTTTGAATATATGATAGATGTAAGAATTAGTCTCGAAGGATTACCAAGCATTTGAGAGAAAAGTAGAAGCAGGAGGACAAGAACTACGGCCTATAGAACCCGACACCGAAACATGCCTTTTCTCCCATGGTGGCAGCTATGAATCACTGCTAACATGAGGAACCTCAATAGCTAGGAAGCCCCCGAATCTGGAATTTAGGCCTCTGTATTGAGGAGGGAGAGATACTTAGACTATAGCTTGAACTGTTGGGAGACAGGAAGTACATCCAACGCGCACAGTGGGACTGGGACTCTGTCCTCGAGTTCATGATGATGAAGCTGAAATGATCTAAGGAAACACAATGGGGCTTGATGCAGGGAGACAAGTTTCACTCACAGTTAAATGAAAAGAGGAAGTGAGTTGGATCTCTGTGCACATCCTAAGCGCTACCTGGAACTGAGTTCAACAATACGTAACAGGGTTGGACACATCTCAACCTCAACACCAGGGGAGTCTCCTCTTTGCCGCGGAGGAGATGGCGGAAAGTGGAAGTGGAGGCGAGAAGGTTAGGTGGCAGGGGGGACCGGCAATCATAGGAAATCCTTGACATGATTATGGAGAGAGTAAATCTTAAATGAGATATTATAAACAACCTATAAAAAAAATAAAAAAGAAAGGAAAATGAAAAAGAAGAACAACAACACCAATCAATATAGATTAATTAATTAATTGATTGATTAATTAATTAGTCAATAAACAACCCTTATGACAGAAGAATCATCATGTGTGCCTGGAACCCAAAAGATCTTCCCGTGCTGGCACTGCCTCCTTGCCATGTCCACTGTCAATTTTATGTGGTGAATGGAGAGCTGTCTTGTCCGTTTTAGCAAAGGTCAGGAGACATGGGCCTGGGTGTGCCCTTCAACATTGCCAACTATGCCCTGTTCATCTACATGATTGCCCAAACCATGGGACTAAAGCCAGGTGATTTTGTTCATACTTGGGGAGATGCACATATTTACCCAAATCATATCCAGCCTCTGAAAATTCAGCGTTGGTGAGAGCCAAGATATTTCACAAAGCTCAAAATGCTTTGAAAAGTTGAGACAATTGATGATTTCAAAGTTGAAGACTTTCAGACTGAAGGTTATAATCCACATCCAATGATTAAAATGGAAATGGCTGTTTAGAGCTCTTTAAAGATGCTGTAAATATCACCCAACTTTAGGGTTTGAGCCTGATGCCTAGGGTAATATAAAGTTTTTCTCTAAAGGAAAATAAACTGAATCAAAACTCTGACAGTGATCTATCTGTAGCTATCGTCATTGGCATTTAGAACTGTCTTTCCTTTAGTATTCACTGAGGTGCATGAAAGGCTGAGATTACATGCTCAGCAAAAACAACCAGGCATTTACTTTTATCTATATGAAGATGGCTGGTGAAATTCAGATTATGTCATTTCTCTAAATTTGAAATATGTTACAATGTTTACCTATAAATATATATATATATATATTTTTTTTTTTTTTTTTTTTTTTTTTTTTTTTTTTTTTTTTTTTTTTTTGGTTTTTCGAGACAGGGTTTCTCTGTGTAGTTTTGCGCCTTTTCCTGGAGCTCACTTGGTAGCCCAGGCTGGCCTCGAACTCACAGAGATCCGCCTGGCTCTGCCTCCCGAGTGCTGGGATTAAAGGCGTGCGCCACCAACGCCCGGCAAGAGCTTTTTTTTTTTTTTTTTGGTTTTTCGAGACAGGGTTTCTCTGTGTAGCTTTGTGCCTTTCCTGGAGCTCGCTCACTTGGTAGCCCAGGCTGGCCTCGAACTCACAGAGATCCACCTGGCTCTGCCTCCCGAGTGCTGGGATTAAAGGCGTGCGCCACCACGCTGGGCTACCTATAAATATTTTATATGCTCTAGTAATAATGAACTGTTCTGCATTTGTCAGTTTATAATAATAATATTTATTATTATTATTAAATATGATATGATATAATATAATAATATAGTATAGTATAGTATAATATAATATAATGTAATATAATATAATAACAATCTGACATTTTATACTTTTTTGGAAGCAAAACTTTTCACCTCTCACTATTAGCAGTAATATTTTCTTAATTATTTTCCAAGCTTAAGAAATTAATCATTTGATGTTACATTGCCTAGCAGGTAGAGCAGATACATTTTTTCTGGATATGATATCATAGCAACATGCTGAATACAAACGCTTATGTGTACTAAGATAGACCATATTTTTCCTGTTAGAGACATACCTCAGCTTCAACAGTACCTGGAGGCCAGTGACTTGCACCACTACATGGCATTTCAGAGGGAACAGAGTCCTAGACTGTCCTCACTTCCTGCTTTCTGGACTCTGAGAGTTTCTCAGACCCTGCCGCAGCTGTGTAAAAATTCTTCATATTCTGTTTATTAGATTAAAGGACAAAGGACAGTGGAGGAAGTTCCTCTGAAGTGGTTATACAAGAAGAAAAGTTGACTAAAGCAAGAGATGAAAAAACAAACAAAAAAAAAAAACAAAAACATCTAATTACTTTTAGCCCTGGCTGGCCTAAAACCCACTATGTAGACCTGACTGGCTCCAAACTCACAGAAATCCACCTGTTTCTGCCTCATGAGCACTGGAATTAAAGGCATGAGACACATTGGTATTTTAAAAGGTGATCCTTCTCACTAAGTTCCCTTAAATCCTGGAAGTTTCTTAGCATTTGAAGAGGTTTTCAGTTAGCCATGCTGACTCTTTTAATATAGTATTCTCAATGTGTCTCATTTGATATTTGAAAATTTTTTTAGTTATATAGTCAAATCATGAGAAATAATCACAATACATGAGAGAGGATAAAGTGGGTATAGAAACAAAAGAATACAAATGCTGCCCTCAACAGGTTCATATGCATCTACTGATTCATCAGAACTGCTTATGTAAGGCGTCCTTAATTTAATTAATTGATTTGGATTAATTAACTTCCAACCACTGATCTTGAATAATAATTAATGAGAAAGCAGACTTAGACTGAAAATACTCAGATCCATGTGAAATTAATTCAAATTCTGTATATTGATAGTTTTTTCCTCATTATCAAATTCTTCCCAATAAATTGCTCTGATAGAAATCATTAACACAAGATTGCTTGTTCCCATGATTATTTAAATTATGCTGTACTCTATATAATGAATAAAATAACAACTATACAGCATATTTGATGTCTAATGATAGATTTGCAGAAAAGCTTGTAGACAATTTTTCATTACTGATATTTAGTAAACTATACAATATACAGTATCCAGATATTATAGTGCCATGAGATATCATGATAGAAACCAATTTGTAGGAGAAAGAGAGATAAATAAATTTTTCAACCTCAGAATTTAAAGAATCTGGTAATCTAAATTTGCAAGAGTGATACATGAAGCTCTTATCTATGTGTTAGGTACCAGATACTATGTCAGTCACTGGAGATAAAAAAAAAATGAGTAAGTTATTGTCCTTGGGAGGTGACAGGTTATAAGGGGAGGAAAGCTTTGAGAACAATCATGTACAATAGAGTGATTTATGACCAACATAGAAAATTGTTAATGATGCTGAGAGCATACAAAGGTAAGACGGGGGAGGTGATATTACTTAGTTGAGGAGGAAGCATGTCAGGAGAGGTTGCAGAGATGGTCATGCTTGGATAAGATGCTGAAAACCTTAGGCAAGATTCCACATCAATCTTGTCCTGAGCAGCAGAATGCAGGAGAACCATTTCATACCAGACCCAGAGAGCATTATGACTCCATAGCAATGACTGATCTAGACATAAGAATTCACAGCGGTCCCCGTGTCTTTCTTGGGGTCCTGTTTTCCAGGTAGCCTCCCTGGTGATGTGAGTAGCAGTGCAGTCATCCTTGTTCCACATCTAGTATCCTCCTATGAGTGAGTATATACCATGTTTGTTTTTCTGAGTCTGGGTTGCCTCACTCAGGATGATTTTTTCTAGATCCATCCATTTGCCTGCAAATCTCATGATGTCATTGTTTTTCTCTGCTGAGTAGTATTCCATTGTGTATATGTACCACATTTTATTTATCCATTCTTCAGTTGAAAAACATCTAGGTTGTTTCCAGGTTCTGGCTATTACAAACAATACTGATATGAACACAGCTGAGCAAGTGCTCTTGTGGTATGATTGAGCATTCCTTGGGTATATGCCCAAGAGTGGTATAGCTGGATCTTGGGGAAGATTGATTCCCAATTTTCTAAGAAAACGCCACGGGGATCGCCCAATGACGAAGAAATGGATGAGATCTACATGAACAGTCTGGACATGTGTGGGGGTAATGAAGGGCAAGGTTTGAGGGAAAGAGAACCTGGGGGAGAGGGAGATCCCAGCTGGATCAAGAACAGAGAGGGAGAACAAGGAATAGGAGACCATGGTAAATGAAGACCACATGAGAATAGGAAGAAGCAAAGTGCTAGAGAGGCCCACAGAAATCCACAAAGTTACCCCCACAATAGACTGCTGACAATGGTTGAGAGACAGCTCGAACTGACCTACTCTGGTGATGGGATGGCCAAACACCCTAATTGTTGTGCTAGAAACCCCATCCAATGACTGAGGGATCTGGAAGCAGAGATCCATGGCTAGGCCCTGGGTGGAGCCCCGGGAGTCCAATTAGCAAGAAAGAGGAGGGTTTATATGAGCAAGAATTGTTGACCAAGGTTGGATAAAGCACAGGGACAAATAGCCAAATGAATGGAAACCCATGAACTATGAACGAATGGCTGAGGGGCCCCCAACTGGATCAGGCCCTCTGAATGGGTAAGACAGTTAATTGGCTTGATCTGTTTGGGAGGCATCTAGGCAGTGGGACTGGGTCCTGTGCTCAGTACATGAGTTGGCTGTTTGAAACCTGGGGCTTATGCAGGGTTGCTTGGCTCGGCCTGGGAGGAGGGGACTGGACCTTCCTGGACTGAGTCTACCAGGTTGATCTCAGTCCTCAGGGGAGGCTTTGCCCTGGAGGAGATGGGAATGGGGGTTGGACTGGGGGGTAGGGGAGGGGTGCGGGAGTGGGGAGAACAAGGGAATCAATGGCTGATATGTAGAACTGAATTGTATTGTAAAATTATTAAATTAAATTAAATTAAAAAAAGAATTCACAGCGGAAAGTGGGAGGGTTCCCTTCCTTCAGAAACATACAGTTGGACAAGCTGAACCATGGTAGGCATTTTATATGGCTGGAAATCAGACACAGAGAAGAGATTCAATATCAGGATCTTCATGTTCACACATTGCCAATCTTTACCTGTTGAAAGGGTTTGTGAAATTAGACTAAATGTTTGTTTCCATTAAAAAGCAAGAAACGTAATCTATATATAAAACAGAGAATTAGGTCTTTACATAAATATCATGAAATATTTAGCAGACTCCAGTAAATATGGATTATGCTATTTTAACCTTAGTGAAACTACAACACCTATAATCAGAGTCATGATAATTAGCTTACCATTTGGATGCACAAATACTTTACCTTGAATCACAATATTTTGTGTTAAATTTTTAATCAATAGAAAAACAGATATTGCTTAAAATTGTGTAAAATATTTGGCTCTCATCCCCTTCTCATTTGAAGAAATTGTGAATCACTCAACAGAAGTGCATCATCCATGTATCTTCACTTTCTTCAAAACAGAAACAGGAAATCTAAGACTGTAACAAGCAGAAAAAAAGTACGCTGCATTACCAGTGTACATAAGGATGTGGAGAATGTGATTTGGAACACATAGGTCCACATTGATAAGCATGTGCAGCCACCATTCTAACACAGATTTAATCGAGGGTATCATTTCTTGTTAAAGAACATGAAGCAAGGAGGGGTAGCATACTAGAAATTCCAGCACTAAGGAGGCTGAAACAGGAAGCTTTGGGGGTATGAAGTCAGCCTGTGTTATATAGTGAGTTCCAGGCCAGCATGAGCCAAAGAAAGAGACCTTATCTGAAGAGGAGGAAAAGAAACAAAGAGGGAAATTTTGTATAATGTATATTTTGGCTCTCTCTTTTTAAGATGTATGCAATTTTGACACATTAATCTATTTCAGTAAACTAGACTGCAAAGGTTTTAAAACCACCACCTCTGTATAACTTTGCTTACTGGTTTCTGCAACCAAATTTAAGGTATCTCTAAAGGAAACAGGGAAGGCATTGTATTCTGCTTGACGTGTGGGATTTTCAAAGGGTCACACAGTAGATCCACACAATCTTAAGCAACTGGTCTCTGACAACAGAGCTATGACAGTCTTTCTAATGAATGGTCTTGAGCAGCTAGAAAGCCCCAGGTAAACAATGAATCTTAACACATTGCACTCAAATGCATTAGGCAAGCAAATCAACTCTACAGCTAGATGATGACACAGCAGAAACCGCCAATGGCATTTGTCAGTGTGATAACTTCTTAGATAAAGTATCAAAGCCACAAGCCATGAAGGAAATAAGTGATGAGCTGTGCTTCCTTAAAACTGAAAACTTCTCTGTGAAAGACATTCCCAAGGAAATGAAAGCACTGTGAAGAGAGTGGGAGAAAATACTCAGGAAGTGTATCCAGTATAGGACTATAACCTAAAACGCATAGATGTCACTGAAGGCAACCTGGTTAGAAAAATGGGCAATACGATGCGTCATACCAAGGAAGATATAAGGGTAGCACAATATCATGAGTCATTGGAAAACTGCAAGTTAAATCAGCTTATATTCACACAAAAACCTGCACCTGGAACCCCACAACAGCTTTGTTTATTCTCACTGAGCATTCCCTCAGCAATCGAGTAGATAACCTAAGCAAGAATTATTATTCCCTTTTGTGGATATTATATAGCACATTGTCTTATCTTTCTCTTAAAGACCACCAATGTAAAGTAGTTCCTAAATCTCTCTCCCTGGCATAACTTCATTAGACACTTTCTACCAATGTTCTACTGTTCAAGAGAACAAGTTTAGAAAGTTGCCTCTTCTACACACTCTTCTTTGACTATCTGTCTTCACATTTGGTGCCAGTGATTTTGCTAATATGATTGGTATCTGTTCTGCAATGTCATGAACACCTCCTTGTTTGACTGTATGCTATTTAGGAAAATGTGTGTGCATATAAATTTAAAAATAATTCAGTTTTGATATTTTAAGTTATGTGTATGTGTGGGGGGAGGGGAATGTGCACATGAGTGTGGGTGCCCATAGAAGTCAGGGGTGGTAGGTCCCTCAAAGCTGAAGCTATTGGGAGCTGGGAGCCACCTGAAGTGGGTTTTGGGAGACAAACTGGGTCTCCAGAAGGATAGTGTCTTAGTTAAACTTTCTATTACTACAACAAAACACCATGACCAAAAAGGAAGTTGGAGAGGAAAGGGTGTATTTGGGTTACACCTCCATATTGTTCAAATAAGTCATGACAGGAACTCAAACAGGACAGGAACCTGGAGGCAGGAACTGACGCAGAGGCCATGGAAGGGTGCTGTTTCCTGGCTTGCTCCCTCTGACTTGCTTCACCTGCTGTCTTATAGAACCCAGGACCAACATCCCAGAGATGGCATCACCCACAATGAAGTGGACCCTCCCCTACCAATCACTAATTAAGAACAGCCCAATCTTATGAAGGTATTTTCTTAATTGAAGTTCCCTCATCTCAGATAGCTTTAGCTTATATCAAGTTGACATAATACTAGCCAGCACAGGCCATAAACACTCTTAACTACTGAGCCATCTCTCCAGATTCCATGTGTGTATTTTTTAGGAAGCAGAGCCCCCCTAGAAGGTTCAAGCTGCTAGCTTTTCCTTTACAGTTCACATTATAAATCTTGCACCCATTAAACAGCTTGTAGCTTCAAAGCAAAACAGTTTGCTTTCACTCATTCAGAAAAACTCTAACCACATTTAATATTTGCTTTATAAACAGACATTGTGATGTTCTTGTACACACTATTTCTTGGGGCTTTTCATCCCCTTTTTACTGCTGACATAAAAAAAAAAATGGCCAATCCTCTTCCAGGTATGATATGTGTTGACCCTGTGCTTCTTCATTCCTCAGCCTCTTAGACTTTTGAACAACCTGTTCTTCCGGGAGCTGTTTTCATTGTAAGCCTGCAGCCCAGCTATCAGCTGTCACTCTCATTTTACCCTATCTGTCCTAACCTCTTTGTGTCCTGAGTCTCAGGATATTTTCCTCTTTTTTTTCCTGCATATATCAGTTCTAAAGATGCTGCATTTTCTCTTAAGAAGACCCAGTTCCTTTTTACGACTTTGCAGGTAATTGTGCTTCTGTATTTCAACATTTCCTTTTCCATCTTGAGTTCAACACTTGAGTTCAACACTGTCCATTTTCTCATGCTTTGTTTTTCACTTTCCTCTCTCCTGTTGCCCCTGTACTTTGGTTGAGTGTTTCGGGGAAAAATGAAGAGGTCGATTCATACTGTCCCTGTTAGTCACCGTGTTTTTGCCCAGAGGAAAGAGGATATAACTTGAAGGTACTGACCCCAACAGGGACAAAAGAGTTCACTGACTCTCACTAATACATTGAAACCTTACACTGGTTTACATGTGCAAAGCCTATGCTCTGTCACCAAGCTAATTCCAGGCTCCTTTTAGATTTTGATGCAGATACGAAGAAGCATAAAAGGGTGAATGATGCTCCAGTGATGCAGAGGCTCCATGATCAATTAATCTCTCCTTGCCTTGTAGCTGTACTGGCCAAGGCCACTTGCTGCACCTTGTGTGTCAAAGCATCCTCACTGCTGCTGTGCATCTTCCGGGCAGTATCTTGCTCCACTCATTCTTATCCATCACCTCACTTTGCCTATTATGTTTTCCAAAAATGTACTGACAGCCATCATCAGCTGATCACCACACCATATACATTCTGTTTGGTGTTATTGTTTTTTTTTTCTTTTTGTCTTTCTGACTGAAAAACAATGGAAGTTAAAAAGGGAAACATGCCAGCTCTTTAGTCATAATTCATGTAAATATCTTTAAATTAATTTTAGTGTTCTTATTTTGAATGAGAAAATATGGAGATGCGTACATATTGCTTATGTCTATAATTTTCTATTGTAAAAACAAATTTCCTTCTATTAATTTTACTTGATTCCTGAAAGTTATTCACACTAAAATATCTTACTTTTAAAGTGACATGTGAAATTCAGTGAGTATAAGTTTTAAATAGAGATAAGTAAGAATTCAGTTGGTATTCAATTTAATTCAATAAAAAAAATCCTCCATAACACCTTTGAACTTATATATTTAATTTGGAGATAATAGTGAAATATAAAAAATCATACCATACCAAAAATATTATTTAAAACTATTTTTTTTCTAGAAGAATCTCGACTACTTTAAGGCATGACAAATAATAAAAAAAAAGAGTTTTTGTTTGCTTTCACTATCACAGAGTTCATTGATCAGATTGATAGGCTGCCAAACATTAATTAATTATTATATAAACACCCATAGCTGCTGTACTCCCTTAAACAAAGGTGGGTCAAAATACGTCACCACAAAGTCAGTCTAAATTAGCTGTACTTAGCCTATAATTTGTTATGGAGATATGAAAAATGATTTTGGGTAATGAATTTCTCATCTAACTAATCAAGTTTATTTTCTAAACTCTGAAGAAGTCATTAATTTGCCTTGTTATGATAATCTATCTGAATGGGGCTTTTCAGAACTCCCTAAATGGCCACTAATGACTTTGAATATAAAAATCATCTCATGTTTCATGCATTCCTACTTTTACTTTCATTAATCATTACAGATTCATTGAAGCGCAGATATTTTTCAACACAAATCAGCAGCTGAACTTAACTGTAGAAATAAAGAACTTTTTTATCCAGAGAGGAGAGCATAGATAAAGATATCCTCTCTCTCCAATAGTCTTGGGGCAAGAATTGATGAGGGGCCTGTCACTTTAAGATAGCTCAAGTTGTCTTAAGAGTTAAACATACCATAGATGTGGACAGTGCTACCACAAAGTACTAAAGAATGTGGTAATTATGCATACATTTTATTAATATGTTGAATAGTATTTTGTACTAGGCTTCCTGAAAACAACACAGAACCATACATATATAAAGATAGAGTTATAACAAATGATTATAGAGTTATAACAAATATAGATAAATATATATATATATATAAACATATATGTGTGTATACATATACATATGCCATATATACCTGTATGCACATATACACACATATATGCCTATATATGTGTATGTGTATGTTGTATATGTATAAGTATATACACAGATGTGATATGTGTACTATATATGTATATGTAATATTTTATATATATATAATTTGACTACTTATTAGCTTTGAAGTGACCAGAAGTTGCTAACAAGTCCATCACCTAAAACTTTCATTTCTTCTCCATGGGGAAAATGTATTGATGTAGCAGAATCTTAAAAGTTCTTATTAATGAAAACAAACCTGGAGCCAGGTACTGAGGTGAATGCTGGAAGATCAGAGAACCAGAACAAGCCACAGCTTCCTCATCTTGCCAGTTCCTCAGCTGATCCTGTTTTCTCAGACTGGAAGCCTCTGAGTTCTCATCTAAATGGGTCTCAGCTGAATTGCTGCTCAAAAGCCTAAAAGCTTAACCCGCACTAGTCCCTGTTCCTCATGCCTTATATACCTTTCTGCTTCCTGCCATCACTTCCTGGGATTAAAGGCTCACTTCCTGGGATTAAAGGCATGAGTCACCAAGCCTGGCTGTTTCCAGTGTGGCTTTTGACTCACAGAGACCCAGATGGATCTCTGCCTCCCAAGTGCTATGATTAAAGATGTGAGTGCCACCATTTTCTGGCTTCTATGTCTGTCTGGTGGCTGTTCTGTTCTCTGACCCCAGATACGTTTATTAGGGTGCACAGTATATTGGGGAACACACTATCACCACAGAAGTAGTGTGACAATACAAGGCAGAAACAGTGATAGAAAAGGATAGAGAAGTGTAACAAATCCATAGGAGACCACAGCCACACTGTGCTGTATAGCTTAGCTCACTCTCCCTCAGGAATTAGACAAAATTAGAAGTGTTTGAACCCAAACACTGCACCCAGTAGTAGATTTATTTACTTGCAGGTTTGCTTTTTTTATTTTTATTTTTGTTATTTTCCCTTTTATTGAAAATAGATTCTTTTCTCATACAATATGTCCTGATTATAGTTTCCCTTCCCTCTACTCCTCTCAGTTTCTCCCCACTCGTTCTCCCCTCCATATCCTCTTATTTGCTATCTCTCACTAGAAAAACAGCTTTCTAAGAGATAACAACCAAACGTGACACAATAAAATAAGATAAAGCAAAAACCACCACATTTTGTCTGTGCAATGCAACCCAACAGGAGGAAAAGAGCCCCAAGAGCAGGCCCAAGAATCAGAGACCCAATCCTTCACACACTTAGGAGTCTCACGAAACTATGAAACTAAAAGCTAGAATATATATGTAGAGGATGTAGTGCAGACCTGTGTAGGCCCTGTCCTTGCTGCTTCAGTCTCTGTGTTCATATAAGCCTTGGTTAATTGATTTAGAAGAACTTGTTCTCCTGCTGTCCTCTGTCCCCTATGGCTCTTAAAGTCTTCCTGCCTCCTCTTCCATGGGGTTCCTTGAGCTCTGAGAGAGGGATCTGCTGGAGACATGCACTTAAGATTCTCTCACTTGTGTTTTATCCTAGCCATCCTGACAGGTGTAAGATAGAACCTCAAAGTAGTTTTGGTTTGCATGTCCTTGATGGCTAAGTATGTAGAACATCCCTTTAAGTATTTCTCAGACATTTGAGTTTCATCTATTGGTAATTCTCTGTTTAGATATGTACCATGTATTTTTCATGTTGGGATAATCAAGTTGGATTATTGTTTGTTTGTTTGTTTATTATAGGGTGTACTGTAGCCCTCACAGTCTTAATTCACTATACAGCAGAGACTAGCCTTGAAATCTGGATTCTCCTCCCTCTACCTTGCAAATCCTGAGATTATTTCCAATACCTTGCTCAACAGAGTTTAAAAAAATAAATGAAGTTTATTGTGAACATGTTTTACATAGGGGAAAACTAAACCCCCAGAAAAGCAAAACAAACTATAACAGGATTCTCTGTGTAAAAAAAGTACCTCAAGGCAAATGATGACATTTTTTCATTGATTTAGAAGAACTTGTTCTCCTGCTGTCCTCTGTCCCCCATGGCTCTTAAAGTCTTCCTGCCTCCTCTTCCATGGGGTTCCTAAATAAATAAAAGTTATGGTTTCACTAAATAAAAGTTATGGTTTGTGAACTCTGAAGGTAGATGTATCTTTGTATGGATCTAGCTTGTAAACAACAAAATACATAGCCAGATATAGGGAAATGAAAAATTATAGAATTGTTTCTTGGGGAGAATAATAATCATCTATTCACCCCAGCTAGAACACTAATGATAGACTGAAGAATAACTTTCAGGGAAAAGTAGCTTGGTGGATTCTGAGTTTAACTAGGGTGATTTTCAGGAACATGAGTTACAGGGTTAGTGGTGGGGATACTGGGACTTTTGAGATGCTACAGGACTGAAGAAAACATTTCTCTTTACCTCCTAGCAACCATAACTACTTACATGTCTCCAAGGACGAGTGGGGACTGGAGTCCAGTCCCTTTCCATGAGGGACTGTTGGTGGATCCTTTCTTGTGCAGGTCTCCTGGGGAGTCATTGGGGTTTTAGCTGTGAAAGGGGGCAATGGGCATGTCATTCCTTGAGGAATGTGTTGTGTAAGGATATATCTCTAAATGCCTTCACAGAATACCTTCAATTAGCTTAAATTAATGTTAATGAATAGCAAACCACCACAACAGAAACAATGCTTTTGTTGTTGTTGTTGCTGGTGATTTGTTTGTTTGTCTTGAGACAGGGTCCCACTGTGTGGCCATGGCTGGCCTAGAATTCACAGAGATCTGCTGGTCCAAATCACTGGGAATAATCCTTTTTTTTTTTTCTTATTCTTCCAAAAGGTAAGATAAAATTAGCCTCCCTAATGCAATTCAAATAACACATCAGGCCATGCTCAACCAGAATTTTTTTTCTGCAAGGCTAATTATTCAGTTCCATTGATATCTTACAGGCTTGATTGTCAGTACTGTGCTCACTCTATTAATTGCTATAGGTATATAAAATGTTGTGCTATCTTGCAGTGTGCCTATCACCATTAATCTATCTTTAATTTGCTTGGAATTTTTCCAATTTGTTCTAATCTCATTTTAATTTAAGAAACACATTTGAAGTTTTTCAACTAGATGTTACCAGAATTTAATTAAAATTCTATTAAGACTTAACCATACTTTGATGAATTATTACCTTTGTACAAATCTGTTGTTTACCAGAGCATATTATGCTATTCCATTTATTACAAATTCATTTTCACAAGTATATTATTTATGGAGTTCCTGTATATTACTGTCAGATATCCCTGAATATTTTTTTTTTAGATTTTTCATTTAAGACTGTCAATAGAATATATCTTCCTATCTATTTTATTATCTCTCTTGTTTACTGGGAAACAAGAAAACTATTGTTTTTACATATTTAACTTGCATTCATGTGTTAACGAGTCATATTATTTCCAATAACTTATTACTTTCAGTCCCCAAGATTCTGTTGGGACTGAATAGATAAGTTCAATGCTTGGAAAACAGAGACAGCTTTGTCATTCTAATTATTGTAAATTTGTTATTTCTTTAATTTCTTATTACTGTAAGCTTTTGTTATAAATACGTGATAATAGCATTAGATGGCATACTTCTCATACTCACAAACTTTAATGATTATTATAGTGTTGTGGTTTGAATGAGAAATGTCCCTCATGGGCTCATGTGTTTCAACACTTGGTGCCCAGTAGGTGGTGCTGTTTGGAGGGGTTAGGGAGCCTTTAGGATGTGGAGCCTTCATGGAGGAAGTAAGTCTGTCACTAGAATTTGTCTTTGAAATTTTATAGCCAGGATCCACTTCCTGTTCTCTCTGCTTCTTGTGCATGAATGAAATGTGATCTCTGTACTTCCTGACTGACAGGCCAAGTCTAAGTTCTGCTACCACACCCCCTGCCAGGATGGAATCCAGTACTCAGGAGCAGTAAAATGAAATAACCTCTTACTTGCTTTTTGTCAGGGTATCTTATCATAGAAACAGAAAAGTATCTGATGCATAAATCATCCTTAAGTGTATTCTTAATCTCCACATTTCATGACCACATGTCAACAAATCCTAAATGTATAGAATGATTTGGAATGTTGATATAGATATGACTTTTTCTGGGAAGAAAACTCGACATTAAATTTCAAAGGGTTCTAGACAGAGACCTTTTGTCACTCATAATTGTGCTACTTTGTAACCTATTTAAGACCTGCGTGTACTGTACCACATGGCATTTCAGTCTATGTAACTAACATAAATATGAACATTTTTCAGTAAAAACATGTTTTTATTTCTGTGTGTGACCACATAAGCCAGAATAGGTATAAAATTCTACAGAACTGGAGTTAAAGGTGGTTGTTATTTCAACAAAAAAAAAAAAAATGGGGCCGGGCGGTGGTGGCACACGCCTTTAGTCCCAGCACTCGGGAGGCAGAGGCAGGCGGATCTCTGTGAGTTCGAGGCCAGCCTGGTCTCCAAAACAAGTTCCAGGAAAGGCGCAAAGCTACACAGAGAAACCCTGTCTCGAAAAAACAAAAAAAAAAAAAAAAACCAAAACAAAAAAAAAATGGCTGCTAGGAACAAAAATCAGGTCATCTGCAAAAACAATATGTGCTTTAATTACTGAGCTGTCTCACCAACCCCAATATGTACATGATCTTCCATACTCACCACTCTTTTTTTTTATCTAATTGAAACTTTGCATCTTCATGGATTACTAATTTTAGTTTTTCTAAACATTTTAAAATGGCAAAAAGAAGGAAATGCTGGTCATGAAAGTATTTATCTGTCATTCCAGAACTAAGGAATCTGAGGAGACAGGGTTGAGGATTGCAGCTATGGTTATGTACTGAGACTCCAAGACTCTGTCTACACACAGAGAACTCTTTTCTTCCTCTGAGCTAGAATACATAAGGTAATGTTCTCCATTGTTGAATCATTATGTACTTTCTTGAATTAGCAATTTCTAACACCGTTATGTTATAGGATTATACATTTTAATTTGTAATATAGGATTTATTTCCCTGTTTGGATTATTTTCCTATTCCAGTGTGTTTTATCTTATGGACTTAATTCCTTTGCCAGGAGTTTGCATCCTGATTTTGTTTAATCTGTTTGTCCTCTGATACTTTCTTTTTCTTATATTTTTTTTTCTGATGTGTGAATTCTTGTTTCATTATACTTTCACCCATGTGAGGATTTACTCCTCTCATTTGAAGTTTAGAGTGGGAAACAGGATTAATTTTTCCTTCTTATTTGGTTGAAGTGATGTAAGGTTAATTTTTTCTTATAGTACCCACAGCTATCAGAACCTTTTGTATACTTATATGCATCATTTCCTCACTTCTGTTATTTCACTAATACTCTTTGTCATATGCATTTCCTAAGTGTTCCTTAGAAGCCACATTCACCCTTTGTTCAGCTCTACCTTCTCCCAGTATCTAAAATGAGTGGGCACCCTGGTCTTCCAAGTCCTCGTGAACTCTGCCAGTAGGATACAAGGAAGGAGAAAGGAGACAGACTCAGAGACGAGAGTGAGATTGTGGTTCCATTTCTCTGTATATTTTTCTGTGGAAACACAAAACACTTACTATATTCCTCTATCAAGGATTACATATATATATATATATATATATATATATATATATATATATATATATATGAATGACACTGAATTTTTAAAAAGGTCCAAGTGTGTCTGTCTCAGACTAGCTTCTCTTTCCCTTGCCTTAACATATTTGTCTTGGACTATCACATCTAGCTGTTTTCTTATACTCTGTTTTAAAGGTCTTTTAAATTAGCAAGTCCTATCTAGATCATCCCAACTTGTGACTGTAGCACTTCATGCTCCTTAATGGCACTCTCAGTTTTAAAATAAATTTTGCAAAATTTAACTTCCACCCCTTAAATAGAAAGGTATGTTGGAAGACAAAAGTTTTGTACAATATTGAATTAAATTATACATTGTCCTAGTTGACTGTATAGCTGAGTTATTTATTTTTACAATATAATTATGATGAAGCACATGCTTGCTGGTTCTTGCTTTCTTTAAATTTTCTTTTAAAGATTAAACTATGATCCTATAAAAACACTGTGATCTCTGTCTAATGATGAGCTGTAATTGAGTCCCTGGCCACATTATTGAGGATTTTCATGACATCCACTGTTTGTACCCGTTTCCATAGGACTCATGCTGGACCATTCATTAACATATGCTTACATAATATAATTGTTTCAAGCAAGTCTCTCCTGAGAAAGATAAAGGTCTCAGCAATCAATAACTGTACTTTTGCTTCAGGAAATGCCAAGATAGATTTATTGCAGATAGCAATTTGCTTTCATAGTAAAATGGCAGCTCATAAGGAATTTTTACCTAAAAGGCTAACTTGCACACTTTTCCCTAGTTGTCTCCACCTATTACTTTATCATGCACTTACTCAATCATAATGATTCAGCTACTTTGGAAATCCTATTTCAAACCACTTTACCTTCTGACCTGCCTGGAATTACCTAACTAGGTTATCCCTAATGACTTCAACCATAATTTTCTATTTCTGATTTGTCCCTTTAGGAAGGCCATAGTGATCTCTCAGCTGTTATTTTTGCTTGTTGCAATGAAGAAGTCTAACCTTTATGTTGCCTAATTAACCGATGAGCATTGTTTTTAGAAGTGCAGCATAATTAACCATAAAGATGTATTCCTAAATTAGCACATTAGTAAGTGTTATGACAGAGACTAAAGACTGGAGAAAATTGAATGAGCCAACATGTAATCGCAGCCTCTCATTGTAGAGAAGCTTACACATCTGACAATGTAGAAGAATTTCCCAGCTAGCCACAGAGATGTTTCATTGCACCATGTAGACTCATTTGATGTCTGGAATCATCATGGGTTTAAAGTCCACACATAACAGGGCTGCTATCAGAAGACCATGAGATGTTGATAAACTTAGTTTCACTAGTTATTATTAAGCTTTGTTTTATAAATTTAAAATGAAGTTGATTTAATCAGAAATAATTATTAATATGTAAGGATATTTTTTCAGAACCTCATTAATACATCCAAAATACCAAAACAACTCAGAGATCTCCTTCACTACTCAGCTCCAAGTGTTTAAGACTCAGTATCTTGAAACATACAGATGCCATCACTACCTGGTCTCCAACACATACAAGTGAATCATGACAATCTGAAGCTTCTGTGATCTACAGATAGCCTCTTCTTTCCTTATACCAGCATACAGAAGAATGAATGTACATACATGTAATGTACAAATAACAGCATGTAGGAGAAAGGATGTGCATGCACGTAACATCCTGTGGTGCTTTGAAAGAAAATGGTCTCCATAGGCTCATAAGGAGGGGCACTTATTATGAGGTGTGGCCGTTTTGGAATAGGTGTGATTTTGTTGGAGGAAGTTCATCACGAGGAGGTGGGCTTTGAGGTCTCAGAAGCTCAAAACCAGGCCTAGCGGCTCATAGTCTGTCTTCCTGCTGCCTGCTGATCTGGATGTAGAACTCTCAGGTTCTTCTCCAGCACCATGTCTGCCTGCATGCTGCCGTGCATTCCACCATGAGAATAATAACTAACCTCTGAAACTATAAGCCAGTCCCAATGAAGTGTTTTCCTTTATAAGACTTGCTGTGGTCATGGCATCTCCTCACAGCAATAGAAACTCTAACTAAAATACACACATATAATAACATGCAGAAAAGGAATATGCACACACATACATATAAAAGCAGGCAGAAGAATGAATGTGCATACACATAAGAGGATGCTGAAGAGTCCGTGTGTACACACATACCATGCATATAAGAGCATGCAGAAAGATGGATGTGCATGCACATACCAAGAATAAATGGATGGCCACTTACAGGGGAAAACTTAAGTTGAAGGTAAAGCTATTTGACAAATATTAAACTTTCAGAGATATTATTCAGCTACATATGGAATATAAGGCAAGTTGTTTAAAATTCATCATTATTCTGGTTTTATTCACTTTATCCTTAATATCCATACACTATTATTTAGGGATGGAAGAGGAAGAAAAATAAACTTTAAACTGACTAACACTCATTAAGATTTATTTTTAAGTTCCAATTTGGCTTACAGTATTCAAAAAGATTTTTGGTCATTAAACAGAATACTTTATTTGAATTGCTCTTATTTCAGAGCATCCTGAGAAGTAGCAGATAAAAATTGTTCTTACTAAATAACACACAAACAATTATTTTAGACGAGACAAACACAAACTGTAATCTGATGATAAATTTGACATTAAAGTATTGTTTGGAAGAATACATTAAGTTATGCTTTAAAATGGGTTTTCTAAATATAGTGCTTTATAAACAATTCTTCAGTTGTGTATAACTATTATTATTTTGCAGTCGCTGATGGAAAGCATTCTGAAAGGATGAGAATCATGAATTAAATTATAATATAGATGATATCAGTCTCTTCTTTTCATTTCCATTCAGGAACATGAGCAGAGCTGATAGTGTGCTAGCTACAATGATTCTACCAGAAATCTTCTTTATAAAAGGTACTTTCAGGAAGTTTTTATTTTAATTCAAGTGCTTTAAACATCTCTGTAGGCATGCTTATGCCTTCTATTTGTTTTCTTAAACTAAAACTGAATTTCTGTGGCAACAAGCATAGGAAATTTCTGCCTATGCTTTCTGAATTTTTATGACTTGAATAGCAGTGGAGTCAAAATGAATCTGGTTCTAATATGCTATTTTGTACAACTTGATGAATGCACGCTTTAGGTTTTGAATGATTAACTGACATTGCAGATAAATCGACTTCAAAAGAAAGAGCAGATCCTTTCTCAGGCAGAACATGAGACTCCTAATCTCAGGGTCATGAGTTTGAGCCTCATGTTGGGCACCAAAATATAGCTGAAAGTTTTCCTGTGTCCCACCCAGCCCATGGTTAGGACAAATCTCTCTCATCTGCGGCCCATCACCACTGGTAAAATAACCATTCAGAGGCTTATATTAATTACGAACTGGATGGCCTATGGCTCAAGCTTCTTCTTAGCTAGCTTTTATAATTTAATCCATTTCTATTAATCTATAAGTCACCACGTTGCCATGGCATTACAGATGCCATGGGCAGCAGCTGTCATCTATCTCGTTTCACACTTCTCTTTGTATCTCTACCTGGATTTTCCACCTTGCTGTAAGCTTTCTTCCCATAGGCCAAAACAGCTTCATTTGTTAACCAATGGGAGCAGCATATTTCACAGTGCACAGAAAGGCATCCCACAGTATTTCATGGATTTTAAAACCCCATTCCAAGGGATAATTATTGGAAAAAAGAAAGAAAGAAAAGAAAATTTAACCTCATATACTGAATTGCAGTACTGTGATTATTTCATTCTCATTATAAGATGTAGTTAATTGGGTATATAATATACTTGCAGAGTTGAATTTTACTCCATAGAGTAAAAAGTAGAAATAGGGAGATTTTTTTTTGTTTGTTTGTTTTTTACCACAGGAAGCGGGGCTTGACTAAGTTTTAAATTCATATCTATACATTAAGGAGATCATCTACTGTGAGGTTGAAGGTCCCTTTTAGATATGAGATGTAACCTGTCTATGGTATGAGCAGGAATGGAGGTCACCCCACGAAGAGAGTGACTCTCCTTGGCATCATGGAGCCACTGTTTGTGAAGTTTTGCTATAGGCAAACAGTAATGGACAGCCACAACACAATGAGTTCATACATTAATAAATCCCCTTAAGAGAGAATGGATCTTGCTTTTGCCAAGCATCTCATGTCTGACAGAGGCTGAAAGACACATTAGTAGATCATTCTCCAGTGATCTTCATCTTATTTTCCTGCATTAAGTGTGAGAAATGCCATGACAAGCACTTGGACCATAATGACTCTCCACAGAAATATGTACAGCAGTCAAGATTTAGTATTATACACTGCCGCCTATGAGTCAATAGTCTCATTTTAAGAACTCTTCTGCATTTTTTCAGACATTATGACTGGATTTATTATCTGCTATATATCACAACCTGACATGAGAGTCCATGAGAGTTATTCTATGAAAGTATTATTAATACATGCAAACTAAAAGGATAAAGGAAGTTGAGTGAAATTTGAAATTCTCTACAAGTCTTGATTCAACTGATAAGTACCTAAAATTTCCCAGTAATTATTCTATTTAATAATGTAAAAATAAACCTGTTTTAATGTAACTATCAAATGCCTCCATATACCAATAAAGAAACACTACTTTGGTCATATAAGGGCTGGAGAGCTGCCTCTGGAGCAGGGGAGTTGGCTCAGCACTTAAAGATGTTTGCTGCTCTGCAGAAGACCAGAGTCTATTTCCCACACCCCACATCAGGGGGATTCCAACTGCCCATCCAGTTCAAGAGGGTTTAAAAGACAACCTCTTTGGCCTTGTGGGGACTCACACAAATGTGCACTTGTGCATGTGAACACACACACACACAGGCACACACACACACACACACACACACACACACACACACACAAATATTTGAACAAATGTAAAAGACCCAAAATAATTGAAGACATTTGGGGGGTAAGGAAGGGTATCTGTGATTAAAAACAAAAACAAAACAAACAAAAATCTTCCCATGGGAACAAACCTCATCTAAAGTGTTTATACTTGAAAGAAGGTTGTAACGTTTTGCAAAATCATGGCCCCATCAAAAGCAACTATCATGTGGTTGTAAATATCTGTGCAGATATTCTCCTTTTCAATTTATTTATTTAAATAGTTATGATTGCACTTATTTGTTGTGAAAATATAATGTTTAAAATATATACATATGTGCACATATAGTGGAATGAATAAATTGTGAAAATTAACATATATATTATTTTATGTAGTATATGTGTGTATGAGTGTGTATGTGTGTATTTGTTAAGAATCCTTGAAAACAATTTTCTTAGCATTTTTAAAGCTCCCTTGGTCAAATTCATCATCCACCATGCTGATGACCTGATCACTCAAGGTACTCATTACTTTACTCTGTCTATCCTACCCCGGGGAAGACATCTTTGTGTTTCTCAAAGTCTTGGTGACTTTCCTTCTCAAGAGACCCAGTACTCCTTGCCTACCCTAAGGACACAAACTTTTTCCTTCTGAGGCTGCAACTTACTCTACTAGCTTTGACCCCATATGAAGACTCTCAGGAATTGTTAGATGGTAAAGAAAAACAAAAGGAAAGGATAAAACAGTGGTAGAACATTTACACACAGTTGAAATGCTTTTAAACAAAATATAAAACAACCCAAAGGTGGCCTTAAACCCAAATTTTAAACCTTGTGGAGTTGGACAAATAAAAGATTGAGCAAAGCCTGCTCCTAAATTCCCAGGAAAATTAAACCAGAAGCTACAAAAAGTTGTACCAAATTACATAATGAGCTAAACAACAACAATCAAACAGGATATTTCTACACAGAAAAAAAAATGGAATAAAGACATTCCCAAAACTAGAAAAGGCCAAAAGTCAGTAATCAGGAATAGAAAAACACTGGAAATCTTTTCAAAAGTAATTTTAGGGACTCTTCTCCAACCCAGAGAGTCCTGCCTCTATGACCTAGGCCCTGGGACACAACCAGTCCCTGGGAACTTCCACCCATCTCTGCCCCAGTTGCCAGCCAGCAGGAAAAACTCCCCCTATCGGACCCTGAAATCTGCAAGATGTATAACCTACCCCAATACCCATCTTCCTCAACCCCCAGTGGCTTTCTGAGACACAGAATGTGCCAGCTCTCATTGGACCAAGATAGGCTTCCTGAGACATAGAATCCAATAGCTCTGACTGGACCAAGAGCTCTGATAAGACCAAGAACAGCTCCCTAAACCACAGAATCAACTAGCTTGGATTGAACCAAGAGCAGCTCCCTGAGATACAGAATCTGCCTGCTCCAATTAGACCAAGAGCTAATATTGGACCCAAAGGGGCCCACTAAAAGCACAGATTGGATGAAAAACAGTTCACTCAGACACAGGCACCTCTTGCACCTATTGGAAGAAAAGATGGGTAGATGCCAGTGCAAAAATACATATAACAACATAAAGAGAAATGTGGCATCATCAGAACATAGCCTCAAAAACACAAGGTAGAAGCAGAAGAAAGTGACCTTAAAAATAACTTCATAAAGATGCTAGAGGTCTTTAAAGAGGAAAACTGGAAGAAATCAATAAAGAAATTGAGGGAAAGACAAACAAAACATTGGAAGAATTCAATAAATCCTTTAAAGAAAGCAATAAAAATAAAAATAAACATGTGAAAGAAACAGTTCAAGACCTGAAAAGTGAAATAGAAACAATGAAGAAGACACAAACAGAGGGAATTCTGGAAATAGAAAATCTGGGTAAATGAACAGGAAACACAGATGCAAGTATAACCAACAGAATATGAGATGGAAGAGAGAATCTCTGGTGTAGAGGATACAAAAGAAGAAATAGATTCATCAGTCAGAGAAAACACCAAAGCCAAAAAAGTGAAAACACAAAATGTCCAGGAAATCTGGGACACCATAAAAAGGCCAAACCTAAGAATAACATGTATAGAAGAAGGAGAAGAATACCAACTCAAAGACAAAGAAAATACATTCAACAAAATCATAGAAAAAAAAACTTTCCTAACTTAAAGAAGGAAATGCCTATGAAGATACAAGAAGTTTATAGAACACCAAATAGACTAGACCCCCACAAAAAGTCCCCTCAGCACATAATAATCAAACAACTAAACATACAAAATAAAGAATATTAAGAGCAGCAAAGGAAAAAGGCCAAGTGATTATAAAGGCAGACCCATCAGAATAACACCTGACTTCTCAATGGAGATTTTTAAAGGCAGAAGGTCCTGGACAGACATAATGCAGACACTAAGAGACCATGGATGCCAGCCTAGTCTATTATAGCCAGCAAAACTTTCAGTCAACATAGATGGAGTGAACAAGACATTCCAAGATAAAACCAGATTTAAACAATACCTATCCACAAATCCAGCCCTACAGAAAGCGCTAGAAGGAAAATTCCAACTTAAGGAAGTCAGATATACCCATAAAAATACAGGCAATAGATAACCCCACCATAGTAAATCTCAAAGAAGGGAAACACATGCACACACCCACACACACTACTACCAAAAGATAACAGGAATTAACAATCACTGGTCATTAACATCCATTAATATCAATGGACTCAATTCACCTACAAAAAGACACAGGCTAACAGAATGGATATGAAATCAGGATCCATCCTTCTGCTGCATGCATACAAGAAACACACATCAACTTCAAAGAGACACTACCTCAGAGTAAAAGGCTGGGATAAGACTTTCCAATCAAATGTACTTGAGAAGCAAGCTGGTATAGCTATCCTAATATCTAACAAAATAAACTTCAAACTAAAATCAATCAAAAGAGATCAGGAAAGATGTTACATACTCATCACAGAAAATATCCACCAAGATTAAGTTTCAATTCTGAACATTTATGCCCCAAACACAAGGGCACCTGCACATGTAAAAGAAGCATTACTAAAGCTTAAATCACACAGCAAACCCCACATACTAATAGTGGGAGACTTCATCACCCCACTCTCACCACTGGACAGATCTGACAGACTGAAACTTAACAGAGAAATAAGGGACCTAACAGACATTATGACTCAAATGGACTTAAAAAATAGCTTCAGAACATTCCACCCTAACAAAAAAGAATATACCTTCTTCTCAGCACCCCATGGAACTGTGGATAGAAGTTTTCCTGTGTCCTGGTTGGACTGTGGTCAGGACAAATCTCTCCCACTCACATCCCCCAAGTAAACACACAGGGGCTTATATTAATTATAACTGCTCAGCCATTAACTCAGGCTTATTACTGACTACCCCTTATGCTTAACCCATAACTCTTATTCATGTTTAGCCACATGGCTTGTTAATTTTTCTCAGTTCTGCCTTCACATCTTGCCTACTCTGTGTCTGGCTGGTGACTCCTGACTCAGCCCTCCTCTTCTCAGAATTCCTATAGTCTGCTTGCCCCATCTATACTTCCTGCCTGGCTATGGCCAATCAGTGTTTTATTTATCAACCAATCAGAGCAACACACATTCACAGCACACAGAACATCCCACAGCATGGAACCTTCTCTAAAATCAACCACATACTCAGTCACAAAGCAGATTTCAACAGATTAAAAAAAAATGAAATAGCCTCCTGTATTCTATTGGACTACCATGACTTAAAGTTAGATTTCAACAACAACAAAAATTACAGAGAGCCTACAATCTCATAGAAACTGAATAATGCTCAACTGAATCACCAATGGGTCAAGGAAGAAATAAAGAAAGAAATTAAAGACTTCCTAGAATTCAATGAAAATAAATATACTACATACCCAAACTTATGGGAGAATGTGAAAGCAGTGCTAAGAGGAAAATTCATAGCAATAAATGCCCACATGAAGAAGTTGAAGCATTCTCACACTGGTGACTTGGCAGCACAACTAAAAGCTCTAGAACAAAAAGAAACAAACTCAGCCAGGAGGAATAGATGCCAGGAAATAATAAAATTGAGAGCTGAAATCAATACAATAGAAACAAAGAGAACTATACAAAGAATCAATGAAACAAAGAGTTGGTTCTTTGAAGCAATCAACAAGATAGACAAGTCATTATCTAAACTAACCAAAAGGCAGTGAGAGAGCATCCAAATTAACAAAATCTGAAATGAAAAGGAAGACATAACAACGGACAAACAGGAAATCCAGAGAATCATCAGGTCATACTTCAAAAATTGTACTCCACAAAATTGGAAAATCTAAATGGAAATGGACAATTTTCTAAATAGGTACTCCATACCAAAGTTAAATCATGGCCAGATAAACCATTTAAATAGACCAATAACCCCTAAGGAAATAGAAACAGTCATTAAAAATCTCCCAACCAAAAAAAAAAAAAATAGCCCTGGACCAGGTGGTTTCAATACAGAATTCTACCAGATTTTCAAAGAAGAGCTAATACCTACCAAAACTCCTCAAATTGTACCACACATTAGAAACAGAAGGAATGTTACTAAACTCCTTTTATGAGGCTACAGTTACTCTGATTCCCAAACCACACAAAGATGCAAGAAAGAGAGAATTACAGACCATTCTCTCTCATGAACATTGATGCAAAAATACTCAATAAAATACAAATCCCAGCCAGGCAGTGGTGGCGCATGCCTTCAATCCCAGCACTCGGGAGGCGGAGCCAGGCAGATCTCCTTGAGTTTGAGGCCAGCATGGTCTACAGAGTGAGATCCAGAACAGGTATCACAACTATACAGAGAAACGCTGTCTCAATAAATAAATAGATAGATGATAGATAGATAGATAGATAGATAGATAGATAGATAGATAGATAGATAGATAGATAGATAGATACATACATACATACATACATACATAGATACATAGATAGATAAAACATACAAATTCCCCCCTCTTCCCTCTGCCCATCCCCCAGCCCTCCTCTGCAAACCATCCCCCATTCCCACCTCCTGCAATTCAAGGTCTCCCATAGGGAGTCAGCAGAGCCTGGCACATTCAGTTGAAGCAGGTCCAAGTACCTCCCCGCTGCACCAAGGCTGTGCCAGGTGTCACACGCTAGGCACTAGGCTCCAAAAAGCCCACTCATGCACTAGGGACAGATCCTGATCCCCCTGCCTGGAGGCCCCTTAAACAGTTCAAGCTAAACAACTGTCTCCCCTATCCAGATGGCCCAGTCCAGTCCTATGAGGGCTCCACAGCTATTGGTCCACAGTTCATGGGTTTCTACTAGTGTGGCTGGTTGTCTCTGTATGTTTTCCCATCATGATCTTAGTGTCCCTTATGTGTAGAATCCCTCATCAATTGAACTCCTGGAGTTCAGCCTAAAGCTTGGCCTGGCACTTCTGCATCTGCTTCCATCAGTAACTGGATGAAGGCTCTATGATGACAGAGGGTATTCACTAATCTGATTACCAGAATAGACCAGTTCAGACACCCTCTTGACTATTGCTAGTAGTCTAAGGTGGGGTCATCCTTGTGGATTCCTGGGAACTTCCCTAGTACCCCATTACTTCCTATTCCCATGATATCTTCATATATCATGGTATCTCTTTCCTTGCTCTCCCACTTTGTCCCTATTCCAGCTTGAACCTCCCATTTCCTCATGTTCTCATCCCCCATTTCTTGCCCTCCATTACCCCCCTCACCCCCAGTTTGCTCATGTAGATCTCATCTATTTCTCCTTCTCTGGGCTATCTATGTGTCCCTCTTAGGGTCTTCCCTGTTAGCTAGCTTCTCTGGAGCTGTGGGTTGTAGTCTGGTTATCTTTTGCTTTACATCTAGTACCCACTTATGAATGAATACATACTATGTTTCTCCTTCTGAGTCTGAGTTACCTCAATCAGGATGATGTTTTTCAGTTCCATCCATTTGCCTGCAAATTTCACGATGCCATTGTTTTTCTCTGCTTAGTAGTACTCCATTGCGTACATGTACCGCATTTTCTTAATTGGGGACATCTAGGTTATTTCTAGATTCTGGCTATTAGGAACAACGCTGCTACAAACATAGCCATTCTGACAGGTGTAAAATGGTATCTCGGTGAAGAGAAGATTTAAACGTAATCATAAATAATTAAATAATGATATATAACTTAAAAGTTCTTTGACATCTATCATAATCATATCGGAGTATACTGAGTATTATAAAACTTGGACATACATTTTTTGACATATGGGGAGTGATGGGAGCTAAGTTGTTCTCACTATAAATCCCTTGGTGGTGTTTATTTCTGTCAGTCAGACTGAAATTTCACCGTCTCATGGTCATAGATAATAATAATAGTTCTACCTGTGTCTTGGGTACTTTAAAACATTTGCTACTCAGCTATGCTCCTTAGACATAGTAATGCACTTCATTCCCACACCATTGAAATAAACATTATTACTTCCTTTTCTCTTTATTAATTAGAAAACTGAGGTGAGAAGAGATAAAAACCTTCAAATCAGTCTTTCTTTTCAGACCTAATTTTGACCCAAGGCCACCTGATTGTGAAACTTACATTTATAAATTATAGACTCTGATTATATCACTGGCAATTCACTATTTTTCAGGTCCTTTATTTTTCTTTGTGCAATAAGATAACAAGTCTATGAGTAAAGACATTGGAATACAGTTATATGTTGGAGTTAATGTCGTATCTAGTAGGTGGTTCATGGTTATCAGTAGTTGTAGTACAGGCATGTCAGAATCTAAAAACCAGCACAACTCAGAAATGTGTTTTACATCAGATTTAAGAAGTGCACATGAATAAAAGTAGAGCAGCTTGGTCTAAAGTCTATAAGATAAAAATCCAGTGCTCCAAATAATACTTAGTATGATCCTGACTGTAGTTCTACTAAAAGCTTAGCAGCCTGCTAAACAGATAGTGTGTTTGAAAGGTTAGCCCTCAGGCTGAGAACCGCAGCACTGTGGGAGCATCAGCTGGTTAATGCTGTGAAGTTCCTTGTTCCAGTGTGAAACCTCACATCAGGAGGGAGGCTGAACACCCACACAGTGATGCATAAAAGAGCTGGTGGGCAAGTGGAATGCAATGCCCAAAGCAGCATGTCTGTTTCTTCAGTTCACTTCTAGGGGGCACTTACTACCTTTGATAACTGAATGCCTGGAAAGTGTGGTGAGAACCACTTCAGTATAAAAAAAAACAGCTGATTTCTTCCCACCAGGATGTAGAACATGCCAGAAACCAATGCTTAGTTCCTTGACCTTTCATGTTAGTTTGTTATTTCTTTCCAAGGGAAAACACCATGTTTTGGATACAAAACAATCTAAAATTAGTCCAGGAAAAAAAGTATACATTTCCCCTCTTCAGAAAAAATAAAAAAAATAAAGACGTGATTGTTCAGGAAAGACACTCAGTGCCAGAAAATTCAGCTTAGCAGCTTGTTATTAATGCAGCAGCCAGGAGGAGATGGCACACTCCAGAAATTAGAGTGGGAGAACTAAAAAATATTGTCAAATGTTGCCAAAGCTCATTTTTTTAACTCTGAGGATCAAGTAAACTTGTAAACTCAGCACAGAAAGAACTTTCGAGTTTCTGGGTTTTCTAGCAAGCTAGAAATCTAAAATCAGATATTGACATGCACTGCATCTCTTTATTGTTCAAAGATCTATAGATGTGGGGGGGAGGGGAATCCAGCCAACACCTTCATTTTGAGTAATTGAGAAGGGCTGAGATAGTCTCAACAACTGCGTAGTATTAGAAACAAAACACATGTCAGCACTATTCACTGTGGTGTACAGTTGCCTTTCAAGGCAGACAGGAAAACGTTAGCAACATTTTGGGCTGGGAGGAAACGTGTCACTCAAAGACCGTGGCTTTTTGCTGGGTCCTTTATGTGGAGTGGGTTTGGTGGCTTAAGACATCATTAAAAATAAATATGACAATAATTGATTTCTTACTTTTTGTGAGCCTGGCCTTTAACAGCTGAACCATCTCTCCAGTCTGACAATAATTAATTTCTATGAGGAATTTTGTAATGATTTTAAACCATAAAATAAATTTAATAATATTATCTATGACTAGAGTTTTATATATATCATCCAGAATTTTGTGGCTATAATCCAAATCATGTGTTTTATAAATTTTATTTATCATAACTTTTGTGTGGTTTAGTTTTATTATCAGAAAATAATAAAGTTTAAAATGCCCACCATTGGGAATCTCACTGAACAATACATATATTATGGAATGAGTCTATATAAACATAAACAGATGAAAATGCATACATATATAATACATATGTGCAAGCATACACACACATATATAATATATGTAGCAATGGCATCAAGGAATATGATTGTCATTGTCAATTTATGAGAAAAAGAATGAGTCTCATAGGTCAACTGACCATAGCAATACACTGAAATCTATAGTTTTTCTTGGAGAATGAAAACTCTTCCAGAACTTTTCTCTCACTTAAACTTGCTATGCAAACAAAGGGAAAAAATACAAAGTAACTATCAGTAAAAAAAAAAAAAAAAAATCTAGAAGAAAGAATGAATCAATTGAAAATCTGCCTTGAGCAACAGACAGGTGTTTTAGTGAGGTTTATCACCTGTTGCTGTGTGCCACTGATGACTGATGGGATAAAAGATTGCTGTAAATTCTACATTCACACTCTTAGTAGCAAACTACAAATAGCTCTTCTCATTGGTAGAATAAAGGTGTTTGTTCTCTAAATCCTTATCCTTTGATTTCTTCCAGGTGAGGCACAGGGCATCTGAAGTCATGACAAGTTGCCATAGATGATATCTCACACTAAACTAACCAGGCCAAGGAGCACATTATCATTTCATTAAATGTTATTCTGAATGAATGTGTTTGTGGACTGGATCAACATTTGATCACACTCTATCCACTGTGTGCCAGCCTCATCAAGTTCTCTGAAGGCCTCAGAAGAAGGTGAACAGCTGTTAAGTCCAGTGCCAAAGGATCCAGTGCCATCTGCTGGTGGCCATAAGCACCTGCACACATGTGTGCATATCCGCACATTTATACACACACACACACACACACACACACACACACACACACACACACACACACAAATAAAATAAAAGTAAGTAAATCTTTAAAAAATATTGGGCAGATTAGATTCAACAGCTATTTAAAAATCACAGTTGGCAGAAGAGATTATGTGCATTTATGCTTATAAACATGTGTCCACACTAGGTTGGTAGTACACTGTCATTTGTATTTAGGGAAATAAATAGGGAAGACCAAAAAGCTACAAAGTTTTGAATGGAGTTTGTGAGTGAGAAAAAGAACAATTTGTTGTTGTTGTTGTTGTTTTTGTTTTGTTTTCTAATTAAAATGCAGGGAATTAGAATTTATGTTGCAAACATTTAAATTGATTTTCTTTTTTCCAATTATGTTGGTTCCCTAAAATTTATATTCAGTTATGTCCTAAGGTAAGATACTACTCTTACCCAATTTTATTTGTTCTTCATCATAAAGAAGTTAAATTAAGTGCTTTTAATTTTTTTAATTTAAATATTTTTATAAGCAAAAATCAATAACAGATGGTCATTTTGAGTAAGCTGGTATGAGGGACAATTAAATCAGGATCTGTATGCTGTGTTTGATTCTTTTAATCTATAGGCTTTTTTCCAAAAGTGTGATATGAAATACTTATTCTGTGTTTCTAGTATCCGTCCCAGGAGAATACCAGGAGTTCTTATTTTGTTGTCTAGTAACTACTTCCCGTTGGAAAAGAAGCAGTTAAAATAGTTGGAACATGTTCGAGTTGAAATCCTTCAGATGTAAAGCAGACATGATGGTTTCTATGTTTTGTCCTTTAGGCCATGTCTGCTCTGAGGCCGGTGGTCTCACCTGAACTTGTAACTGTGGAGCAGTCAGAGAATTCTTCATTCTATTCAATCCAAAGTCTGTGATGGAAAAATACTTATTGGGCTTTAGTTAATTCATTCTGGAATTTACCATTACAGATTATAAAATTTCAATTTGATGTTTGGCTGCACATTTTTTTTTATAAATCTATAATTTTATTAAGACAAAAATTGACAGTATGGTATGAAGTTTACATTTAAACAAAATTTTTATACATACATCTAACACATGCTTTAAAGATTTTAAAATGTAGTTCTAGATGCAGGTCTAAGCAACACTAAAAACTGGTGGATTTCATGATTCAAGACAGTATTTTGGACATAGTTAATCTGAAGGTTTGTATTCTCAAATGAACCACTACTCCAATATGAAAGTGAATCTCCTGAGACCAGGGTTTGTGAAGTCATTCAGTCCTTGAACTGACTCAATGGAATTTGTGCTGTCAGTAACTGAACCAGCCACAAACAGTTTCAGGGCTCAAAGCTGAAACAAACAAACAAACAAAACACACACACACAAACACACACACACACACACACACACACACACACACACACACACACACACACACATACAACAGGCTCCAATTGTCTTCACCCTAAGAGCACAGGCTCTCCACTCCCATCTCCCATATAGGCCCTCCCGCAGTACTTGAGCCAGTGGCTTGGATGGACAAAATGATATTTATAATTTCATAATTGGAAAAAGATCTTTTTCTCAATTTCAGGAATTAGCATTGTAGCTGGAGAGCTTCTCTCCGGGTCCCACTGAGCCCCAGCAGTCCGACAGCCCACTTGTAAAATAAACACACAGACTCTTTTTTTTTCTCTTTTTTATTTTATTTTATTTTACAATACAATTCAGTTCTACATAACAGCCACAGATTCCCTTGTTCTCCCCCTTCCTGCTCCCCTCCCCTTCCCCCCAGCCCACCCCCCATTCTCAACTCCTCCAGAGCAAGGTCTTCCCCCGAGGACTGAGATCAAACTGATAGACTCAGTCCAGGCAGGTCCAGTCCCCTCCTCCCAGATTGAGCCAATCATCCCTGTATAAGTCCCAGGTTTCAAACAGCCAACTCATGCAATGAGCACAGGACCTGGTACCACTGCCTAGATGCCTCCCAAACAGATCAAGCCAATCAACTGTCTCACCTATTCAAAGGGCCTGATCCAGTTGGGGGCCCCTCAGCCTTTGATTCATAGTTCATGTGTTTCCATTCGTTTGGCTATTTGTCCCTGTGCTTTATCCAACCTTGGTTTCAACAATTCTCGCTCATATAAACCCTCCTCTTTCTCACTAATTAGACTCCCGGAGCTCCACTGGGGCCTAGCCATGGATGTCTGCATCCAGATTCCTCAGTCCTTGGATAGGGTTTCTGGCACAACTATTAGAGTGTTTGGCCATCCCATCACCAGAGTAGGTCAGTCACGACTGTCTCTTGGCCATTGCCAGCAGTCTTTTGTGGGGGTATCTTTGTGGATTTCTGTGGGCCTCTTTAGCACTTTGTTTCTTCCTTTTCTCATGTGGTCTTCATTTACCTTGGTCTGTACTTGAAGTTCTAGCCAGAGCAATAAGACAACATAAGGAGATTAAGGGGATACAAATTGGAAAGGAAGAATTCAAGCTTTCCCTATTTGCAGATGACATGATAGTATACTTGAGTGACCCCAAAGATTCCACCCAGGAACTGATAAAGCTTATAAACACCTTCAGCAACATAGCAGGATACAAGATCAACTCAAAAAAATCAGTAGCCCTCCTATATACAATGGACAAAGAAGCTGAGAAGGAAATCAGAGATACATCACCCTTTACAATAGCCACAAATGACATAAAATACCTTGGGGTAACACTAACCAAGCAAGTGAAGGACCTATATGACAAGAACTTTAAGTCCCTGAAAAAAGAAATTGAAGAAGATGTCAGAAAATGGAAAGATCTCCCATGCTCATGGATAGGCAGGACCAACATAGTAAAAATGGCAATTTTACAAGACTCATATTATTTACACCTGTATGGCCATGTCAGGCTTCTTGCTAACTGTTCTTATATCTTAAATTAACCCATTTCTATGAATCTATACCTTGCCACGTGGCTCGTGGCTTACCGGCATCTTTACATGCTGCATGTCATGGCGACAGCTGGCAGTGTCTCTCCCACTCAACCTTCTACTTCCCAGAATTTTCCTATCTCCTTGTCCCGCCTATACTTCCTGCCTGGCCACTGGCCAATCAGTGTTTTATTTATGCAGAATGATATCCACACCATAGCATAATGGTCTGCCTGTATATACTCTTCAATAAAGCTTTCCCTCCTCAGTCAGCTCCCATCTTCAAAGGGTAGCTTTGGTAACTTGGGAGCTGGCTTTGTCCTTTGTGGGCCACCATGAGCTCAGGTAGGGAGCACCTTGGCTACAGGTTTCAGCATTCATAGATTTTTAACAGTCTCTCAAACCTCAGTAATGGTGCCAATGTAATTTTTTGAAAAGGCAAATTATTGACATAGAACCAATTGATTGGTTAACTGTTCATTCTACTGTTTCACCATATCCCCAATCAGGCCCCAAATTTTAACCTAAATTATTCCACCCATCTCCTTTCCTCCCTGCCCCAACCCTCCCAGCACCAATGAATATACCAGTAATAGCTCGGCTGCATATTAAAGCTCCTAGAGTTTAGTTCCTTCTATCAAACTTACTGAATAAACCTGTGAGAGAATAATTAGTATATTTAAATGAATAATTTAACTATTTGGGTAAAATATGTATGGATATGTAAGACTTAACTATATTTTTTAGGACAATTTCTTTAAAGTTTCTAAACATTTTACATTTTTCTCTATACCAGTTCTAGATTTCTTTGTGTATTCAGCAACCTCATAGGTGTTTGTTATTTTTCAAAGGTGTATATTCTTTAGAAAAGACTTAAAATGAAAAAAAAGTTTTATTATTATCATTCTAAGTATTTCCCCCCGTTTCTTTCCATGTCCCTTCTCACTACTTTAGTATTCACCAATCTGTCGATAAATGTTACATTCTACATACTTTATGATTTTAAAAGATATCCTTGCCAGAAAAGCTACACTGGATGAGCTTCATATTTTTTCAATGTTGGAACTGTAATGACCTGGTAAACAAAATTAAGCAATTTATCCAGCTGAAAAAATAAAACTAAAGAACTATAAGATAGAAAAATTTATAATTTGTATAGGTGGCAAGTGGATACAAAACCTTTCAGAGTTCACAGTGATTGTAGACATTGAATACATGCACAGGCATGTAGTTATTCACATAATAAACTGATGGGTTTGGACACATGGAAGTCTTTATTGCATTGGTTTGTCCTTCATGATAGTTTCAGTAAATTTATACTGCATTTAATATGAAGGCTTATTGTGAAATGTGTTTAACCTTTTAACTATTCCAAGAAAACCCCATTTTGATAGACTTGCATGAAATAAAAATCATATTGGCAAATGGATATGCAAGAATGACTATTTGTTCGACTCAAAATGTAGACTCAATTCTTGCTCTCCCCTTTATGACGACTTACTTATGATACAAAGCAGCCTATCCACAAAACCAAACTGCATAATCACAAATATATCTATGAGATATATATACATATATACGCATAAAGTATATTTGATTTTCTAATCTTTTATAATTTATTCTACACTGGTAATTTATTTGTCTCTTTATTGATACAAGAATTAAAATTCTAAGAAATGTGCAATGTTCATTGTTAGAAAATGGCCTTGATAAACAAGTGTGTTTACATGAAATTTCACTTGATAAGCTATTTTTTGATAATAACAGTAACAATAAAACAGTGACGAGCCTGTGCCTAGTAGGAAAAAAGTTCCACTCATATGACTGCATAAGCTGAAGGACCCAAAATGACCTAGTGGACAATGTCAACTACAGTTAAAACTCTCTCATAGCAAAAGACACTGTGTGATAGTATTGCTATTTTGAACATCAGATACCCAAGGAGTGAGTCAACAGCCAACAGCTATCTTGGGAGACATGGAGGATCAGAAAATTCCCAGTCATGAGAAATACTAGAGATGGAAGAAAAGTACTACACACACACACACACACACACACACACACACACACACACACACACTGAAATGTTTCATTTAAAGCCATAAAAAATTAGATTCAGTATTTTATTATATAAATTATTATATGGTAAAGATTATCAACAGGCACATTGAAGATTCACTTTGTAACAATATATTTCAATAAAGTATAGTTTGGGGGGGGGGTAGCATAGACCAGCTATCTGCAGGAAAGCTGTAAGCTAGAAAACTATGAAAGACAGTGTCTGCACATTTTCATCCCAAAGAAACCTGGAGGCAAGTGTCAGAGGGAAAATTAACAGGTGGTCCAGCAAGATACTCATGAGATTATGCCGGACAGCCCTGCTCCATCTGCCGAGACTGACACTCTTAAAGATGATCCTTATCGATCAAGGAATTCATTCTGAATTAAATACTCCCACTGTCATTCAGGGGAACAGAAAGTCTACAGAGAGGGAAGCCACTGCAATAAATCATCTTTTTATCTTGGATTCAGTGTCTGTTTGCTCTCTCTGCTCTTTTTCTAAGTAAAATTGATGCCCTTGAAAACAGACATGAATTTTGAATTATAACTCTTGAAATAACTACTAATACAAGTAGGCCTTGGGTTGAAGAAACTTTTTGGTTAGTGTTGATATTGTAGTCAATTTTAAGCCACACAAATTGTATGCTAACTGATGAACCTGATATTTACATTTTTACATGGAATATAAGAAGAAAAAACACAATTCAAATTACTTTTCTATTACTTTTAAATACACTCTTATGGCCCAATGGTATTTATACTTATTAATAAGTCACGCACTTCCTAAAGAAACACCAAAATGTTGCAGAATGAATATGAAGCACTTGTTTTTAGAATTTGAAATAGTGATATGCATCACCATCCCTAATGTCTAAAGAATATTCAATCAAAATATAAATAAGCCATTTAGTAAAACATGCTACATGGATGGTAGAGTGCATATATACTTTATGCGTAAGCCATTTAATAACAAATATTTCCCTATATTCCTGAATAATCCCAGATGATGCATAAGGTTAGGGGCAGAGGTACTAGTGAATAACTCAGAGTTCTGCCTTCTAGGAAGTAAAAAAAAAATTAAAGGTGGTCACCATGGCATGAACATGATGGAAAATACCAATAAAGCCTAAATTTGGATATTTTAAAATCACTCATTTTTTCACTCACATCTGAGTTATTTGTGTTTATATATGAATGCTGTCTACATTAGTGTTAGCAGACTCTGATAATTTCCAATAGTCCAAATTATAGACATTTTTAAATTCTATCATAGCTATTGCCAGTATTTTGAAATACTACTGGGTAATTAGAATAATAATTAGACTCATGATTAGATCTGATTATTTAGTGAACTAATTAAGAGGCAAGTATCTTAGCATGCTCAATTTTAGCAAAATATAATGACGATGATGTATCTACTGGAATCTTTGGTTATCTATAGGTCATGTAGCCAGATAGTTGTCTACTACCTATCTGTACTATTACATAATGTTTGCATTGCAAACTTTGTCATAAATTTAAGAAAGGGAACAGCAAGGCACAGTTTTAACAGTCAAAACACACATACACACAGGCACACACACAAACAAACATACACAGAATTGTGTACTATATATAAAAGCGAGGTAGTTTGGCTATGGATTTAAGATGTCTTTCCAAAATTCATATTTTGAAAGATTGGTTCACAAGTGGTTGAGTTAATGAACAGGTAGAATATTTAGGAGATAAATCCAAGTTGGGGAAATGGTATTACTGGATATGCCATTAAAATGTGTAGTAGAGCCGGGCGGTGGTGGCACACGCCTTTAATCCCAGCACTCAGGAGACAGAGGCAGGCGGATCTCTGTGAGTTTGAGGCCAGCCTGGTCTACAAAGTGAGTTCCAGGAAAGGCGCAAAGCTACACAAAGAAACCCTGTCTCAAAAAAAAAAATGTGTAGTAGAAGCCAGGCAGTGGTGGCACATGCCTTTAATCCCAGCACTTGGGAAGCAGAGGCAGGAGGATCTCTGTGAGTTCAAGGCCAGCCTAGGCTACAGAGTGAGTTCCAGGAAAGGAGCAAAGTTACACAGAGAAACCCTGTCTTGGAAAAAAAGAAAAAAAAATGTGTAGTAGAACACTGGCAATTTTCTCTTTTCCAAATTGCTTTCTGGCCACTATGAGATGAGCATTATTGTCTGGTGCACACTTTCATGATATGCTGCCTCACCTATGTACTTAAGAGAAATTGATTAAATCATATAAACTTTCAAGATGTGGAACCCCAAGAAAACTTTGATCCTTTTAAGTTATTATCTCAGGTATTTTGTCCTTGTAAAAGAAAACTAACACATAGAGATAGTAATAACATTTGAATCAGACATAATCATTAATGTAAATAAGTCTATGCAAATGAAAAAGACCTGTGTGCATTGACAATGATTGGTTAAGGTTCATGATACATGGATGGTAGAGTGTTCAAATTATTTTGTAAAACTACATCTAACTTAAAATGAGGTGTTGAGTGAGCATCATCCAATTCCACAGGTGAGTTACAAGTGCAAGAATAAGGATAGTAAGAAATCCTTGTAATGGAGCATCTGGACTTTATAGATGGATTATTATTTCATTCAGAGAAATTACTTTGGCTAACACCTATGACATATATAGATCAAGATCCAGTCCCCTTGATTTCAAACTGCAGAAATCATATGTATTTGTTGCATAAACCAGCTGGCAAGTAGGAATTACTGAAAACAATTTTAAACATAGTTCTGACTCTGAAAGTGGTTCAAGAGAATATTTGTTGAATGAAAATCATAGCCCCATGACCGCATTACCTAATTTTAATCATGCTAGTTATCATCTGAGAAGAAATGTAATCTCTTCTCCCATTTAATAGAAAGTAAATCTGAAATCAGAGGTGTATTAATTATCTAAGATCTTAAAGTCGCAGAGCACGCACTGCAGCCCAAGTCTCTCATATTCTAAAATTCACTGTCTTGATTTCTCTCAAGGAGCTTTATTCAGGACCTCAGTCAAGGGATACTTGGGCAGCTCCAAGCCAAATGAGAAGCTGAATCAGTAAAATATGACATATGAGAAGGGATGGCACACTGCAAGTCCTGACAGTGAGGCAGACCTATAGAGCGGGGTAGGACTCATGGAAAGACCAGCTTTCTGTTCCAACTTATCCTCCATCCTTACGAACATTCAACAGATATAGAGGGTTATTTTTTTTTTCATGTTAGTAAATTGAATGGATGGTGTTAACAGCATCTTCTGGGTAGAGGTGACAAAAACATCCTTTTAATAGGATATTTTTGTCCTCTCCTTGAGAATGATCTAGCCCATAAGCCATACTACGACTGGGATGAGAGACCTGGGTTGATTGCCTGATTTTAGATTTCAGCCAGTTGTTTTTTGACCATTCTCAACTGAGGGTAGGGCTACGTCACAGGGGAATAACTTGGGTATATGTCGACTGTGTTGTATGTGGCACAAGTAGTATATATAATGACTCTGGGAGGCCTGAGTGAGAAGGAATTAGTATTTGGAATGGTAATGCATGCCTGGGACCTCAGTATTTTAGAAGCAGAAGCAGCATGGTTGCTGCCAAATTTATTAAAACCTGATATACATAGGAAGTTCTAATCTAGGCACACACACACACACAAGCACACTCACACACACATGCACTTGCACAAGCATACACATACAGGTATGCACACACATACTACACATAGGGCAGGATGCAAAGAAGAAGGAAGGAAGGAAGGAGGAAGAAGGAGGAACACAGAAGGTTGGAGGGAGAGAGGGAGTGGGTGGGAGAGTAGGAGAAGGAAGAGAAAGTGACAGAAAGAGGGGGGGCAAGCAAGCAAATAAGCAAGGATTGGACATGTGACTCATGGCTATAATCCTCACATTCTGGAAGTGGAGACAGGGGATTCAGAGTTCAAAGCCAGCCTTCACTAAAGAGCAGATTTGAGGTCAACACAGGCCACGTGAAACTGCCTCTTTCTCTTATGCACATAAAGGCATCAGTGTTAAACGATGAAAGAGTACAGTTATTAGTGAATTTAGCTGGTTTTCAAAAGCTTACAGACTTGTAAAGGTTTTCTATCAGAAAACATAAAACTTACAATATGTCTTTATAGATTTTTCAAGTGTTGCCCAGATTTAATACTTTCAGACATACTTCTGGAGTCGTCTGTAATAGCTAAGTTTTACCACCCAAGTCCTTTTTCTGTGAACTTTCTCTTAGAGCATGCTAAGTGACTGAAAGCAGAGGAGAAACACGTCTGCTTTCCTCATTTGCTCATTAGTATAATATGGTGGCGATAATGATTGGCATGAGCTAATCTCAGTTATATGTCAATTGTTCCATCATGAGATTTTGGTAATCCACATAGTATTCATAACTATCATTAAAACCATCAAATATTTAGGATAGCCTTTCCTTTCTTATCACAAAGGTCGCCTCTAAAGAGTGAGAAGAAAAGCACTCAAATAGGCTATGTGTCTAAAGATCAAATTCTAGAAGTAACTAGATCATTTCCAGTAAAAAAAAAAATATTTTAGATGTTGTGGTGGTTTAAGTAAGAATGGCCCCCATGGGCTCATATATTTAAATGCACAGTCGCCAGAGAGTGCCACTATTTTAAATGATTAGAAGGATTCAGAGGGGTGGCCTTGTTGCAGGAAGTGTGCCACAAGGGGTTGGCTTTCAGGTTTCAAAAGATCATGCCAAACCCAGAGTCTCTCTCTTAGCCTACAGATCAGGGTGCAGCTTGCAGCTATTGCTCCAGCTCCACACCTGCCTTCCACCATGCTCCCTGTCATGATGCTCATGGATTAAGCCTCTGAAACTGTAAGCCAGCCCCAATGAAAAACTTTCTCTCTTGAGAGGTGACTCAGTCATGGTGTCTCTTCACAGCAATAGAACACCAAACAGAATAAAGGTGTATACTTCAATATGTCTCACACGCTGTAAAATGAACTTTAAACGTTGTCTAGGTTAGGGAGTAGAAGTGACAACAGAGCTACAACCTTTTGTTTGTTATTCTGCCTTTTTTATTCCATTTTTTAAATGAGGTTACTTCCCCAGAGTATGAAAAAGTATGAAGATTGGCACATACATAAATAAGCCAACTCAGTGCTTCTTAGTTTCAGAAATTGGCAGTATTTATTATTACTTTCTGAGTCAAAGAACCAATGGTTTTCATTAGCACATAAAACATCTGACTGTGGCTGATAAATCAGGGAGTTATCTCTGTTTCTTTATAATGGGGCATATCTTCACTCGGGGAAGAATAATTTGGAGTGATAGTTCACTTATTATTTGATAGTTTAATGAATGCATTAAGTGGAATCTGTATATTCATATATATGTGTATATATATGTATATATATATATTAAATATTTATTCAATATATATTCAATAATTCAAAAGCTACTCAAAAGGGAAGCTCATTTAGGCCTGCAGCAATCCTGAACTGATTATTTAAAAAAATCAAGCAAACCTCATGGTTTGAAAACAAGGGATTTGACTCCTGGCAGAAGAATCCCGCTGAAGGGACATGGCCAGACATACAGGAATTCAGGGGCACAAGTCTGTTTGGTCACATTGCATTGGCCGCTGGGAAACAGAGGAAACAGGAAACAGAACTGGTTATAAAATCTCAATTCCAGACTCTGATGACCTACCTACTGCATTTAAATTTTACCTCCCGAAGGTTCTACCACCTTCCAAAACAGCGCCGCCAGCTGGGGGCTATGTATTCAAACACATGAGCCAACAGCGAACATTTCACATTAAAACCATCAAAGTAGAAAATTCAGTTTTTCTCCTTCCCTCCCTCCCTCCTTTCTTCCTTTCATCTCTCCAATTTTCCATATGATGTAGGACTTGCAGCTGAGGGAGAGACGTCAACAATGTCACACATTCTGTGTTGGTGAGGCTCGTGAGTACAAAAGATTGACAGGTTGATATTGTGCTCTCAAGAGTCTTAGTGTGTATTTGGAAAGAAAAAGACTTTTCAAAAGAGCAATTGCTCAGAGATTGAGACTACTAAGCTACAGACACAAATGGTAAGTATCAATGGACTAAAGATATGATAAGAGGTGAATCAAGGGTATCAAATCAGTCATTTTCCTTAAGTAAGCCGCCTTCAAGAAATATGCTAGAAACTCTGTGTCATTGGGTTATCTACAAGTGCAGTACAATGTGAAAGAGTTTGAGTCTATCAGACACAAAATCAAACACCCAACCAAAGGAGTATAATGTTGACTCATAAAGTAATGCATTACATATAAGCAGATTAAATGTTATATCTCCTTATTTAATGAAGAGAGTTGATGATTTTTGCCTTCTAGGAAATTTGACTTTCATCATGAAAAGAAAAATCTGTAACTGCACATTTTCTGTCTATACCTTGATATAGCATTATGTAATTCATGAAGAGTTATAGAAAGAACAGTTCGTCTTGGTAATTGCCTGACTGGTGCCTCCCTGAGACTGTTTAACATATCATTTCAGGTAGAAGTCTTGACTGCATTTAAAGAAAAAATTACACATTAGCGTAAAATTATTACATTAACCAGAAGTTGTAAAACATTGATCAAAATGTTTCCCAAACCTATCATTGAATTTCACATACAGGTAAGTGCACACACACACACACACACACACACACACACATTCAGCTGCATAGAAGGTATAAATTTGTGCCTCATGTAGCATTTTTCATACTTATTAAATGTATATGTGCATGTTTCATTATATATATATTATTCTATGTATGTTATATGCATATTGCTAATATATTTCATGTTTATTGTAGACATTTTTGTAGATGCAAAGTAAAATTTAACTTTTAAAGGTCTTTGGTTTCTGTGTGTACATAGATTTTTATACACAAGAATTACAATTCCCATTGGGTGACAATTAATTTCAAATAATTGTGCCATAAAATATCAAAGACTTAATATAGGACAATCTACTTGTATAAGGTCAGAGGTTATTATTAATTTTATTATATGTGGTTTTGCAAGTTTATAATTTGAAATAGTTGATTCCACATTCAGAAAAACTCATAGTTTTGCATGCTTGATGCATGTTTTATGAAGGCATTTCCCTGGTCTAGTCACACGGAATATATGTCCATATACATGAACAATGGCTTTCCCTTATGTCGGCTTCTCATCTAGAATACACTTACTGTGGGTTAGAATGCGTCAGCCCCTCAGAAAGTTGTAGGAGACAGAATTATCACAAGGCCCACGATGAATCCAGCAAAGACATAACACATATGTAGACACTTCATTAAGACAATAATGGTTCATGTTTGGCAAAAATAAAGATGGCTTGTGAGACTGCCATGAAATATTTGGAACACTTTCAAAACTAAAAATAATTACTTACATGATTGAATTCATTTTATTGTTATTTAAATGGAAACTGTTTCACCTGAGTCACTGATAGCTGCTCATTAGTTAAGAAACAACCCAGGATGTAAATGTGGGGAAAACAACCTTCAAGACAATACATATATTTTAGAAGCCTCCATATTTAATAAGAAAGCAAAAACCTAATTAATGACTGCAAAAGAGAAAAAAATTTAGATTCCATAATAGCTTGCATTCCCCAGAGAAATATGTTTTATTGAATTGAAATGAGTGAACAAAATATGACCTTGTATATAAAAATAGCCTTAAAGAAAATTATTTGTTTCTGTTTGAACATATATATGTATATATTTATATAAATTTATATAAGTATGTATATTTTTCAATATGAATATATATTTATATGTATAAATATATATATTTTTCAAGGTCTCTCTATTTGTAGCTAAATTTGTTTCACTTGGGGAAACTTTAAGTTTTTCTCTACTAAATTTTTTTTCAAGAATCTCATGCAGTATAATAAATATATATCCTTCCAGTGAAAACACTGGTTAAATTATGTAGAAAAACTGTGTTAAAGGGATACACAGATAAAAGTATTTGATTATATAAATACTGCATTTGTCACAGGAAGCAAAAGCTTGGATCCATTAGAGTAGTTATAAAACAGTTACACTCAGTGAATTTTAGCATTTCACACTATAGCAAGTATACCCTTGTCTGTGACTTTTGCACCATGATCACAGGTAAGACTTTAAAGTAAGACATCAGAGGTGATGATCTCATTGCTCAAAAACTGTGAAGTCCCATTCAGAAAAATCCTTTCTTTTCTGGGTAATATTATTACATGTCTATGTTAGATTTCCTTGCATGTTGCTGGTTATCTCTGTAGATAAGCTATATAATAGCTGCAGTCGTATGGACAACAAGGCTGGAGATGTGGCTCTGTGGTAGAGTGTTTGTCTATCAAGCACCAATGCTCTGGGTGCACTGCACTATGGGAAAATAAAGAAACAAGCCTGTAAATAAAAGTGAGGGAGATGTGGTGGCCCAGAGCAGATTGTAAAACAGAGCTGGGAGAGAAGGCATTGACTCTAGGACAGTGGTTCTCAATTAACTTTAATTTCCAATAAATAATATAATATATTTAAAAATTATTTTATTTGAATTTTTATATTTAAGTGTTTGTATGTATGTAATCATGTGCATTTAAATGCCCATACTCATGGAGGCCAGAAGAAGGTGTCAGAGCCCCTGGAGCTAGTGTTTAAGGCAGTTGTGAGTTATGGGACCCAAACTCTGGTCTTTTGCATAAATGAGAGCTCTATTAACCAACAAGCCTCCGCTCTACCCCCTAAATAACCATTTTTAGGTGTAATGTTTCCTGAGGAGTATTGTGGGGTACATTTACATAGAAATTATTTCGAGTTATTCTGGGTATGTATCTGAAAGTAGTATAGTTGAGTTATTTGGCACATATATATCTAGATGTAAATAACTCAAAGAACTCCACAGAAGAAGTAGAAAGATTGTAAGATCAAGAGATCATGAAAAATGGTCTAAAATGGTGTCTGGATATGCAGAAAAATTGCAATTATGCATCCACAGCAGCTCTGGCAATCTCCATGAGACCTGCACAAGATCAAGCCAGCATACATACCAGAATCATTTTTGAGGCGCTCAGGACTTTTAAACACTAGCTGAAGAGTTGTGGGTGGGTGGTGGATGCAAGAGAGTCAGAGTCCTTTTTTTTTTTTTTTTTTTTTTTTTTTTTTTTTTTTTTTTTTTTTTTTTTTTTTTTTTTTTTTTTTTTTTTTTTTTTTTTTTTTTTTCAGGAATGTGGACCCTGGTAGGTTTATGCTTCAGTGAGTGGCTGGTCCTCATGTACTCATGCTTATATGGGCAGCACTAATTGGATTCAGTGGCTTATTAAAGAAAGAAAGAAAGAAAGAAAGAAAGAAAGAAAGGTAGAAAGAGAGAAAGAAAGAGAGAGAAAGGAAAGAAAGAAAGAAAGAAGGAAGGAAGGAAGGAAGGAAGGAAAGAAAGAAAGAAAGAAAGAAAGAAAGAAAGAAAGAAAGAAAGAAAGAAAGAAAGAAAGAAAGAAAGAAAGAAAGAAAGAAAGAAGAGGGCATGAATTTGGAAGTGGAAGAGTTAGAGGTGTGTGGGGGAGTGGAGATGACTTGAATCCATTGCACACACATATGAAAGTTTTAAAGAATAACTCACTCTTTAAAACTTACATTAGATCTTTATTATTTTTTCTCAGAGGGCTCTGTGAATGTCAGATGAATAATGCATTTAAATGGAATTTTCAAACTGTAATATGCTGTCCAAATGTCTGCTAATATGAAAGGTATTAAAATTATTAAGGTGTTTTTCAACAGGACTTCCCTCCATGAGATCAGCTTGGTCGGTTTGTGGTGTAACAGCCTGGCTCTTGTGGGGGGGGGGACATCCCTGCAATGAGATGTGAGTCCTACTTGCAAAGTCTACACCCACTTCAGGCCACTGCTGAGGCACACCACAGTCTGAACATGAAGGGCAGGCTGACCATGAACGTCACAACATGGCTCTCTAATCTAGTTATCTAAACATTATTTCTCACTCAAAGAAACCAAAAATATTTGTAGAAATATATGTTAAAATTAGGGATGAGAGACTATCAGAATGGCTTTTTATTACAATAATGTGACCTATTAAACTATTTCTTTATAATATGTTTCCAAGATTATATAACTCTCCGCCTATTTTAAATGTGAAAGAAGAGATACAAGATGGAGAAATATACAAGACTCTGGTCTTCTTTTGGGTCCACGATTTTGGTGTTGCACATTGATTTAGTTTAACAAACAGGTTAAAAGGTATAAAAGTTTCATTCAGGGTGTAGTTTTTTAACAGTCTTGGGATTATTATTCTATTTAAAGATGCATTTCAGCACTTCTCACTAAAGATAACTTTATTGTGTTAAAAATACTTAAGAAATTTTGCAATGTTATATGTTAACTTTTAAAAAGTTGAGACAAAACCTCGATCCCCAGTCTCTGTCAAATTACTAATGCTCTAGAATTCAAATTAGTAGTGTTCTAGAATCCCCAATTTTAACATAGTTTCGAACTCATTCACAGAAAATTAAATTTCATGTGTACAAATATGTCCATATTACATATCTATAGATACACACATGTATAGTTCTTCAACGTCCTCTTTCCTGGAAAAATAAAGCATCAATCATTCTCCTAAATATTTATGCATTCAAAATGACTTGGTATACACATACGTGTACATACATACATAGATGTGGCTAATGTTTATGAGGGTGGTTTAGAATCATCAATGAGATTACCAAAAGTGATGGATACAGCTCAGGCAATGAACATGATCTGCTTATTTCATTAAGTTTCATTTAAGTTTTTAAAGCTCTCTAGCAAAAGTATTATGTAATCTATTCCACATATGAGGGATCTGAGGTAATGCTAACATTCACAGTATGAAGTCTATCCTGTTGGGTCTTTTTACTTTTCAGATGAAACTTGTATGGACCTAAAGTCAAACAGAAGCTTCAGAACATTAGTGTTAATATTTATTATGTGCTTAAAAGCTACTTGGCCCTCTCCTTAGCCTGCATTTTCCTTTACTCCTAACAATAACCCTGTGGGGTGGTGCTATTTTCCTGCCTCTTAAATGTTATGGAAACTAGGTTCAGAAATTTAAGTTCATTAACATCATACATATAGCATAAGAGGTGTGGCTCTTCCATTCCAAAGCCTGTTCTAACTACAACCTGAATGTGTTTATACCATGAATATATAGGGAACAAAGACAAAAAAGAGAGAGAGACACCAGACAGTGAGAAATGTGCAAAGAAAATGAGATGGCAGTTTTTGCAGGGAAAAATAGCCATAATAATGTAGAAAGGAATATTTTAGCTTATCCACTCAAAAATAATTGTTTCATGAGATTAATCTTAGTGTGTGCTTCAACGTTTTTCATTCTATTCATCTAGAAATTTCAATTAGTTGATGGTAAGAAGCAGTGAAGTAGCTATGTCAGTAAATCAGCTTTCCATCATGGAATATACACCTCTAGGTGATGGATTATGAGACAGGAATCATGCTGATCACTGGGTGTCATCCTTTATAGGCAAGAGTTGCTCCAAAGTCATCCAAATATCTTTGAACATTAATCAGTGCAAATTTTGCAGGTTCAGAGATGAAAGAACTGCACTGATTATAAATAACCACTATCATACACAGAGACTATTTAAATTAATCAGTAGAAAAGATGCATTAAAATAAAATTAGTGTTGAAGGGGATTATTACATTATTGTATTATTAAACTGTCTTCAGTATTGTCCATAAGCTTTAGTTCCAGATAATTGTAAGGGCAGATATTGTAGATATTTCAAATGCAAGTCATATTCAACACTATTAAACTTCTAGTTAAATTTTCCATTTTAAAAGTTAAGATGACATTTACCTAAAGTGAGATATGCGTTTTAAATAGAATGCATGATGAGTTTGGCCAAATACACACATGCATACACACATACACATAAACAAATGCACACACATGTAAATATATACACATACACATACACATATGCACACATCCACAAAAATATATACATATATGCATACACACATGCTTACATACTCACCTATACACATATGCAAACACATAAACACACATATACACATATGCAAAAGCACACATATGTACAAGTCATTCACAGACACACACATACAAATACACATGCACACAACACACAGGAACATGTACTTACAAAGATGCACACATACACAAATATATATACATACACATACACATAGAAGTACAATATACAGAGACATATACAAACAGGGGCATGCGCACACACACACACACACACACACACACACACACAAAGAAACAAATACATATACATTCACACACATAGGTAGCTACATGTACAGGCACATATTTATAGGTACACACACATATGTAGAAACACTATACACACAGACAGAGAGGCACGCACAACACACAGAGACACACACAGGAAAGCATGCACCCAGGCACACATGCATATTCACACAGTCACACACATTCACACTCACATACACACACTACTTGTGTATGTACAGTTTTGTGAGACACTAGTAAACACTGCTCCACACTGTGGCTTGTCATTTACATGCCAAACAGCAATGTAGAAATATAAGAAGTTTTGATACATATACCTTCTTTTGCAAATTATCAGACTCAAATGTTAGCTATATTCTATCCCATTCCTCAATGGTCAAATGATTTTCTTTTTTAATTTTCTAGCTCTTTATATATTGCTTATTGCAAATATTTTTTGCCAAGTCTGTGTTCACTCTTCTAGGGCCATTTTGCCATATGATATTGTAAGAAAATTTTATTTAGTATTGTAGTTTATGAACATGTGCCAGTCAGACATGTCCTTGTAACACAATGAAAGGAGGGATTTTTTTCTCAGTATTTTTAGAAGTGTAAATCTAGGCCCATCTTGAAACAGAGCATCAAGGTACCCAGAGCAGACAGCAGAGGCCCCTTACTTCATAGAGGACAGACACCAGAAAGGAACAGATGCAAGGCCAATACCATCTCCTCTCCCACACTCCCTCCAGAGTGGCCCCACCTCCTAATGCTTCCATTGCCGCCCAAAATAGCATTCCCAGCAGCAGTTTCATCAACATAGGAGCCTGAGGGGGAACATTTCATACCCAAACATAACAATACACATTTACTAATTTGTACCTTGCCCAATCTGTCCATCACTGATTTGGGGTATTGAAATCTCTTTGCCCATTCCACACTACAAATATATCCCATTTTGTTTAATTCTAGCATTCTCCTGTTTTTCAACATTATATTTAGGACCATATAAATCACTAACCACATTTTGTACATAATGAGAGATAAAAATAAGTTTAAATTTTCTTCATGTGAATATCCAACTTGCCAGTTCTTTTTTGTGAAGACTCTCCTTGCTGCACTGAGTTGCTTTGATAACTTCACTATTTCTAGCCTTTCTGTTCTGTTCCAACTATCAATTTATCTCTTCATGTTCCAACACCCACTTCAAGTTTGGAATCAGATAGGGAAAGCACTACACTACAATTTCGTTCTTTATGAAGTTATTTTAGTTTTCTCAACGTATTTTCTGAGGACATGAATTGCATAAAAGGTTGTCAATTTCTATAAAAATGATGCAAAAATTTATTTTATATTAATCTATTCCAGTGCAAGAACATGCTGTTGCTGTTCCCCGTTTCTTAAAAGGATATTGTGTGTCTTTCTTCTGCCCCTTTCTTGTTTCTGAACTGCTTACCCAAATATCCACAGCTCTTACTTTAATGGAAATTAGAGACAATGCATTCTGAAGCCATGTTGAGTGACCATGGCTTCAGAAACAGAGATCTAGGTTACCCCAAAGTCCATGTTCCTATAGGAAGCAGTTTCAGAACATTTTAATACTTTTACAGAATAGAGAAAGTCATAGAGCAAGACAAGTTTAAAGCAAATTGGTGGGTACATCAGAGAAGCAGGTACAGAAAGATGGGGGAAGCTGTTCTACAGGCCCAAAATATTGTCTGTTGACATTCTTGGCTTTTGGATTGGTGAAAAGCAGTGGTCTCTTAAGCTGGTAGACACGAAATACGTTTTATCTATTAGTCACAGAATGTCAGTCCCAACACAGAGGCAGGCAAGGAATGATTGTTACAGAGAGCTAAAACTAGCCTAAGATAAGGTAAGTAGCTGATGGAGCTGCAACATTCCAACCTCTTCACAGTACTGAAGTTCTAATCATCCAACTAATCTCTGCAGTCACAACTTCTTTCTAGGAGCTCATTCACATGACATAGATGTTCAGATATATATTTTCAAAAGCACTATTTTAGCTCCTTTGCATACATTCTATGATCTTATTTTATGATATTCTTTTCATTTAGTTAATTGAAATGTGCTTTCACTTAAATATAATGCATTTTTAAAATGTTATCTTATTTTCTTTCTGATCATGTAATTTAGAAGGTGAATCCAGGAATCCACCTGCCCCTGCCTCCACAGAGCTGAGATTACAAGCGTACCACATCCAGCTTTCCATGTGGGTGCTGAGTCAAGCTCAGGTCCTCACACATCCAGAGCAAGCATCTTATCCAGAGAGCCATCTCCCCAACTTTGTTTGAGCTCTGGTTATACATCTCTACAGTATCCTGATGTCTACTGTCTACATGACAGGTGTATGTAATTCTTTTATTTTGAACATACTATGTGTTCATGTCTCAAATGTACTACCTGCAATAATTGGAAATGTCTTATCTTGGTTGGATATTTTGTTCTTTCCCCGATCCTTTTAATATTCTGATTTAAGTTTTTGGATCTTACTCCGACTCATGAATATCGTTAACTTTTTTCTATGTCACTTTGCATAATGTAGTTAACACTGGTGAAAGATTTCGTGACAGCCCCATCAGATCCCCACTTTGTCCTCTGTATTTTTATACACTTAATTTCTACATATTATATTCAAGAGAGTAATTTTCCTAAAACAATAAGGCTAGGAGTGAAGGTATAAATTTGAGTTAGGTAAATGTCGGCTCTAAATATATACTCTCACAATATAGTTATTTTTTATTTGATCATTAATGGGTTGATTTTACTGTTAAAAATACCTTCTATTTGTTATTTATTCTCTGTGTCAGTTTGTGGGACTTGGTTGCCTCCTTTCACCATGTAGGATCTGTAGATCAATCTCAGGTCAGCAGGCTGAGTGCCAAACACCTTTACCCACAAAGTCACCTTGCTGGACCATTAATAGTTTTATCCAACTCTGAGCATCTCTGAATAAATAACTGTTGATATAATATTATTATGTGTTTTTTAAATTAAAAAAAAATCACAAGGAAGTAAGTGACCTATTAATATCTGGTGCACAAGTGTCAACCACATGCCTGCACAAATATAGATTTTAAAACTGTCTATAATTGTGTGTACTCACTCTTCCACCATTGAATAAATATCTTTATTCCAAGTGATATGGAAGATGCCCTAGAAAAAAGAATAATAAAAACTGTGTTGTGTCGTCTCATCTTATTATTGAATAAAACTATGCAGGAGTACAGTGAATAAATCACTGCAAAAGCAGTAATTAGTAGGGAAAGAATATCTACAGCAAGAAATATGTTCATATTTTTCTAAACATATCCTGGAATCTCAAGAGGATGTGGTTAAGAGAATGATAACAAATTTGGATGAATGTATTTTGTATCTATTAATATAGCATGGGAAGTCAGAATACATTTCTTAAAGAAATTATGGACAACTAGGAAATTAATGTCTCTGAGTTTGCTTGTAGAAAATTTAAATTTTAAAGTAAGTTTTATTGAGGTACGTTTTGAAGAAGCTCAGCAATGTATGCACATGCATAACCCTACTTCCAGATGTAAAATATTTGAATGACAGTATTATGCCTAGAAGTTTCTTTCTATACCATAAATGCTAGATATGACTAGTCTTCTATTATTACCGAATCTTCACTGTTTTTAAATTTCACAAAAAACGGGTAATATATTTAGATGCCAGATCCAGTCTTGTTTCATCTACCAATGTAATGTTTGTTTTGCTTACTGAAATTTCTACATTCCAGTCCCTGAATATTTAGATTACTTCTAGGTAGAGATAATTGTAAATAATTTGATTTGAAGATTTTTATAAATTTTTCTTGAGGAAATACCAAACCGCAGAATTGCTCCATTATGTGTTGGATATGTTTTTATAAGGAACTTCCTGGTAATGGTCTTCCAAAGTCATTTTGCTATTCAATCTATGCAACGTTAAAGAACTCCAAAGTTATACAGACTGTAATACACAACAGAATTCAATACTATGACTAATTTTTGAATATAGATTATTTCCTTTTCTTGTTAGCCATATTATTGATCTTTAAACATTTTGAAACATGTTGGTGGATCTGCTGTGCTAGATCATGGTGTTTTGGTTTGCACTGAACTGATGACAGATAGGGTTTTCTAAATACTACAATATTGAAACATTGGTTTACATTCTTATTTTTCATCAGTTTTGGTGAAATGTTTTCCAAATGTGTCCACTTATTATCTATCTTTTTGATGGTGCTGTCTCTTTCTTTAGTTTGCTTCCATCATAAACTTTTCAGTGAGCAGATGCTTTGCATTTTCTTTTTATCCCTTATGTTTCTTAGCTGTGCCACCAGAAAGTAGGTCTTAACTTTTTATTAATTATATTCTATTGATGCATCATTTTCTAATGTTGTTTGAATTGGTGAGTTATGTGTCTTCTAAGAATTTAATGTTATGCCTCACATTTAGTAATGTGTTAATGTATAAGAGGTTTGAGGTCAGTGTCTTTTTTTTTCCATAGGCATACAATTTTAAAACTCAGTTCTTTGTCATCTTTATCAAGAATGACACAGATGTACAAAATAGTGCTGTTTCTGGACAATTTATACTATATCATTGCTGTATTTATCCATAGCTTTAGAAATATTGTAGATTACTATTCAGAGTTATCTATAATCTTTGTTTACTGGTACAGTAAACTTAAAATAGCATTCTGTTATATTTATGTATCTAATGAAGATTGTGCTTTTATTTTCAGACTATTAATATGATATGTTAGAGTTATTAATTTAAAAAGAATGTTAATTCCACCTCAACTTCTTGGCTAAACCCTATTTTTCTTTCTACAGTGGTGAAGAGAAATTCTTTTCTCATGACTTAAATAAGAAATCAGGAAGTCAATGTATTTGGTAACAAGTTTTATAGAACTGATACTTTGTTCCAGTTTCTCTATTTCAACACAAAGAACAATGAACAATTTCAATGACATTTACTATCTCCCTTACTTTATCATTTATTGACAGTTACCTTTTTCCATACCCAAATGTTAGAATCATTATTTGTTAAATAGTTTATTCAATATGAATACATCCATGCTATTTATTTTATTAACATCAACCACTCCCCATTTCTGCAGATCACTCCCTATCCCCAACATTGCTTTTTCCTCCCAACTCCATGTCTCTATCTCTCTTTGTGTCTCTCACTTTCTCCTATCTCTTTGTCTCCTCCTCTGTTTCCCCCCACCCCTTGCCCCCTCTCTCTCCACCCCTCTCTTTCTCAATGGCCTCTATGTTCATTGAGTATTGCTTGCATGTACATGGATGTGGGGCCACCTACTGGAGCATGGATAACCTGTTAGGCTTACATCCCTGAAGAAAACTTGACTTCTTTCCCCACTAGCCATCAGTTACCAACAGTTACTTAGACAGGAGTGAGGCTTCAAAATTCCCACCCTGTCTTTTAAGATATAAGCCATTCCACAAAGACTCCCTGAGTGCTGTCCTTGCAGTGTAGCTTCTGAATATTTTCTCCACATCTGAGAACTCTCCACTTATTATTGTCCTACCCTGGAAATCACACTGCATGCCACCTTATTTTCCACATATGTATATTTGTGGCAAAATTTCATCGTTTTTATGGTCCTCGTTCTCTAGTTCCTTCTTTTAGTTAAGCATCCCACACTGTCTTCTGTGAATTGATCTATTTTCTCCATAGTCACAGTCCTTAGAGGTATAATCAATTAGATCATTTAGTAGCTGTGGACATAAGATGTGATGTAGTTGTTGGCACATCTCATGACATTCTTAGCATTGATTTCTGGATACTAAGAAAATGAGTGTTAAGTCCAGAGCTTTTTGGGCTATGGGGACACCATCTTCATTAAGCAAAGAACTCCAGGAGAGAAAGCAAGACCAATCAGGTAGTATTACCAGCGTTACTTGAGAGCCTCATTCATATATGCTGGAAGGCACATGAACTCCTCTCATAGAAGTGAGCACTTCTTATAGAGGGCATGAGGTCCTTGTGCTCATAGATAAGCACTAGGGAAACCACAGTGTTAAACCCACAGGCTTATCTCTTCAAAAGAAGTCATGTGTACCTGTTTTCTATGCAGAAGACTGGGAGTGGATATAATTAATCACTGGAGATCTGTACTACCTGTAGGGCCAGGTCACACCTGAATTCTCCAGACTATTATATTTAACCCAGACACTTCCACAATAAACCTTTATCTTTATCTTTGTTTCTCAGTCAATAGAACCCATCCTTAGGGGAGATGCTACATGTTTATAATAGCCTGGTGACCTCCATGCTATTTGTATGACCAATACCATACCAGATCCTCCACAGGCCCTTCCGCTATGGAATCCATCTTTATGGCAGGGGTCACATGTAATTGGCGAAAGAGTTTTGATGTAGTTACACATTACACCTTATTGTGCGTATAAGGTTGGGATATTTGTTTTCGGGAAACCTTTTGCCAAAGTTGTATTGTGTTTAAATGTCTAAAATAGGCTGCCTAGTGTCAGACTCTAGAAGTTTGAACAAACATCAACTAACCATGTCATATTGAGCAAATTTCCCTCTTATATCACCCGGATTATTACTCTGCCAGCTGTGGTGCTTGCAAAGGCTGCCACATTTCTCCCCATTATTTTTGTCTAATTCATTTATTTTACTTTTTGTCACATGTTTAATGTCCAGAGTTACAAGTGTGAGACTTTTATCTTTTTTAATTTTTATAAGACATAAATTGTAGCTGACACAAAGTCTGAACACTAATTACTAAAAAAATGCACGTCTCATAGAACTTTTGAATGGCAAAGATATTTTCTCAACCAGAACAACGAAATCATATGGAACAGAGTAAGAACCTTCACCAATATCACTCTATATTTAAGATTTTTCCTTTATCAATCTTCTATTTAGAGGTACTATAAACATTATTCTTTAAAATATGATTGTTTCTGCTGTGGCAATTATCTACTCCAAAGTCAGATCCTTCCAGTAGCTATGTGACAGTGCTGTTTCAGAATAGAGGAAAAAAAAAAACATTTGGTTGATTCTCTTACCTTTGTTATTGTTACTTTTCTTTCTTTCATTCTTTTTTTAGATGTTTTCTAAATGGCAATACCTATATTATGGGAATTAGCTATATGTTCACAAATTGAAGAAAGTAATTGGAGATTGCACTGGGAGCTAAAATCTTTAATAACTGAGCATATATTTTATTTCCCATGATTTTACTGAGCTACTTTTAATATTTCCATTAGGATGTGTGTTTTTAATATGTATGCAAAAATAGTATCTGCTCTAAGAGCATTTATTTCACTGTTGGTGAAATGCATGAACAATTTATGAAGTTCATCTAATATAAGCATTAAGAAATATTACTAGAAATTTCATAAACTTGACGAGGAGTCTCATGTGAGATCTCACAAAGGGAAATCACACACTCTCATTGTTAACAAATTCAGACCACAACCAATGCCAAGCACAAGATAAAAACCACATAAAAATGATTAAAAAAAAATCTGCTAATATTGGTTGTCATTTCATAGTAGAATAAATTTTTAAAATGATGTTTATTTTGAAGTAGTTAAAGTAGTCATAAATTCATTACTCATGAAGTAAGAAAGTACCTTCTATCGTGGAAAAACATGCATTAAATTTAGTGTTCTAGCCTTTTTATGTGAGCAATTCAACACTCCCACTATGCATTGTTGTACAACACAGTCTGGTCAACACAGGAAGGAAGCAGTTGGCTGGGCCAATTAATAAATAGGCAACCTCCCCTTCCACAGGACAGTCCAATATCACTGTATTTTTTACATTAAGACTCCTTCTAAGTGATTCTAGGTTGTGTGAAGTTGACATTAAAAGCTAACAAGCACACCACAATGTCTTTGTTAGTTACTTTTACATCACAGAGATGAAATAAAATGAAAACATTTTATATCCCTCACTGTTCCAGAACTGTCAGTGTGTCATGTTGGGGATTGTACCACAGAGCAGAAGAAGGTTATTCCTATCATGACAGAAGAGGAAATGCAGAAAGAGAGAGGAGACCAAGGCATGATATAGTTTCCAAGGCCTATTAGCTTCTCATTGCCCCACATCTTCCTGTAAGTCTCCAACCCTCCTAAATCCCAGGTTCACAAGCAGAACCAACCATGGGGGTCGGGAAGCACCACAACTTAGTGTGATGATATTTTGTGTATCAAATAAAGCTCGCCTGAGGATCAGAGGACAGAGCCAGCCACTAGATTAGACTTACAGGCTAGGCAGTGGTGGCACATACCTTTAATCCTAGTACTCGGGAGGCAGAGATCCGTCTGGATCTCTGTGAGTTCAAAGCTACCATAGACTACATGAGATTCACTCAGTCTAGGAAGGAAATAGCCTGGCACACACCTTTAATCCCACTACTTGGGAGTCACATGCCTTTAATCCCAGCACTAGGAAGGAAGTGAAATGGCTGGGCGGAGAAAGGCATATAAGACATGAGGAGACAGGAACTAGAAGCCCTTTCAGCTGAGGACTCAGAAGCTTTCAGTCAGAGGATTCATGGAGATAGAATTTTGCCTTCCATTTGGCCTGAATATTTGGTAGTAGTGAGAAGTTTCTCTAGAGGCTTGTTCCTTTGTCTCTCTGATCTTTCAACATTTACCCCAGCATCTGGCTCCAGGTTTTTTTTTTTTTTATTATTATTATTATAAGACCATTTAGGATTTGTGCAACAACTGAGCCTGTGGAGGACAACAGATTGAACCCTGACAATTTCTTCCAATGCTGTTTTAGCCCTTACCTTTGGTTCACTCTTTCATAAAACTCCAACAAGTGAGTTCTATCTTTAATTACAGTCCCAGAACAGAAAGGATCTGCTCTGACTTTTACTTTGCCTTTATTTCCATTTTGATTTTGTACTACCCTTTCCTTGGGTATTTTACCACTATATGTCCCATTTGGCAAATGGTTCCATCTCTTCTGTTTTGATGTTAGGCCCAAAGACTGATCTTTTTATTATTTTGATTGCTAAACATTTTGTGAGCGAGGGTTGATATTCACATATTTTTTCTCATGTATTTTTCCAGTCTTTGCTAGGTTTCTATTTTCCTTAATGTTTATATGTATTCATGGAAGCACTTCTATAGTTTCAGTTTTTAAAATCTTTGCCACATAACCCTAACTTCTCTGTTACCTGGATATTAGCAACTATTAACTCTTTTTGCCCACTCTTCTGTGTTTTTCTGATTCTTGGAATGGTGGGGTTTTAAATGAAGTTGTGAGTTACCAATTCCTTTTATTGAACTCTTCTATAAATCAAAAGAGGCTCAGTCAATCATGTGATCACCAGCAAGACAAAATATAGATGATGTGGGAATTTTTTTGTTTGTAGAGTAGCTAAAAATAAACAAAACAGACAGCAACTTCAAACTGAGAAAAAAACATATATGACAAATAAGGAAATAAAGATTAGTCACAAACCTGAATAATTTTAGTATATAAAATGGGTAGAAATAAATATATGTAACTTGATTTTATATATGATCTATGCATGATTATAACCATTTTAGTCTCATTTGTTAAGAATACTATTTAGTGCACTGAACTGTTTTTCTCTTCTATAAAAATCAAATAAGCATATGTGCATAGGTTTACTTTCAAATTTTCTCATGTCCTATGAATTATATAAAATAGATTGATTTTGGTTGTTATCTTGACAGGACCTAGAATCACCCAAGAGATCAACATCTAGACATTCCTATGAGGGATTATTTAGATTCCAACAGACTCTAGGAATGACTATGAGGGATTATCTTTGTAAGGTTAAATGAGGTACAACAACCTTGACGGTAGGCCACACAATCCCACAAGCTGGGGTACTGGACTCTTTGGAAGAAGAATGTGAGCATTCATTGTACTCTGCTTTGTGGTTGTGGACAGAATAGGATGAGCTGGCTCATGTTCTTGGCACCAGGATTTCCCTGCTGTGGTGGACTATACACACCAGAACTATAAACCAAAATAAACCATTCGTTCATTAATCTGTTTCCTTAAGGCACTTGTTGTAGCAACAAGTTACTTGTATTTACTACTGCCACACTGTTCCCCTAACACTTTATTTATACTTAAACTTAGTTTTTTTTTTTTTTTTTTTTTTTTTTTTTTTTTTTTTTTTTTTTTTTTTTTTTTTGTGTGTGTGTGTGTGTGTGTATGTATGTAAACATATTCCTTGGCTTTCCCATTTAAAAGTTTGAGTCATTTTGTTGATTTCTATAAAAATTCATAGGAAGGATTGTTTTCTTTCTGCTTTTTGTTTGCTTTACTCTCAAATGTTTACTTAAATATTATTTTTGTAACTTGACCTTATATCACAATGCACCCATTGCTCCAGTAGGATATTTTGAGTAATTTAATATTTTTTTAGGAAGTAATGATGTATTTTATAGGAACAGTTTTATTTCTTTGTCATGCAATGTTGAACTAAGGATGTCTGTTGTGCTGCTCAATGGGATCAGTGATAGAATCCTCTTGGCTCTCTCTTGGCCTTAGGAGGAAGATTCCAATTCAACAATAGAATGCCTAGATTGTCCCTCATGGTGCATATGAGTATGTATGTGAATGCGGAATATATATGTGTGAGCACACATGTATGTGCATGTCTCTGTGCCTCACACAAGTGGAGGCCAGAGGAGGATGACAGGCAGGTGTCCTGTTCAATATTCTCTGCCTTATTCACTTGACACAAGATCTTTTACTGAACTTGAAATTGAATTAGTTGAGCAAACCTCAGTTATCTTATCTCTGTTCTCCAGTAGCAATGGAGTTGCAGATTAATGTAACTTTTATGAGGGTGCTGAGTTCTGAACTCAGGTCCTCGTGTTCACAAAGCAAGTGCTTCTATCCATTGAGCTATCCCTCTAGATAAAAGATGCTTGCATGGTTTTATGTAATAATCTATTTATATGGCCTATGGCTTTAAGTTATTTTTTGTGTTAAAAATCATTACTGCCTATCTTAGGTGAAATCCTACTCTTTTCATGTCAATTTCATAGTTTTAGACCAATTTTGTCATATCCCTTAATTTGTTTGTTAAATAGCATAGAATTTATTTTTAGAAGTTCCTCAAGTTGTCTTTTGGCCACCTTATAACTAATATTTATGTGATGTTTGCATTTCATTATTTTAAAGGAAACTTTAAAGTAAAAACTAGAAATATGCACTTGAGTAATGATACCTAAAGTTTAAAAAAATACCTCAATGTAATCTTGTATCAGCTAGTTCAAGTATTCTCCTTAAGATTGTTCTGTCCTCTAGTACAATCTCAAGTCTCTTCCTTCTGAATTATGTTCCCTTAGCCATGGCCCTTACCTGCATCTCAAGTCAGCAATATGATTCATCAATTATATGCACTAGCCACATTAAATATTAATTCTAAAAACAATAATCTCATACTGCTGATACATATGTACTTATTTCATTTGCTCTGTACTACTTGGTGGGTGTTGGGTGCATTTGTTCATTTCTGTAATTGTTTTGATATATCCTAGGGAGCCTAACTTTACACTATAAGATATCTATTTAATTCCATTTTGGTAGCTGAGTTCAAGATTAGTTGACCAGCATCAGTTTTGCCTGTTGTGGATTTGAAATATATCCATTTATTTTTCAGGATAATTGTATGAGTTTGTGCAAGAACAAAATTAAAAAGGCATTTAGTTTAAGACGTTTCCACAATTTATCCATTCTTCAGTTGAAGGGCATCTAGGTTGTTTCCAGGTTTTGGCTATTACAAACAATGCTGATATGAACATAGCTGAGCAAGTGCTCTTGTGATGATTGAGCATTTCTTGGGTATATGCCCAGGAGTGGTATAGCTGGATCTTGGGGGAGATTGATTCCCAATTTTCTAAGAAAGCGCCATATTGATTTCCAAAGTGGTTGTACAAGCTTGCATTCCCACCAGCAGTGGAGGAGAGTTCCCCTAGTTCCACATCCTCTCCAGCATAAAGTGTCTTCAGTGTTTTTGATCTTAGCCATTCTGAGAGGCATAAGGTGGTATCTCAGAGTTGTTTTGATTTGCATTTCCCTGATGATTAGGGAAGTTGAGCAATTCCTTAAATGTCTTTCAGCCATTTGGGATTCCTCTGTTGAGAATTCTCTGTTTAGTTCTAAAGCCCATTTATCAATTCCTGGGCTCGTTGCATGAGCTGGCTGTTTGAATCCTGGGACTTATGCAGGGACACTTGGCTCGGTCTGGGAGGGGGGAATGGACCTGCCTGGACTGAGTCTACCAGGTCAACCCCGGTCCTCGGGAAGAGACCTTGATCTGGAGGAGGTGGGAATGCGGGGTGGGCTGGGGGGAGGGGTGGACGAGAGGGGGAGAACAGGGGAATCTGTGGCTATTATGTTGAACTGAATGGTGTTGTAAAATAATAATAATAAAAAAAAGAGTGAAAAAAAAAAGACATGTTTCCATTCTTATGAGAACCATAAGCTAATGCTATCTTATAAATGTTTTTTGGGGAGAGGGGGTAACTGCTCCTTCCCAAACTATTTTCAATACAAACCCTTTAATAACTGAATAGTGACTGCTATAATATATAATATGTATTATATATGTGTGTATATCTATAACATATACATGTATATGTGACATATATAACACATTTTTATATTATAGCTGTCACTATTGAGTATAATGTGTGAGCTATAAATATATATATTCACCATAGTTAGGGAATATAGTTAGTCTGGCAAATGCAAAGTAACCTATGTCATTTTGTGACTATCTAGTTGGGACTGAAGGACGAAGGACAGGTTGACAATTGAAGCTAAGAAATAAAACAGATACTATCCTAAAAGATGTAGCAATGGACTCCTGTGTAACTGATATTATTACAAAGACTTTTTTCAGGCTTCTCTTTCCTTAGCCTTATTCTTCAAGACTTCCTCGGTGACAGAACACAGATTTCAGGTCATTTTGTCATCACTATTCCTTGCATTTGTAAAGACTCACTGACCTTATCAATACTCTGTACTTTTCTGTTTTCCTCTCCAGAGCAGGTCCTTTCCACATATCACTGATTCTTGGCAAGCCTGTGTGAGAAAAACTTAATTACATTGCACTGAACATATACTATTGAACAAATAAAAAAATACATTTAACCTTTAAACATGTTTTTGCATATATATTTATATTTAGCCTTGATTAAAACCATAAAATTACTCCTTTATCATAGATGGAATATTTGCCAATTCTCTATGCATTTTGTTGTATCTATTATTGTTGTTGTTACTCTGTTTTGATTCTTTTGACTGGAGGTCTCTATGCAGTCCTGGAGGTTGCTTGTAGATCAGGTTGGCCTTGAACTCAAAGAAACCTTCCTAAATCTGCCTCTTGATTGCTGGGATTATAAAGGTGTGCCACCATACCCCAGCTCTTTCTTCATATACTTTAGAAAGAGGTCTGTTTGGTGGTAAGACATCAGTGCAAAACAGAAGTGCAAATTCTCCAAGCAAATGAAATAATAGATTACAATTGATAGAGCAGTGAATCATTATGAAAGCTTACCTGTAGAAACTCAAGGCTTAGAGTATTTCATAGCTTTGTTTCCCTTAGTGAAATTTTTTTTTCATGTGGTATATTCTGTTCATGGTTTCCCTTCCCAAACTTCTCTCCCATCTTCTTTATCTCTCCACCCACACAAATCATACCCTTTCTCTTTCTTACTTTTAGAAAATAAACAAATAGTCAAACAAAGTATAGAATAAATAAAAAAAGAAAAATACAAGAAACACATGAAAACACATCCTTCCTGGCTTATTTTAAGGTGCTGGGTTTTTTCTCTAGTTATTTATAATAATTTTGTACTTTTTTCTTTAACTGGAAAATGTATTTTAGGAAGCTGAAATATGTTGACAAAATGTTAAAGTCAGGAATGCCAATGAAAATTCAAATTCACACCATTTCTAGAAGGTCGACACTATGAAGCTTTGTAGAATCCACACAGAGGCCACCACCTATCAGGGCCAGAGCTACAATGAGCACAACTGCCATTAGTCACTTAGGACTTGTGTTTCAAGGGTGAATAGAAAAACAAAAGCTGTAGCTCTACACAGGGCAACTTTTCCTAACCTGTCCAGCTTGTCTCCTGGACAGCGGCCTGTCATCCTGTTCACATTTGCACAAGCACCATGTATGTGTCTATAGCATCTCTGTGGCATAACTAACACATGCTCTAAAGAGCTTAAAAGCAGTTCTGCTCGCTCGCTCGCTCTCTCTGCCAAGTATTTCTTTCCATCTGCCAAATGTAACAATAAAATCAGTTGAGCCTGCTGCTTTGTTCCTTAGTTTGTATAGTTATACTGATTAAATATAGAGAGAATTTCAGGTGGTTTACCAGCTTATTCATATAGATGATGTCCTTTAAGAATGTGTGTGTGCATGTATGTGTGTTTGTAAAACAAACATAAACATCTCAATGAACAAGTCACACTATGCTCAGAATGCAAATCTAGTGTATAAAGAAAAACAAAAACAAAAGAGAACAAACTATAATTGGCAAGTTGGACCCTGGAGAGTTCAGAAAACTTTCTTGAATATATAGAAATTTCAAACAATGGTTTCTCATGTCAGAGAATCCACTCCTTGGTTATTGATGAAAATACTAATGATATATTTCAAGTCAAAAAGTAGCATTTCTCCTCAGCGTGATTGGAAATAGACTCTAAATGATATTATCAGTTTTAAATTGGCACAATAACCACCCTGCCAAACATTATTCAAACTACATTGCCATATTTAGATCTCTCACAATGGGTGACACTCGTCAGAAATTAGAGTGGAAATATGTGAAATGTACTAGTTGCTTGAATGATTGAAGACACATTATTTGTTTTTGTACTTTGGTACCCTGAATGTTATATTTGGGTCATTTATAAGTAGGTTCTAGGGGATACACTTGGAGACTGTTCCTGTGCCTGTTACCTTCGCTGTCAGGACAATCAAGGAATCTTTCAGTTCTTTCGCTTGGACATGAAGTGCCAAAGTTGGTCATCTAGGTATCTGCCACTCACACAGACTTGTTGTGTTTCAAAATTATCCTTAAATTGAACAAAAATGTACTATTGTAGTAATTTCAATATGTCATCATCAGGATATTGCTTAAATGAATTTACAAAGAACAGAGAGCAATAACGTTTAGGTAAATGGAATCCTAATTGATATTTGAAAGATGACAGCGAAAACAAACAAGTAGACTCAATCCCCACACTTCGTTTTATAAGATAGATGGAGAGAGGGTATACATCAAAGTAGAACATCAAAATACAGGACAAAGAATTATATGCAAAACCATTGAGTTATCTAACTCCTTCTTACCTGCGAGAAATAACTAAAAGAGGTGAATGAAAAGCTGGTAATTTTTTAATAGCTATTGGCGATCCCTTGAAGTTAAACATGCAACATGATCATCCCATATTTTATTATTGATTGGAGTAATTGTTTTACAGAGTAAGCTAGAGTGATGGAAGGGTCTTAGATACCATATTACAAGTAAAAGAGGGTGTGAGTACTTAAAATAGTATGCGTGCTTGTTTGGTTTTGGAAACCAATTAATAAAATTCACTGAAGTCTCAACAACATGACTACGCAAATGTGAGTTGAACAAGGAAACCCAATGAACATGCCAAAGTGGATGCAGGAAAGCCTATGATGTTTCAACCCTACACAATCAACTCTGTTGGAGGTGGCCTTCCCCAGGAAAGACCACACCAATTGTTTGTCCAATGTTAAACTGCCAGCCCTGAAAGCATACATACAGTAACACTACATAGATGGAACAGGTTAAATGTAGGAACGCACGCACGCGCACACACACACACACACACACACACACTTAGTAAAAAAAAAAAAAAAAGAGCCTAAGAACTTGAAGGAGAATGGGGAGAGTATATGGAAGCATTTGGGGGCAGCAAAGGGAATTGAGAAATGTTGTAACTATAATCTCAAAAATACAATTAAAAATTCACTACACTAAAACATGAGGGCATCTGAACAACAAAGTATATGGTATAACAATATTCTACAATGTGTAATGATTTATGAGGAATTTATATTTTGACTTGAATAGTTACAATAGAAATATCCTTTTCAAATCCTTGAGGTAAGACACATTAAAAAGAAGAACAAGGCAGAGTAAACAGGACACTAGAGGATCACACTGCTGCCACTTTTTATATTTTAGAAATGGATCAAGATACACAACCCCTTGGCATAAACCCAAAGGATTCAATTCTACCACATAGAAACTACCACATCTAAGCTTATTATGACACTATTCGCAAAAGCCAAGTAATGGAGCCAGACTAGATTTCCAATAGCAGGTGGATAGATTTAGAAAACAAGGATGTATAGACAGCAATAGAGATCTTTCAGCAGTAAAAACATTAAAATCATGACTTTTGCATTAAGAAAAGAGATAACTAGAAATTATATTAGAAAAAGTAAAGAGATATGAGTAAGACAAAGATCACATTTTCTCTCACGTAAAATTTTAATTTATATATTTGTGCATATATAGATGGGGTATGGGTATGGATCATGAAACCAGGAAAAAATTAACCTCATAATGGGGTAATGAAGTCTCAAATAATGGAGGAAATGAAGGAAAGAGGGTAACAGAATACTATTTACAAGGAAGTCAGATGTGATCTATGACCCAGAAAGGCCTGTCAACAACAACAATAGGGAGAGGGATAACAGATAGAAATGGATCAGTGAAGAGAGTACCCTTGAACATTATGCAACCTATTTTTCTATGCACTAGTTTTTTATTAAGTAGGCTGTGCATGAAATTCCCAAAGAATTAATAAAATATTTGTAGAAATATATAAATAAAAAAACAAGAGTAAAAGGAAAAGAGAAGGAAGAAAGGAGAAGAAAAAAAGAAAGGAAAGAAGGAGAAGAGAAGGAGCCCTGTGAACCAAATAGCCTTTCACTAATGATATCAAAAAGCCGATATTCACATGGACAAAAAAAATTCAAAAGTAATTCAAGGTACATACTAAGCTTAAAATAAATCAAAAGTACAGGGCTTTCACATAAAAAAGAGTAAATATGTTTGTGTCTTAAACATTTACCCATGTGAGTAACATTAACAATAACTATAAAAGAATCAAATATAATTCTAATTCAAATAATAAAGAATATTTAAAAATGAAATCAATCAAAACTTAAAAATTTATCCATTAAGATGGTTTCTTAGAAAATACTCTTAGATATTTAGCCACCCTAAATAGAAAACTAAATTTACAAGGAGACTTAAGTGAAATTTCTTAGAGCCAGTTAATGCACAATAAATCCACTCTGGGAAGAACTCAAATGCCTGTTAAATTTTAAGTAGATCAATGAGTAGCATATTCATATAGTAAAAAAACTGTCCAACAATAAAGTAATGAGAAGTGATACACAGGACTCTCACAAAGGAAGGCTTCCCAAGCGTATTGCATTCTGGATGTTCTGTTTCCATGAATTCATAGAATAGATAAACCTAATCTTTAATTTTAAAAACACAATAAAGATAACCATTGGGAATGCAAGCTGATGCTAAACAGCTGTGTGAGTGAACTCTGATGTGAAGGTGAATTTATTTACACTGACAGATTTGGGGATCACAGGCTTAGACATTGTTTTCAGAAAATGTCGTCCAACAGTACAGTCAAGGTTTACCTTTTTTATCATGTATATGTTTTACTTTGGAGGAGAAATATCAAAGATAAAGACATCCGTTTAATGATCTGTGGCAGAAGGAACTCGATGAAAGTTCATGTGACTACAGTGTGAACACATAGAAGAGAAGGCAAAGCAACAGCTGTAATTGTTAGGAGGATGGTATACAATAAAGCAGAAACAGCAAATATTGATTTTAGCAACAGAGATCAACTCAGGTAACTACTTGCATGCAAATAAGTAAATACTTATTAGAAAATTCTTTGAATTATGATGTATGTGTGAATATTTTCATAATCAACCTTCAACACATGAAGTAGAACTCATGAATATATCACAATTTTATTGTGATAATTTTACATTTTCTACCATTCCCAAATCAGATTTGTCCTGACCAGCACTAGAAATGTAAATTAACTTTTCTTTAGAAAATAGAGTATAAGATAACACTCATTGGTATTAGTATTTGGAGAAAAGATGCCAACTTTTAGCTTCCAATTGCGTTCATGGTAGAAGAGTGATTGAGCCTGCTACCCCAAGAAATGGATCCAATAGCTAGAATGTGCTTGGTGGAGCTTCTGTTCCTCAGAAAGAAAGACAAAGTGCATTTTCAAAGAGTGTGATATTCTGGTAGAAGTTGCACCTCAATTTTTTTTTCAATTTACAAAATATATTAATTTTCTAAGAAAGAGCATACCAATAGAATATCTGATACCAAAGAGTCAGCCCTGAACACATATGCATCCAAATAATTGTATAGACTGACTAGGTTGTATTTATGTACCTATATATCAGCAATTAAAGAAAACAAAGGTTAAAAGAGTCATAACCATTAAATATACATTCTTCTAAAGAGGAGCATTTGAAGAGAATAAGAATTCATATTTTATCTTGGTCCTAAGTGTAGATTCAAAGTGGCATAACTAGACTTCTTAGAAATGAAGAATGGACATTGTCTTAGCAAATTCATGCAAAATTTTCTTATGATACATTAATTTATTAGGGAAAATAGTTGCATTTGCAACCTCTGTTAGCTAGGAATATAGCAGTCAATAGATTATGTACAGACAGGGAAAAGCATATAAATAAAAAGCAAATAGACAAAACCTCAGAATTCATTAAGGAACAAAAAGATTGATTGAACAAATTCACTTTATTGGAGCCACTAAATCATCACAGCCAAAAGATGTTTTAAGAGGCTTGATAACGCAGTGACTTTTTCAGAAAATATCACTACAGTATATCATGTTAAGTGGGATAGTGCATCCTTCTACAATACAAATGAAAGTGCCATAAGTCAGACACAGTGTTTAATTTGCAAATGTCCTCAAAAAAATCCTTAGAATAAAATATTGCCATGTCATATTCTCAAAGATCTCTAACTGCACATTTATGTGTAGAATTAAGTACTAAAAGCTTTTATCTTTTTTCCTTTCTTTTTGCTCCCTTGGAATGAAATCACTGGGTCATGAGAACCAGTGAAATTTAAGACATCCCCAAGAACAACTGGTTTAGACTGCAAATGCCAGAATCCTATTACATGTATTCCATGTAAAGCATGAATTATTAATGGTGCAATTGTCATTGCAGTGACTGAATATATACAAACTTAGTGGATGACTGTTGGGTAAGACATATTTTCTAAATATAAATAAATACACATACAAACTGAAACATCAATTGGAATAACAATACAGAAGCTTTGGGACAGAAAGAAAATGGACTTATAAGAAAATCATGGCTTTAGTTGCTATGGGGTTTTGAAAGAAAATGATCCCCAGACAGAGTGGCACTATTGAAAGGTGTGGCTTTGTTGGAGTAGGTGTGGTCTTGTTGGAGGAAGTGTGTCTCTGGAGAGGCAAGCTTTGAGGACTAATATATGCTCAAGTCATACCCAGCCTGTGAGTAAGATGTAAGAACTCTCAGCTACTTCTCTAGCATCATGTCTGACTGTATGCTGCCTTACTTCCTGTCATAATGATAATGGATTTACCACATTCAGTAGTATAAAATGTGACGATTAGGTCAGTAAGCATCAACTTAGGTAAGGTAACATAAACTTCATTAAAAAGAGTAAAAGAAATATGGTCAGAATGAATAGCAAAGGCACAAAAATGCAGGACACATTCCCAAATAAACATAGACATCCTGAAAAATACTTGGGTGGAGACAAAATACAGGATCAAACAAATGGGAAAATGCTCCAAACAATATAATGTTCCCTTTTATGAAGTCATTTTCTGGTTTCTTTAAATAAGTCTTAAAAAATTATTCTCTGAACATTAATAATAGATGATTTGTGAGTTTGCTGACCTTGAAAAGGAATTCTCTGCTAAATATTTTCTAATTTTTGTTTATAAAAATATTATTCATTGAATGTGTTCTTTTAAATTTCTAAAACATCCTGTAAGGTTCTGAGAAACAAACTGTGTGTGTTAAGCTCTTTAAAATAATGTATTTGCTCCATAAGTATAACAATAAAGATAGAACAGTGGCTGTGTAACAACAAACAAACATTCTAACACAGTAAAAGATTTGGAATTAGAAGGAAATAAGCGTGGGGATTTCAGTAAGAAAGATTGACAAGGCTGAGTTACTTAGTTAGGTCGCCTTAACTCAGCCCCCTGTACTGCTGTTTATGTGGTAAGATCAGTGATATAGAGAAAGTAAATATTTTCATCTGAATTAATGCTGTTTGGTATTAAAGCAGAACATGTTTGTATTGGTTTCAGAGTTTGAATGAAATAGAGCTCTTTAGTCAAGGAAAATAAATGTAAATCCGGGGAAATAAACACTACAAACAGCTCTGTTTAAGGAGGTCATATACAAACTCAACTATGAAATCTGTCTAGCTTTCTGCTTCAGGAGTGAGTGCTAAGATTCAGGTTCAATTTAAAAAAAAAATTAAAAAAGAAACCCTGAAGAATGTTTTACCCAAAAGACTCGTAGAAAATATGAGTAAAGAAACAATGTGTTTGAAGACTGTTTTCAAACATAGTATTGTTGTGGATAAAGTAGGAGGTCTACTGAAGGACTCTGGAAAACAGGTCAAATACTCTGTTGAATTATTTTGTCCAGGTACAGAGGCATGGGGTAATTTAAAACACCTTCCCTTTACTATTGAATGCTGCTTCTGATTCTGGAGAATTATCATCTCTCCATTGTGATGCTAAACCAATAATATCCACAGTTCCAAAAGATTCTTAATAAATCCTTGGCTGCCTCAAATGAAGATGGATTCTACAACTCAAAGAGACTATTTTAGAGATATTTGTTTTTCATTTATATTTTTTCTTCTCTCATATATTTCTTCCCCACTACAATTTTACTCTCTCCCCTCTCTCATCTTAGTCCCTCCCTTTCACCCAACTCCCATCTCCTCCAGATCTACTTCTCCTCTCCAGAAAAGGGCAGCCCTCCCAGGGATATCAATCAAACATGGCATTTTCAGTTAAAATAGACTAGGCACACCCCCTCATTTAAAGGCTGGGTGTGGCAAACCAGTAGGAGGGAAAAAGTCCCAAAAGCAGGCATAAGAGTCAGAGACAACCCCTGGCCACACTGTTAGTAGTTTCACAAGAACAATAAGTTACACAACAATAACATATATGCAGAGATCCTAGGTGAGACCCATACAGGCTCCCTGATTGTTTCTCCAGTCTCTGTGAGGCCCTATGAAATCAGGATAGTTGATTCCGTGGGCTGTTTTCTTGTGGTGTCCCTGATACCTCTGGCTCCTACAATAAATACTTCCTTGTCTTCTTCCATGGGACTCTCCAAGCAACACCTAATGTTTGGCTCGGGGGTTTTTGCATCTGCCCACATCAGTTGCTGAAGAAAGCCTTTCTGATGATTATGCTAAACCCTGGTTTACAGTACAGCAGAGAATCATTAGTGATCATTTACATGTTTGATTCTACCCTAGGCCTCATGGGCCACTGGTTCCTGACCCTCCAACCAATGTCATGACTGTTCTTCTTCTTGTGGCATTGGTCTCACTTTGGACCAGTCATTGGTTGGCCACTCCGGAAACTCCCCAAAGTTCTGTGCCATCTTTACTCCAGCACATTTTGCATGCAGGACAAATTATAGGTCAAAGATTTTTGCGGCTGTATTCCCATATCCTCTATTGCTAGGAGTCTTTTCTAGGATCATTCTTACTGATTCCTGAGTTTCCATTGTACTAAGCTTCTACCCCATTCCCCTCCTCATCTCTCCCAGTACTCACTACCTCCATCCACCAACCTAATCCCTCCTGACCCTAGTCTACCCTCAAAATCTATTTTATTTCCCCTTCCCAAGGAAATGCATGTACCCACCTCCTCCTTTAGCCTTTCTGGGTCTGTGAATTGTAGGTTGCTTATCCTTTACTTTATAGCTAATATCCACTTATAAGTGAGTACATATCATGTTTCTCTGTTTTGGTCTGGATTATCTAACTCAGCTCTCACTCTCTTACTCTCCTTCTCTCAGTCTCTATAGATTCAACACAATCCCCATCAAGATTCCAAAACAATCTTTAACAGATGTTGAAAGAACAACATGAACTTCATATGGAAAAACAAAAATCCAGGATAGCTAAATAAATTCTGTGCAATGAAAGAACTTCTGGAGGTATCAGCATCCCTGATTTCAAGCTGTTCTACAGAGCTATAGTAATAGAGATATTCTTTTACAGTTACTAGGAGTCATGAATTCTCACACATTACTGAGGGAAAAAACTTCCCACATCTCCATTAGAGGTAAGGACTGAAACATGTTAACCTGAAAGACAACAATTGCTTTGACTTTCAGGAAGAAAAGTAATTTTTAGCTTTGTTTTATCTCAAATACTTCCTGAAATCAATAAAATAAGGTAGTATCAATGTTATAAATTTTATATTTTTGATATGCTCATATGTCAGACTAACATAAATTGTGTACTTATATACAGATGCTCATATACATGCACAAGTTATGATTAATATTGATTGCAAACTTATCCAGACTTAACATTCCCAAAAGATATGTGTCTGGCATGCATTTAAAGCATTGTTTTGATTAAGCTAATGGAGATGAGAAGACACAGGCTAAACTTGGGCAGCATCATTCATTGGGCTGGATACAAAGGAACCAGAGCTGAGCACCAGCATTCATCACCCTCTGCTACTTGACTGCAGATCCAATGTGACCAGTACTTTACACTTTTGTTGTCATGATATTCCCACAATGCTTCACCTCCACTCAAACTATAAACCAATAAAACCTGTCTTCCTTCCTTTAACTCTTTAGTTCGGCTCTTTTATCATCGCAATAAGGAAAGTAAAAGATATAATATAGACACACAACAAACACACACAATTGTAAATGGAGATGCCTCTGAGTAAAGCTTATTAGAGACAGTAAATGACACAGTAAGAGTAACAGTGTAGTGTTAGTTCCCTGAGCACCAATTCCAGGAGATTGAGTAGATGGTGTGCTGGGAAGCTTTGGTTGTCAACTTGATACAACTGAATAGTTACCTGGGAATGAGAAGCCTCAATATAAGAATTGCCTACATCAGATTGGCCTCTGGGCATGAATTTGCATTGACTTGATTTCTGTTTGAGGTAGGAGGGCCAAGCCCATTGTGGGACATATAGTACAAGGGCTTGTGGTCCTTGACTATCAGAAAATCAGGCTGAGCTTTAGTTAGAGAGTGGGCGAGGGAGAAACATCATTTCTGGTCCAAGCCTTTGTCTTGAGTTCTTTCTCTGACGTCCCTCAATGAAGGATTATGATACAGATATGTAAAACTGAAATTAACACCCTCTTCACCTACTTGCTTTTAGTCAGTGTTTTATCCCAGCAACAGAATAAAAGGTACAGACAGTGAGGAATCAGTGGTTACTACATACCCGGGATGCATAGTAGACCACAGGAGAGAGGATAGAAATTTGGCAAACTAGAATCTCAAGTAGAGAGTACTGGTGGATGGAGCCAAGCCTGCCCATCTTCTTCTCTATATAGAAATCATGTTATTTCCCTAAAATAGAAGCCACCATCTCCACAAGCAATAAATCTAAATGTCACTACAGGAAGTCACTACTTTTATCTTAAGTTGTCTGGGAACATAATTTTTCTTTTTTTTTTTTTTTCCTCAGAAAGTATATAACCTTCTGTTCTGTGGTCACGAATTTCAAATGTTAACTTAATTGGATTTAAGAAAAAAAAAGAACCACCTAGGACACAAATGAGGGTGTGTGTATGTAAGGGTATTTCTGAAGCAGATTACCTGAACAGAAAGACCTACCTTGAATGAGGGCAGACACACTCATACAGGCTGGGGGCCTGAACATAGTAAAAGTGGGAAAGAGAGATAGATGGAAAGCTGAATATCTGAACTTCCCTCTCTATCTACTCTGCTGAGACACAAAAAAGCTCCCCAAACAAGGGGCTAAATCTGTAGATCAGGCCCCAACTTGGTATATCAACCCGTGTTGACTACCCAAGGGAGGCTTACCCTCTATGAGGAGGGGAATGGGATGGGATGGGGGTAGGTGAGGGGAAGCAGGAAAAGGGGAGAGAGATGGAAAACGGGCTGGTATGTAAAAGGAAAATAATTTAAAAAAATAAACAAACAAATACATAAATAAATAGATAAATAAAAGCTCCCCAACCACAGCCTCTAGCTGTTCACACTGCCATGAGCCCATCTACCTTACAGGAAGTGATGGCAGGAAGCAGAAAGGTATATAAGGCATGAGGACCAAGAACTAGAGGCTTTTAAGCTTTTAGGCTTCTAGCAGCAGTTCAGCTGAGATTCATTCAGATGAGGACTCAGAGGCTTCCAGTTTAAGGAAACAGGATTGGCTGAGAAGTTGGCGAGGTCAGGTTAGCTGTGGCTTGTTCTGCTTCTCTGATCTTTCAGCATTTACCCCAATACCGGGGTCAGGTTTTTAATTAATAAGACTGTTTAGCAATTCATTTTACACCCCCCCATGATAGACCCCACTCCTAAAACTATGGACTCAAATAAACTCATCCTGTCTTAAATTGCTTTGGTTACAACTATGAGCAAAATATTGGGTCCCCTGGCTATATATTCCTATAAATATTCCAGAAAATAGAGATCCAACACCAATTTCTTAAATAAAAGTGTAGGTGGAAATGCCATGTGTGGGACAAGCTCTCTCAGTTACAGTGTGAGTTTGCAAGATTGTTTTTCCCCTTTCCATGATCATTGCTTTTCCAGAGGTATTATACCTTTTTAATTTCTGTATAATTGGGGGACTAAAATTTGACTGTATTCGTTAGTTGATTGGAGAAACAGTCTCTGGGAATATCTCTTGTCACCCACACTGTCATTCAGAATAGATAATTAGCTCAAGCAGCTGAATACTTGAAGATGGCTTGAGGTGATCGCCAGGTTTGGCAGCATGCCTGCTCTGCCATGCACCCAAATCTTGGGTATTGCAGAGTAAGGGCCCGAGGCAAACAGCACTAGTGTTCGATTGTAAGGTAATTGATAGTACCTTTCAGAATCTCCACTATGGCAGGCCTCTGGAACATGATTAAAACTGACATGAATCAAGAACCTGGATCTTAGGCCTCCCACAGAGGTAGAGACAGGCTTGCGTTTGGCTCTTGAGGTTTTTAATGAACCTTATTCAGATTCCCTACTTTTTCAGAATTTCTAACATGAGCCTAGGAGAGGCATCATGTTGTCTTGTGTGTGTGTAATACATCAAATGACAAAGTCTAAATGCAAAATAAAATAAGGAGAATATAGAAAAAAATATACAATCTTGATATTAACATATTTTTTGTAGCAGTAGAAACTTGGTATTTGGGCACTCATTTGGATATTCATTAAATCTCAAACTCATTCTCTGTATGTAAGAGAACTCAGAATTACTTTTCATCCTGTGACTCTCATACTTTCCTTAGAAACCCATACCTAAAGTATGCATCCTGACCTCAAAGTCTGGAGCAATTTTTCCCACACAAAAACCAGACAATAAATGTTTTAGGCTTTGGAGGAATGATAGTCTCTACTACTAGCCCAACCTGTCATTGTGAACATGATTATATACTGGATGGAAGGAGTGAGCATGGCTCTTTGAACTGTACTTTACTTATGGATATGAAGCCAGCTTTCTACAGCTACTTGAAGAAATTTCCACAAACTAAGTAACTTTTAACAACAGAAATCACAGAACTGGAGGCCTAAAGCCCTCATCAAGCTGACGGCAGTCTATGTCTCACTCAGTTGCTGGTAGTTGCCTACCGTCTTAGCAGTTCTTGGGTTATAGCTGCATTACCCACATATCTGCCATTATCTCCATCATGCTATTTTGACTGTTTTCAGATCCTAACATGAAAAACGGCTCCTCGAATTGGGAGCCCACCATAATCTAGTATGAAGCCATCTCAACACACCCATAAGGATTTTCTGTAGAAAGTTTCACATTTTATAGATGTCATGGATGGAAGATTTACCTTTTTTTTTTTGAGGACAGAGATCAACAGACATGGCTATTAATTTTAAATTTTTTCTTAATTTATGAAATATTGTATTTTGATTATTTATATAATAAAGATATTCTTAACTTAAGATAGAACAGCAGGCAGCTGTTAGGTTACATCTGTCCCTTTCACTGCAAGCTTGCCAGTGTGTTCCCTGGATCAAAGGTGTCTGGTCTGTTTACTTACAAGCCCTTAATTCAAAGAGGAAAGAATATGAAATAACTTGTCAGTGACCTCAAGGGACAGGAAATGTTCTAACAATTTCTTAAAAAGATAAATTTTAAGTAACACCCTATTAAAAAAAAAACCACCAGGAAAATTGAAGGTCAATAAGTGACTTAAGGTAATGAATGATCTATGCAAAAGACCAGCTTATTGAGATTATCAGTTACAAATAGAGACACATCTGTGCCCATCGCAGGACTACTGACTTCCTACCTGAGTCTACAGTGGGATTTCTGACTTCTCTTCTTTATAATAGACTGTGAACTTCTTTTGTGAAAGTTCTGGGGCCTACTAAGGAGTGTACTAATGAGGAGCTGGCTTTATGGCGCCCACTGCCTATGGTGGAACACCTTGCACAGCTTTGATGCAGGGAATGGGCTTGGACCGGCCTTGACTGAATGTACCATGCTCTACTGACTCCCCTTGGGAGGCCATAGCTTGCTGGAGAAGGGAATGAGGGGTGGGTTGTATGGGGATCTCTGGGGGAGCAGGAGGAGGGAAGAGAGGGGAATGTGTGGTTGTCATGTAAAACAAATAAAAATTTCTTAATAAAAAATATTGAAACTGTTTTTCCATATGAAGTTGAGTATTATTCCAGGTCTGTGAAGAATTGTGTTGGTATTTTGATGGGGATTGCATTGAATCTGTAGATTGCTTTTGGTAAGATTGCCATTTTTACTATGTTAACGCTGCCTATCCATGAGCATGGGAGATCTTTCCATTTTCTGAGATCTTCTTCAATTTCTTTTTTCAGGGACTTAAAGTTCTTGTCATATAGGTCCTTCACTTGCTTGGTTAGTGTTACCCCAAGGTATTTTATGTCATTTTTGGCTATCGTAAAGGGTGATGTATGTCTAATTGCCTTCTCAGCTTCTTTGTCCATTGTATATAGGAGGGCTACTGATTTTTTTGAGTTGATCTTGTATCTTGCTATGTTGCTGAAGGTGTTTATAAGCTTTATCAGTTCCTGGGTGGAATCTTTGGGGTCACTCAAGTATACTATCATGTCGTCTGCAAATAGGGAAAGCTTGACTTCTTCCTTTCCAATTTGTATCCCCTTAATCTCCTTATGTTGTCTTATTGCTCTGGCTATAACTTCAAGTACTATATTGAATAAGTATGGGGAGAGTGGACAGCCTTGCCTCATTCCTGATTTTAGTGGAATTGCTTTGAGTTTCTCTCCATTTAATTTGATGTTGGCTGTTGGCTTGCTGTAAATTGCCCTTATTATGTTTAGGTATGTTCCCTGTATTCCTGATCGCTCCAAGACTTTTATCATGAAGGGATGTTGGATTTTGTCAAATGTATTTTCTGCATCTAGTGGGATGATCATGTGGTTTTTCTCTTTGAGTTTGTTTATATGGTGTATTACATTGATGGACTTTCGTATGTTGAACCACCCTTGCATCCCTGGGATGAAGCCTACTTGGTCATGGTGGATAATTGTTCTGATGTGTTCTTGGAGTCTGTTTGTCAGTATTTTATTGAGTATTTTTGCATCAATGTTCATGAGGGAGATCAGTCTGTAGTTCTCTTTCTTTGTTGCATCCTTGTTTGGTTTAGGAATCAGGGTAATTGTAGCCTCATAGAAGGAGTTTGGTAATGTTCCTTATGTTTCTATTATGTGGAACTATTTAGAGAGTATTGGTATTAACTCTTATTTGAAGATCTGGTAGAATTCTGCACTGAAACCATCTGTTCCTGGGCTTTTTTTGGTTGGGAGACTTTTAATGACTGTTTCTATTTCCTTAGGGGTTATTGGACTATTTAAATATTTTATCTGGTCTTGATTTAACTTAATTATGTGGTGCCTATCCAGAAAAATGTCCATTTCTTTTAGGTTTTCCAGTTTTGTGGAGTAGAGGTTTTTGAAATATGACCTTATAATTCTCTGGATTTCCTCAATGTCTGTTGTTATGTCCCCCTTTTCATTTCTGATTTTGTTGATTTGGATTCTCTCTCTCTGTCTTTTGGTTATATATTTTAAGATGGACATTTAAAAAGTATCACAAAACAATTGCAAGAAAGGATATTATTCACAGACCATTATGAATGATAACTTAATATCATTTGATTGTATTTTTTTGTTGTTGTTTTTTCAAGACAAGAGTTTTTTTGTGTAACTTTGGACCCTGTCCTGGATCTCACTCTGTATCTCAGGCTGGCCTCGAACTCACAGAGATCTGCCTGCCTCTGCCTCCTCAGTGCTGAGATTAAAGGTGTGAGCCACCACTGTCTGGCTGGATGCATTATTTTTAAGAGCAGCTAATAGGATATAAATGCCACATTTGAGACCTATAGTAATTAAAATGAATTAACAATATTTTAATACTTGAACATTTTATACTTTATCTTTATTATTGAAATAACTTCAATATTACATCTACTACATCATAATATTTTTAGTGTCTAAGATGTTGCACATTGTTTCATTAATTTATAATGTGTGCATACTTCATTGCAAGCAAATGTATATCAGTTAGATTACAGTTTTAATCTTTCACATAGGTATTAACCTAAAATGTTAAATTCCCTTTTAAGTTTTTATGACAACTAAGCACACATGCCTTTATAAATTTTAAAAATAATTTTAAAATATCAATTGCAAAATGGATGGATTACTAGTATCATGATTGAAAATAAAAGTTTGGTGAACTAATATGTTAACTAGCTTGAGTGACTCTTTATGTAATGCCCCGGCCTGCAGGACTTCAACGGGGTCTCAACCAACCTAAGGACGGAATGATAGGGACAGGAGACACAAAGAAAATACACCAAGACAAGATTCTGATCAAGGTGCCACTTTATTTTTCTCCAGGAGGGTTTATATAGTTCCTGCAGGGTAGGGGAAGCAAGAAGCTGTTATCTGCATAGGGTAGGGCAAGCTAACAGGATGTTTATGTAGGATGTTTACAGGGTGAAAACGTCAAGGACTCTATTCAGTGTCCTGTTGCTAGGCAACCTGACTGTAAGATGATCTAGTTCCCTGTCTTATGGGGAGGGGGTCTGTATTTTTCTGCTAACTAGAGATTCTGTCCCTGACAATGTAATGTTTCTATAGACCATAGCCTCAAGATTAATAGTATGACATTTGTGTACATGACTAGTAAAAGAAGAACTGAGGAAAGATTATGCTAGCTTTCAGGTACTATGTACTTTTATAAAGATAGCATATATATCCTAGTGTTAGAAGAGCTATGGACTATCTAGCAAAATCACAATACTAAGCTTGAAAAATCCCCTTCATTGTTGTTTAGGTGAGACCCAGGAGCCTAGTGCTATTACCCTTGGGTACCTCCCAGAGGAGGAAAGTAAATCCATATTGTTGAAGACACAATGCACTTCAGACATACGACCCAGAAAATTGAACTTGGTTCTGACAAGAAAGCCTCTGGCTTGAGGACTAACTTCATGGAGCCACCAAGTGCCATGTAAGCTACCAAAGGAAGGAAACAGCCAGGAATCACAACACAGACAGGCATGGCAAGATACTCCTAAACTATGCCGTAGTGACATGTATACTTTGGCAGTCACCAACAGCAGCCAACTTGGACTTGAGACCTGCTCCACAGGAGGAAAAGCACACTTAGTGCTAGAAGCCTCCCCAACTTCCCAGGGCTGGTGAGGTCATGAATCTTTTAGAAGAGCTTTCTTCCACCTCTCAGCTAAACCCCCATGATTCCTAACTACATTCTAAATACGTACCCTTGAATCCACTGATGAGTGCAGCCCTCACCTCTCATCCAAGAAGCTTCTCTTTTTAGCAAATGGAGACCACCACAAGACTGCCGAATACTGTGTATGCCACACAACTTCCCTCCAAGGAACAGAGCTACAGTGTAGCAGTGTCTCACAGGAACAATAAGCTGGGCCTTGCACAGACTCACTGAGGAGGATTTAGGACCAAAATCAAGAGTCAGGTGGGAAAGCAAATCAAAAGGAAACTTGCACAAAAATCAAGAACCTAAAAAAATCCAAGTCTTTTAATACAAAAAATTTTTAAATAGAACTCCAACCAGATAACATTGGTGTAAATGTATAGATATGGTTTTTCCTTACTGCCTATCACCTGACGTAAACATGCCAACCTCCAGCCAAACACTAACAGATGCATTAAATTTCAAGACAACCAGCAGTGTGAACAGACAAAGCAAACAGGGAAGTTACTCGGATGCTATAATTAGACAAGAACTAAAAAAATAAAGCAGAAGCCCCTTAGATTAATATGGTAATAATTCATAAAAAAATGTGTGAGGGTGGATAGTTTGTAATGTGAGCAAAGATAAAGGCATTGTGAGGAAAACTCAAAAGGAAATGTTAGAAATCTAAAACACCAGGAAAGGGTGCTAGAGAGATGGCTCAGGGTTAAGTGATACAATTGTTCTTACAGGTGACCTATGTTTGGTTCCCAATACCCATGTTTTGTGGCTCACATTCTCAAGTAACTCCAACCCAGGTAATATCAGGCACCTCTGGCCTCCATAGGCACACATACTCAAGTGCACAAATCCATGTACAGACACATATAGACAGACAGACAGACAGACACAAACACATAATTAAAAATAAAATTAATCTTCAAAAGCATCAATAAAGAAATGAAGGATGTCTATATCATCATCTCCTGGATGGATTCAACACAGATCATGAAGAAAGCAGAGAGGCTCCAGGCAGGAAATGGGATCATGCCAAACTAAGATTCAAAGAATAAATGAAATAAAATGACAGAATGAGACCTGTAGGAACTGTGGGACATTGGGAAATAGTTTAAACACGAAATTAGAAAAGCAGAGAATAAAGGGTAACAGTGGAAATGAATAATTATTTGACGTAACAATGCATCATGTTTGCCAAAAATAATGACACATAATAAACCCCAGAGCAGGAAGAAGACAGCATCTAGCCAGATAATTAAGAGCAGAAAAAGAAGACAAGCTAATGAACAGCACACTCAACAGTAGAAAATGACACCAAAGCAATCTCTAGAGGGAGAAGGGAAAGGCACCTTATCTATAGAAAAGAACAGAGATTGACAGCAGACTTGCTGTCAGGGTAATTCCAAACAAGGATAGGGTGAAATATTTAAAATAATAAAAGATGTAACACATCACATCAATCAGAGCAAGAGACAGAAACCGCTAGAGCAGGACAGGGACCCTGAAGCAGCATTCTAGGCATGTTCTTGCTAGAGGACAGAAATGCAAGAAGACTACTCTGGCACCTGGCTGCTTATCATTTCTTCTAATAAGCATCTGCCTAGAAGCCATAAGTGGGTGTGCGACTGCTGAGGAAAGGCACCTGTACATCTCCTGGATGGACCAACTAAACCGACCACCATGCTTAGAGCCAGTGTCTTCCATTACTGCTGTAAAAGCACTATACCAGGAGCCAAGTGATACCTTATTTCCTGGCCCAACCTCCAGTCGTGTGCTTGCCCTCTCTCTCTCCCCCTCTCCCTTTCCACCTGTCCCCTCCCCTTTCTCTAGCTCCCACCTATGAGTCTTTAATAAACTTCTTTGTAAAACTTGACCTCTATCATTCATGAATTTCCTTCTTTGATTTAGGAGACAAGCACCTACGAACTAAGTGCAAATTTTGTGTGACCACGAGAATCCAGCACCCTAATGCATTAATGAAAGTTCAGCTCAGATGAGAGAAAAACTTGTCTTAAAAAGCATCTCTTGCTAAGCGGTGCTTGCACACACCTTTAATCCCAGCACTCGGGAGGCAGAGCAGGTGGAAGCCCAGCCTGGTCTACAGAGCAAGATCCAGCACAGGCACCAAAACTTCTCAGAGAAACCCTGTTCTCAAAAATACAAACAAACAAAAAAAGCGTCTCTTGAACTCAAAGACACCCACTTTCCCTGTATCAGCATTAACTTTTTAAATGGCCATTAAAATAATATGTATTTTTTATTTTGAGAAATCATTTTTTGGAATCTGATTGTTTTTTTCACTTATAATTTACTCAAAAAAACATTCTCCTCTGTATTCTGACGCTATTTTTTCATTAATGTATAATAAAAGAATAAAATAAGAATTCTCCATCAAGTAAAACAGTACTTCAGAAATGAAGAGACATACACATTGTATTATACATACAGAAATTGAGGAAATTTGTTTAAACTGGCCATGTCATATACAAAATTAGTTCAGGAGGGTGATAATAATAGAAGCCAGATATTTGAATCAATGACCATATAAAAGGAATAGTATCAGAGACAAAGTTAAGAAAAAAGAATTTTGTTTATCTTACCCCCTATGAGTATATGATAATAAAATGATTAAAGCAATAATGTATCAGTGTACTAGAGATTGCACCATGTGTAAACAAGAAGGTATCAAAGTAGTAAGTATAGAGTTTAGAGGGTCTGGGGAGATGGTTCCCAGATTAAGGACATTTACAACTCTATTGGAAGATGGGAATTATGATTCCAACAACCCCCTTCATCAGGTGGTTTATAAAAACCTGGTACACCAGCTTCTGGTAATCTAAACCTCTTCTGGTCCTCCTGTGTATCTTATAGCACAACACACACACACACACACACACACACACACACACACACACACACACAAAGTCTAAAGAAAAGTGTTTCATTATGCAACTTTTTAGATTTTTCATTTTTCAGTGTTCTGTCCAATATTCACTCTTTTCATGAGTTTACAGAACATTTCCAAGAGAGATCACACTTGATCCATAAAGCTCATTAACAAATTTAAAACAACAGAAATCATACAAAGTATATTTTTAAAACATGAAGAGATTAATTCATAGATAATTTATAGACCAACAACTGAAAAGTTATTGAAAAACATCTATTTTAGAAAACTAGAAGAAAAGATTTAGTCAAGCCCAAAACAAGGAATAGAAAAGAAATAGAACTAACCTAGAAAAGCATTCCTTGAAAGGAAATAAAGTAGGGAATTTCAATGAAATAGAGCCTAGTTCTTTGTGAAAAGACTGCCGTGCCTCCAGTAAAACTGTGGTGAAATTAGAGTGGAAAGAAAGGAAAGTAAAATGAGACAGAGTAGGGAGAGGAAGAGAGATAGAGACAGAGAGACAGATGGATGGATGGATAGACAGGCAGATAGATGATAGAAGATAGATAGATAGATAGACAGATAGATAGATAGACAGATAGATAGATAGACAGATTATAGATCTGAAAATTTCTCACTAAGCAAAAATAATTTTTAAAATAGATCAAGAGAACTGCTCAATGGACTTTGAAAAGATGGTAATCACTTTTGACAGTTTTCTGTCTACAAATCCAACATGATAAAAGGTATGTATGAATAATGCTTGGAAGACATAACTAGTGAAAATCCCAGTAGGAAAAAGACAAAGGGAATAACCTATATATCTTAAGGAAATGATAATTAACTATATATATTTAAAAAATCATCAAGCCCAATGGTTTTGACAGTGAATCCTATCTAAACATTGTGCATAAAAATAGGAAAATTTCTCCACATTCTGCCTATAAAGTAGAAACATACACAGCATGCTTCCTTATCCTCTGAAGCCAGAATTATATTAACAACAGCAATAAAAGGACTTTTTAAAAATTACAAATGCCTTTTATGTACATGCATGAAAAAATATTCCAAGTACTAGCAAAACAAATTAATTTCTGGCAAGACTGTAAAATGATAAAACTTCAGAAGGCAGTAGGAAATTTTTGCCAAGCTCCAGCTCAAGGAACATCTCAGCACTCACCCTCAGAGGTATTTGCTCAGCTCCTTTTGAAAATGCAAGTCCACAAATCCCTAAGCAGGAATGTTTGCATCAGCTTTAGTCACAATTACCAATCTGTAAGCAATGTATGCTTTCAGAAGGAAATAGATTAAACAGGAGCACATCATCTGATTGAATACAATAACAATATGAATTATTGTTATTCATAATTAAAAACAATGAGGTGCTGTGCCACAAAAGACATGGGCACATCTTCTTTTAAATGATTTTATTATTATTTTTTTTAAGCATGTACGTGATATGTATGTGGGTGTGAGATACTGCCACGTTACAGTATGTATGTGGAAGTCAAAAGATAATTTTGTATCATTACTGCTCACTTTCCACCTTTATGCAAGTTCTAGGAATTTAACTCAGATAGTCAGGCTTATACAGCAAACCTACTTCACCCTCTGAGCTGCCTGTTTGGCCCACATGACTATATCTTAAACATGTACTGCTAAGTAAAAGAAGCCATTTTGCAAAGAGCACAGACTGCTTGATTCCAATCATATAGATTTCGGAGAAAGCCACAGGCTTAGGAATAGAAGCTAATAAAACAGCTTGTGGGATGTTTAGAAAGATGAAACTCCTCACATGCTCTTGCGATGGTAAAAAACACGACTCTGAGCATTTGTCAAAACCCATGGAACCTACCAGCACAATGGGACTTAAGGATGCAAATAAAAATATCTTGTAGGGGTTAGGGAAATCGCAGATTGGGCATTATTCCTTGTTCTAATAAAAAATCAGCCTGGGGCTAGAAAAATGGCTCATTGGTTAAGAGCACTCACTGTTCAAGCATGAGGACCCAAGATGGGAACCCATCCCCTACATATCACACAGCTCACAACTACCCGTAATTCCAATTCCAAGGAATCGGACACCCTCTTCACCACTCCACCATTATGTGTACACATCTGTGCACATATTCTCTCTCCTCCCCTCTTTCACACACACACACACACACACACACACACACACACACACACACACGTAAAGTGTTAAAAATATTTTAAAACATCAATTTGCTATTACAAATATACGAGGCAATCAGTGTTCCAGTTTAGTGTCGTAATGGTTCCAAAGGGCTCCTTTGTGTGGGGTTGGGCCATAGTGCGCAGGTACAGTCATGGAGAGGTGGCAGGATTATGAGGATATCAATATCATCAGTGGATTAGCCCATCAGTGAACACATAATTATATGGACTTTGAGGGGGTGTCTGGTAGCTGACCTGGCCACTGGGAGAAATGCAAAATAAACCCAAGTATATGCTGTCAAGGATATGGAGGACAACTTCCAATGGGGGAAAAAAAGATGATAGTCTTCTACACATTATGATGTAAATCTGGAGAATAGGGGTAGTGTTGAAACGAAACCAACAAGCATGCCTTTGCTCAGTGTCAAGGCCAATAGTCACAGAGGTGAATGGTGTTGACAGGATGTACTTTTGATACAATTTGGTGAGAGTGGAATGGCCCTCTGATGTCCTCCTATTTCAAACCCACAACCCCATTTGAATCAAAAGGACAATGTCAGCTATAATGCAATTAACATGAGCTAAATTAACACCAAGGGCTTGACTAATATTCACTAAAAATGTTCAAGGTCGTCAAAATTAAGAAAAAGTCAAGATACCAGAGAAGGGCTGCCAAACAGACCACGTGGGACTCTGCATGACAGCTTGGGATGCATCAAAGAAAGAAGTAATTTCATAAAGGAAAGGTGGTCCCCAGGAGGAACACTAAAATGTTTAAGGAACTTATTTTCTTTTTTTAAATTTTATTTTACAATACTATTCAGTTCTACATAACAGCCACAGATTTCCTTGTTCTCCCCCTTCCTGCCCCCCCTCCCCTTCCCCCCAGCCCACCCCCCTTTCCCACCACCTCCAGATCAAGGCCACCCCCGAGGACTGAGATCGACCTGATAGACTCAGTCCAGGCAGGTCCAGTCACCTCCTCCCAGATTGAGCCAAGCGTCCCTGTATAAGTCCCAGGTTTCAAACAGCTATCTCATGCAGTGAGCCCAGGACCTGGTACCACTGCCTAGATGCCTCCCAAACAGATCAAGCCAATCAACTGTCTCACCTATTCAGAGGGCCTGATCCAGTTGGGGGCCCCTCAGCCTTTGGTTCATAGTTCATGTTTTTCCATTTGTTTGGCTATTTGTCCCTGTGCTTTATCCAACCTTGGTTTCAACAATTCTCACTCATATAAACCCTCCTCTTTCTCGCTAATTAGACTCCCAGTGCTCCACCCGGGGCCTAGCCATGGATGTCTTCCTAAATATAACACCAGTAGCACAGGCACTGAGAGAAACAATCAATCAATGGGACCTCTTGAAACTGAGAAGCTTTTGTAGAGCAAAGGATACAGTCAACAAGGCAAAGTGACAGCCTACAGAATGGGAAAAGATCTTCACCAGCCCCACATCTGACAGAGGACTGATATCCAGAATATATAAGGAACTCAAGAAATTAGACATCAAAACGACCAACAGTCCAATTAAGAAATGGGCTATAGAACTAAACAGAGAATTCTCAACAGAGGAAACTCAAATGGCTGAAAGACATTTAAGGAATTGCTCAACATCCCTAACCATCAGGGAAATAAAAATCAAAACAACTCTGAGATACCACCTTATGCCTGTCAGAATGGCTAAGATCAAAAGGAACTTATTTTCTAACATCCCCATTTCTCACTGGAAAAGTTACTCAGACCTGAATTTTCCATCGAGAAGTAGCTTAGCTGGCAAGGACACAAAAAACCAAGCCAGAGAGAGCAGGCGCTAATGATAATGTTTTCCTCCTACAAGAATTGTGCTTTCTCTGAATATCAGTCCTTTATTATTGTCAAAAAAAAATTATCCACATCTTCAGAACAATGGGAGAGGGGGACAATGTATTCTTTCAATATCTGATGGAAGATGTGAACTGGCAAAAAGGACCTAAGATTCTACATGATTAAGTCCATACCAAACAGCTTGATTCTTTCCCTCAATGCTACAACACTTTCTCACTGCTGGTGAATTTCGCCAATGTCTTAACATGTACAACAAACAAAAAAATCAAAGACCAGAGTCAGTCCTCAGGTTACCAAATTAAAGTATGTGCTATTGTTTCCTTGTTCTATTTGTGGGTTGTAAACAGGGGCATTGCTTCCTCTCTGAAGAGAATTTTATAATGAGAGTCTTCATCAAGATTTAAAGCACATTGGAAGAATCCTGCAATATCATACTTAGTTATCGTGAACATTATGTTTGCTTCAGGAAAAGACAAAAGACCAGCACTGTGAAGACAGTCTCTAACACATGCCACACCAGCATTGCATACACTGGTCAGAGTGCTGCATAAACACATGCAGAGACTTGAACAATTCAGTATCCAAATGCTGCTGATTTACCTTTCTGGGGTTTTGAGCAGCTGACAAAAGAAGAATATGGTGTATGACATAAAGCCCCTTGATAATTGAAAATGAGAGATTTCCCCAACTGGTTTAGAATTCTTTAGAGCCTCACACTGATGCATTTGACAGCATACTGCTGGATAGAAATTTCCAACAGTGTCACTCCAAGCTTGGTCCTTGTTGCTCTGGACTGTAGCCAGATATCTCGGTAGTCAACAAGAGGAAACCCTCTCAGGACTGGCGTGGGTGCTGGCCTCATTTATTTGTGTGAAATGAAAACCAATCCTTCCCTTTAGATGACTAGACTAAAATAAGGTAGTAAAAGATGACATTCTCGTCTGATAGCAGAGGATGCCAGGGGAATTCCATGGCTTGTGCTTATGAACAGCATAGGATAGCATTCACATCATCATATTGCTGTTCGCTTCTGTGTGATACAGCTCTAAGTGGCTTTCAGGACAAACGATGTTGTATAAACACTAACATAAAGAGGAGTTAGTCTCAAATTCTTCGTTTAATTTTAATGTATTACTTAACTAAACGTCTACAGATGTTTTGCTACTTGTTTATAATCGCACCACATAAATGCATCAGATCCATTGGAACTGGAGTTAAAGACGGTTGTGAGTCACCAGATCATGTTGGTGCTGAGAATCAAACCCGGGTCCTTCATAATAGCAACAGTGCTCTGAATGACTAACCAATTGCTCCAGCCCCAGAAATACTTTGTTTTTAAAAAATGATGTGGGTTTAGTCCTTCTCAAATTTTGACTAATGCAACATATTTAGAAGCAGAGTTACAGATGAGGAAAGAACATAGCTGAAGGATCTAAAGTTAATGTGATGTAGTGTTGACTGGTGGAAAGATGTTTAGTAGTGTGTTGTCATTGTCCTTATAAATGCTATTACTGCAACATTAGAGGAATTTGCATATTTTACAAGGTTTAAAGGAGAAGTAATTGCTCACAGGACAAAGTAAAATCTAACTGCCCTCCCCAGTTAGAGTGATTATTTGATCTTAGCAAGATAAATTACAATTCTTATATAAATAATTATAGAGAAAGATGTATCTAACACACACATTTCTTTACATATTCAGTAATTATCTGTATACGTGTGACATTTATATGTTCTAGGGACATGTAGAACATGGAATATTATGCTAACATAATCAGATATTAATCATAGCTAATATTTGTAAAGCACAATGTTAATGCATCTCTGATTTTTTTCATTGATTCATGGAAATAATCACATGAAGAAGTTCATTTATGTTAATCAGACCAGTCTGATAGTGTCTGTTCATGCTACAGAAAAATTCAATAAATTGTTATTGCTTTTCTATTGAGGTAAAATATTTCCTTAACATTACATTTGATATATCAACTTGGCTTTTTTTGTTTCAATGTCACAAGAAGGAAATTTATAGCATGCCATTTGGAAGAATTTCTTTTCTTAGGCATTTAGTTATGTGAAGACAATTGTCACAGTATCACTTATAGTCTGAGTGCAATCAGAGCCGTTGCCAGCTTCCTTGAATGTTACCTTCTTCAATTACACCGGAGAGCAGATCGGCTTAATTTCTCCAAAGTTTATATGAAAACTGCTTACGTATGATGCCGGTTCAACAGGGATGGAGGCTGTGAACTTCATCATCAGGAACCCTTGATTATTTGATATGATTTTGTAATAATTATTTCTTAATATAATATTTATTTCTGCTCTCACTACTATTTTTAAATCTTTCTACATATGCAGTTTTGGTATTCTTTGTTCATCCATTAGTGGGGAGGGGATGACTTCGTTCTGCTGTTGTGAATATGATGTAATTTACATAAACACAAATACAGACATACACACACACACAAACATATACTCATATACAAACCCAAAGACATATACGTATGAACATACATATGCACACTTGCACACATAAACATAATATGTGCATATAGATACATGGATACCACAATACTTCATCTCATATTTACACTGAAGGTATGCTCTCACAAACAAAAATTATTTTGCAGTTTCTATGACCTTTGCACTCATTTGGTGCACACAAATTTGCCAGTATCTGTGAAAGTGAACATAATCAATCCAAACCACTCAGATAACAGTGTACTTGTCAATGAGCACACCTTCTCCATGTTTCCTAGTAAAAGTATATCTCTTCTGGTTTCTTCTGGTCAGTATATTCTGGTCGCATTGGAGGATTACATAATGGTAAAAAGCCACATGAAACCTTGGCCATTGTGCCATGGAAAGTCTCCCTGAATGCCACCACAGGCATTTATTTATTTAATAAAGCCATCATGAAGAGAACTTCGGGACTATTTCATTTCTGTGTGCCTTTACTGATCTCTGGTACAGTTTCTGGAATGATTAATTCATCTACATGTTTCCTGGACACTTTTCTCAAACCTTAAATGCATTTTACACAGTTTTCCAAATAGTTAACCAAATCATGTATGTCTAAGGAAGTTTCTTTGTCTATGTCTATGTGTAAGCTAGGTAATTATGGCCTCCATACGAATGAGTAACAAGGGATACTTCACATACTTGGGATTCTATGGCTAAGCTATCTTTCTCCTCCTGGGATAATTTCTAGGGTTATTGTTGCACATGACAGTGGTGTCCTGATATCACCTTACAGATGACATCAAGATATAAGGCATCCTCTCTGGAAATTATAGCCAGTGTCCTTTCCATTGTTCTTCACAGTTATGACACACACATACAAAAGCACCTTCCTGATGTACAATGACTAGATGGCAAGGGAGACAGGTATTTCACCACCCTCCAAAGCATGATGTTCTCTGGAACATCTCCATCTGGCTATTTTAGAGCTTCAAACCCTACCCCTAACTCTAACCTGGGGACCTCAGACTAATGATCTTCCAGATGCCTGATTGGAACCTTGATTCTTCTTTAAAAAAAAAGAAGACAGATTTTGTCAAGGGACTCTATTTTTTTTAACTTTCCAGAAGAAAATTGCTTTATTCTAATCAACTCAGAGATGATAACATCCCACAGCTAGTCTAGGGGGACACAGTCGACAAGCCTTAAATTCTATATCATAGCTCAAAATTCTATACAGCCAGAACATTCACTTCCAGGGATATTACAAAGTAATAGAGATTCATTTATTTGTTTATTTTTTTAAAAAAGAAAGAAACTCAACCTAGGGATTTACATTTTCACTGTCCTATGTGAGACCAAAGATTAGGGGACAACTTGTAGGAATTGGTTTCCCCTTTCACTATAGGAGTCCTGGGAATCACACACAGGAGTTTGGGCTTGGTGTCAAGCACTTTTACCCACTGAGTCATCTGTCTGGCCCTTTGAATTAGATGAATCAATTTGTAACTCTGTTTGAGCCCTTCATTGGAACCCTCAGAGAGCGTAAAAATCACTCTTAAGCTAGGCACACTTTCTGTTCCATCTTGAAGATAGTTTAATTTTTAATGTAATTTTAAAATGTGTGTGTGAGTGTGTGTGTGTGTGAATGTGTGTGTGAGAGAGAGAGAGAGAGTGTGTGTGTGTGTGTCTGTGTGTCTGTGTGTGCATGCATGTGTAGATGTTTGAGAGCAGGTGCCTACAGCAGCCAGAGGTAACAGATCCCCTTGAATTGAAGTTAAAGACAGGTGTGAACTACCTGACTTGGGTGCAGGTAATTGAGCTCAGATCGTCTGAAATAGGAGAAAGTGCTATTAACCGCTGAACCACCTTTCTAGCTGTCTGTTTTATCTTTAAAAAGAATGAAATCATCAGATTGTTGGTGTCCCACCTGGGTTTCCTGAGAAACTTTATGTCCAGTAAAATAATGTCAGGATTTCTGGACTCAAGCTTACCACTTCTACTGAAACCTTGGGGATGTTTGACCCAGCATTTGCTCAACTGTGAACCCCATGGTCATGTTGGCTTCAGGGTCTCTGGGTAGCATACAGGACCTATCATGCATTTTGAACTGGATGCTGCCCTGGCACTCCAGAGTTCCTGTCTAAACCCTTTTAGACTACATTGACAACGGTTTTAATTTTTTTAACTGTGTTTTACTTTCTGTTGAACTTTATATCATATGATTCCATTTATGTAAAAAAAAGTAAATATATGGTATTTTATTAAAATGTAACTAGAAAATGTTTACAAGTTCATATGGACAATGCTAATTCGTTGTATCACTTTAAGGTTCTTCTTTTGATATTGCATAAGGCATAATTCTAGACTTTTTTTAAACAAGGATAATCCTTCACATTTACAGATCTCCTTTAAAAATTGCCCAATAGATAGTGCTCCACTGGACTCTTCTTGAAGGTCTAAGACTACAGATCTGACTACCGTTGATTGCATATGATAGAATTCATGTTTGTCTCTTGCAGACCATTCCCTAAATTCTACTTACATAGTTAAAACTACTTTGAAAGCTGAGCAGTGGTGGCGCATGCCTTTAATCCCGGCACTCGGGGGCAGAGCCAGGCGGATCTCTGTGAGTTCGAGGCTAACATGGGCTACCAAGTGAGTCCCAGGAAAGGCGCCAAAGCTGCACAGAGAAACCCTGTCTCATAAAAACAAAACAAAACAAACAAAAACAATACTACTTTGAAAGCAGATGATAATGTGTGCATTTTTTTTTTACCCAAAGTAACTGTCATGATTCAAAAGTTCAACAGAGAGTACTACAAGCATGAAAAAGAATATAGACAAAAAGAAGAATTTGATTATTGTATGTTTATGTTTACTTAGTTTATTTTTGTAAGATTCATTTTAATTTTTTGCATGTGTGTGTGTGTGTGTGTGTGTGTGTGTGAGAGAGAGAGAGAGAGAGAGAGAGAGAGAATGCTATGTGTGCACAGGTATCTATAGAGGCTAAAGCAGGGTGGTGGTGTATCTCTTACAGCTGGAGTTACAATTGTTATGAAGTGCATGGCATGGGTTTTGGGAATTGAACTGGTGTACTCTGCAAGAGAAGTGTGAGATTACAACTGCTAGTCCATCTCTCCACCCACTTCCTTGTCCTTAGTGGTAGTGGAAATAAAGCCAGAGTCTTGTATAGACTAAACTGGTATGCTACAGCTGAGTTAAATACCTAACTTCATGACTATTTTTCTTCAAATACTGTAGGTAACAGATGCTGAAGAAGCAAAGTACTAAAAATTATGATCTCCAGTTTCACAAATTAGGATTTTTTTTATTTATATTTAATTTTTTTTTTATTTTACAAAACTATTCAGTTCTACATAATAGCCACAGATTTCCTTGTTCTCTCCCTTCCTGCCCCCCTCCCCTTCCCCCCAGCCCACCCCCCATTCCCACCTCCTCCAGATCAAGGTCTCCCCCGAGGACTGGAATCGACCTAATAGACTCAGTCCAGGCAGGTCCAGTCCCCTCCTCCCAGATTGAGCCAAGTGTCCCTGCATAAGTCCCAGGTTTCAAACAGCTAACTCATGCAACCAGCCCAGGACCTTTAATTCCTACTTGGTGGAGGTGTTAGTGTGTATCTACCTCAAATAATTCTTGCATTTATTTGTAAGCCTTGCCTTATTATGAGGAATTTAACACTCTTGTCCACTTGTTTTGTATTGATGTCACATAGTGAGAAGTAGCTTGAGCTTTGATGGCATTTTCATGGCCTGGAGTCCTAGTACTTTGTAGTAAAGAGAGTTTTCCATATATTTCACATTTCGTTTTCTGAATCATTAGTATTCTAGACTTCCAGTTGCTTGAAGCCTGAGATTTTTTTTAAGAAGTACTCTCAATCAATTTATTTTTATAAGAAAATGTATTTTTCTTGGCAATCAATCAAAGAAATAATAGCTAGGTTCACATGTGCCAAAAATGATAGACATAATTGTTGGTACTTACATCTATTTTTAATCATTAAATTTAGACCTGTGACCAAAATGAAAAAAGTCAAAATTGTTAATTTTATCATATGAATTGGATTTTTTATATAATAGACAAAAAGAGAAAAAATTTCTCCACAAACTAACCAAAAGCCAGAGAAATATATAGAATTTTTTCTATATATATAAAAGTATAGTCATATTCATATTCACCAATATTTTTCTCAGGATGAGATTTTTTTTTTTTTTTTTTTTTTTTTTGCTGTCATGAAGAGTCCATTTATTTGCTCTATCTCAAATTTCTTTATCTGTGTAATGATATATTTGAATTCATTCACTTTTCATGAAATATAGCCTGGTAGGAAATTGTAGATGTAACCAACCGTCTTATTAAATAAGAAACACAGAAACAATGTAAAAGAGAAAGTCGAGAGGTCAGAGCTCAGAGCTAAAATCTCACCCTTCCTCCTGCTGTCCCAGCTTCGCGAAAAGAGACCTACTTCCTGTCGGCTTGATTTTTTATAGTATGTTGTTCTGCCTTCTCATTGGTTGTAAACCCAAACACATGACTGCCTCGTCACTGTCTGAATGTACAGCCCCCTAGGTCTTAAAGGCATATGTCTCCAATGCTGGCTGTATCCCTGAACACACAGAGATCTTATGGGATTAAAGGCGTGTGCCACCACCGCCACACTCTTGCTATGGCTCTAATAGCTCTGACCCCAGACAACTTTATTTATTAACATACAATCAAAACAATATTTCAGTACAATTAGATTACCACCACATTTCCCCTTTTCTATTTTAATAAAAAGAAAAAAAGCAAAAGGTTATAACTAACAAAAGAAAAACTATATACAAAAGTACAATAACTATATACAATATATACAAGTAATAAATACCTAAACAGGTATTTGACAAATCAGAGAAAATAATTCCATTATCTATCCTATTTTGGTAAATCCAAGATGTATCTAATGCACTTTCTATCCTAATTAATTTTCAACTATAACTAACTAATCTTCAACCATAACTAACTAATCTTCAACTCCCTCAGAGACCCAAGAAGGGAATAATATTAGCTAACAAAAATAAAAAACAGGAAGTGCATCCAAGCAACTTCCAAAAAATTTTGTGAGTTGACAGAAACAGCCAGCTGCCTGGGCAGTCACCTGAGGTTTCTCCGCAGTGTTGGGGCATCATCTTCAGCCTATAGGCTCAGTGTATCTGACAGACTCATTTGGAAGTAGGATGTACACAAGGTCAACAGTTCAACCTCACATTGGGTGAGAGCAGTCCATGTACCAGAAACACCTGAATTCCACTAGTGTTCTGTCATGATTCAGGATTTTAAATTCTGGAAATTGTTGACAGTTTTTAAATTCAACTGTCCATTCTTCTTGGCTGTGTATATATGGCTTCATCTCAGCATCCCCTTCTTCTCCACATCCCTCTATTAAATGCCAGTCTACTTTTGAGAGGCATGAGCTTTCAGCTGCTGTTCCATTGTACAACAGAATCCATCGGCCCTCTGCCTGTTAAGCTGCTTTGAAGAAAAGGGCACCGTACCTTTTCCGGATGCGAAGGCCATTTCAGGGATGGGGCCGTATTGTCCTGGCCTCAGAAGATGCCTTTTGATAAAGCCATAACCACACTTGTTTTGGCAAGAATCAGTAGTCCCTTGTTTCGTGTTCTGTCTGTCCATTTTGTCCTGTTGATTTGAGGATACTTTGTTGTCCAGTGGCTAACTTTTGCCACAAGGAAAGTTGACTCCATATGCAGTTTCTTCAATGCCCATATTTTCTCTGAAGTAGATTAGTACTGCCAGGAGCTGACATGTCTCAAAAAAGAAAAATTTTCTAAGTTATTAAAACATTTTAAATGCCATATTCTGTAGATCTCTGAAGGGTTTGAAGATGACCTGTCTAAAACATCTCTGCTCAATTTTTAAAACATATCTAATCTGACTACAAGTTCTATGATAATGTCTAACTACTAGCTTTCATTTCTTTATATCCTAATAGTTGATAATAATAACATTCAAGGATCAGAAATTTGCATTACATTGTTAAATGGATGGAATAAATACAATTAGAAATATACATATAGCATTTTCTAACAATATCAATTTCAAATTTGTATACAATATGAAACAATTCAATCCAATGTAAAGTATTTAAAATTAGTAATTGTCTTTTTCTTTTCTTTCTTTCTTTTTCTTTCTTTCTTTCTTTTTTTTTTTTAAACAAGAACCTTAAATCTAATCTCCTTTGCTTAGCCTTTTTCCTAACCCTTGACAATAACTTGTAACCAACCCCCCTAAATACTGAAAATTATCCCAGACCCAAAACCCATTAAAAAGACCAAAAAACCACCCGCCCCACACCACCTCTTTGGGAATGTGGGCGTCGTATTCTTAAAATTGCTTCCTGCTGGGTATGGGCGAAGTTTTCTTTATCCTGAAAGAAAAATTTTAGGTTAATTGTCAAATTCTAGGAGAGGTAACTATATCCTTCATTATCCAGTCTGTGTATAATGCCAAAGTTCAGGGTTTATCTCAAGTCCTTATTCAAGTAGTCTTTGAGACTGGATCATCTCAGCTAGTCATCTCAAATTTGCTCTGAGCACCTTGTAGTTCAAAGCTGATCTGTGGATGATGTTTGTCAGCTTAATGATATTATTATTGTCCACGTGGAATTTTTGTTGTTGTGGGGCCCCATCTTCTTTCTGTAGACTTCAGTTGATGTTAGGCCTGGCCGTGATTTCCTGCAGAAAACTGATAAGAGACTCGAACACAAAAACATATATATGCAGCTAGCCTTTTTTCTAGAATTAGTTAGTACTCTATGTGACCATTCATATCTTAACAAAGTTTAAAATGTATATATATATATATTAATCTTATAAATTTTGATATAAAATTTATACTTTGAGAAAAGTTTAAAGAATCAGAATAGAATCAAAGAGTTGAGATTAGTAATAGAATAGTCCCTTAATTAATTTTGCTTTTGTCCTGTACCACAGCAGAAGATGGCTCTTATTCTGGCATGATACAGGGAGTTTGCATTTACCTTTTAACAACATGCTTGATTTTAAAGAAGGAGAGAGCCATTCTCCAACTCCAAAGTCAGCTTTAAATTTTAATTGAACTGGGACTATTAGAAAACCAATAGTGTTAAATCTTTAGAGAAAAGCAGAAACAAACATTTAGGAAGACATAAAATTTTTTAGATAATATATACCCATACACCGTTTCATTCTGTTTCTTGGGATAGATGATTTGTCCCTTTTCTTCAGTTGTCTCATTTGTCCAGTGTTCTTCAGATTCCTTAACCTTCATTTTCCTAAAAGACAAAAACAAAAACCTTTCCCCAAGACTAATTTTGGGGATGTTCCTTTTTGGCAAGTTATTATCTGATTAAATGAAAAGGCATGTTTTATTGATACAAGTTAGTTTAAATTGGATGTTCATGCTGGTTGATGAACTATCACCTCCTCAATTAAGAGGTCTCTCTTGTTCAAATCGAACCTTTATCAATTTTGATGGTACCCACAGCTTATCTTCTCCTGTAGAAACAAAAGCAAAACCACGTCCCCAATGTAATACATACCCTGGTTTCCATTCTGAGGTCAGCACATCCTTAAAGTATATAGGCTGATTTAATTCTGTAGTTTTTTCTATTATCCAATGTCTCTCTGCAGCTGTTGTTCCTTTCTCATTGGCATTCAGAAAATTCAAAGTTAGAAGAGCATTATGCAGTCTATTTCTGGGGGTTTTTGTTACCCATTTCTGTTTATTTAGCATATCCTTTAGAGTTCTGTTTGATCTTTCTATAACTGCTTGACCTGTAGGATTATGTGGTATGCCTGTAATATGCTTTATATTGTAATAAGCAAAAAACTGTTTCATTTTAACAGAGACATATGATGGAGCATTGTCAGTTTTGATTTGTGCAGGTATACCCATGATGGCCATAACTTCTAGCAAATGAGTGATTGCAGAATCAGCCTTTTCAGAACTCAAAGCAGTTGCCCATTGAAATCCTGAAAAAGTATCAATGGTGTGGTGTACATATTTCAGTTTTCCAAATTCTGCAAAATGAAACACGTCCATCTGCCAGATTTCATTTCTCTGAGTACCCTTTGGGTTACATCCTGCTGGTAATGGCGTTTGATTGTAGAAGGAACAAGTAGGACATTTCTTTACTATTTCTTTGGCTTGTTGCCAGGTTATGGAAAAATCCTTTTTTAAACCTTTACTATTGACGTGATGTTTTTTATGAAATTCTGAGGCTTCCAGCACATTTCCTATCAATAATTTATCAATCTCATCATTGCCTTGTGCTAGAGGGCCTGGCAGACCAGTATGGGATCGAATGTGAGTTATATATAAAGGATGATCCCTTTTCCTGATTGTATCTTGTAATTGAATAAATAGTGAAGTTAATTCTGAAGCATCAGGGATAAATTCTGCAGTCTCAATATGTAACACCACTCTTTCAGCATACTGAGAGTCAGTTACTATGTTGAGAGGTTCTGAAAAATCCATTAATACCAACAGAATAGCATACAATTCTGATTTTTGAACTGAATTATACGGACTTTGAACCACTTTACTTAAATTTTCTGATTTGTAACCAGCCTTTCCTTCTTTGTTGGCATCTGTATAAAATGTACGAACTCCAGATATGGGTTTTTGCCGTACAATTTGAGGCAAGATCCATTCAGCTCTCTTTATAAGATCAATTCTATTGCTTTTGGGATATTTGCTGTTAATTTCTCCCAAAAAATTACTGCAAGCTCTTTGCCAAGGTTCACTTTCTGTCCATAATTTTTCAATGTCCTCCTTAGTTAATGGTACGACAATTTCTGCTGGGTCTATGCATGCTAATTGACGAAGTCTCAGTTTTCCTTTGTAAATCAAGTCAGAGATTTTTTCCACATAAGTTTTTAATTTTTTATTTGGTTTATTTGGTAAAAATATCCATTCCAAGATAATATCTTCCCTCTGCATTAATATTCCAGTAGGAGAACGCCTAGAAGGTAAAATAACCAAAATGCAATCCAGCTTTGGATCAATACGATCCACGTGTCCTTCATGCACTTTCTTTTCTACCAAGGCCAATTCTTTCTCAGCTTCAGGTGATAATTCTCTTGGACTATTTAAGTCCTTGTCACCTTCTAAGGTTCTGAACAAATTAGTCAGTTCATCATTTTTTACCCCAACAATAGTTCGTAGATGAGAAATGTCTCCAAATAATCTTTGAAAGTCATTAAGAGTCTGTAGTCTATCTCTCCGAATTTGCACCTTTTGGGGTCTAATTTTTTGTAGCTCTATTTTATATCCTAAATAATTAATAGAATCTCCTCTTTGTATCTTTTCAGGAGCAATTTGTAATCCCCAGCAAGGCAAAATTTTCTTTACTTCTTCAAATATTATTTCTAAAGTATCTGCATTTGAGTCAGCTAGTAAAATATCATCCATATAATGATAAATTATAGATTTAGGAAATTTTTTACGTATCACTTCCAATGGCTGTTGTACAAAATATTGGCACAGAGTTGGGCTATTCAACATTCCCTGTGGAGGACCCTCCATTGAAATCTTTTAACCGGTTGAGAATTATTATAAGTAGGCACTGTAAAAGCAAATCTTTCTTTGTCTTTTTCTTGTAAGGGTATTGAAAAGAAACAGTCTTTTAAATCAATAACTATGAGAGGCCATCCTTTTGGTAACAGAGTAGGCAAAGGCATCCCAGATTGTATAGAGCCCATTGGCTGAATTACTTTGTTAATTGCTCTAAGGTCTGTTACCATTCTCCATTTACCAGATTTCTTTTTAATAACAAATACAGGAGAATTCCAAGGGCTGGTTGATTCTTCAATATGCTGAGCATTTAACTGTTCTTCTACCAGCTCTTCTAAAGCCTGGAGTTTCTCTGTTGTTAAAGGCCATTGCTGGACCCATACAGGCTTGTCTGTTAACCATTTTAAAGGTAGAGCTGTTGGTGTCTTTGGAAGATCATCAGTTATTGTGCCCTGTTCTTGTATAATATGGATGGCTGGTGACCACTCATTAGAACAATATCTTCTAATATTTCTCTCAGTAACATGTGCTAGTTTATGATTTGTTTCTGAGATTGGAGGAATGTTAATCTGAGTATTCCATTGTTGCAACAAGTCTCGACCCCACAGGTTCATAGTTATGTTAGCCACATATGGTTTTAATTTTCCTCTCTGTCCTTCTGGACCTATACATTCGAGCCATCTTGCACTCTGTTTCACCTGAGATAATGTCCCAATTCCTAACAGTTGAACGTTTACCTCCTGAAGAGGCCAAGTTGGATGCCAAAATTCTGGTGCAATTATGGTAACGTCCGCACCTGTGTCTACCAGACCAGACAACAAAACACCATTTATTTTTATTGTTAATTTTGGTCTTTGTTCATTAATAGAAGTTTGCCAAAAAATTTTCTTTATGTTTTCTCCTGAATTTTCTATTCTCTCTGTTTCATCTTCCTGACCAGCATGATTTTTTCCAATAGGCATTTGGTTATTTAATCGCTCTCCAGAGCAGGCATTTCCTCTATGGCTGCAGGAAAGGTTTGAACTGGATTTGCACTGGGGCCTGCGCGAGGCCCCTCTTGGAGTTTCCCGAAGACTGAGGCAAAGGATTACCCTGTCTGTCCTTTGTTGATCTACATTCGTTGGTCCAGTGTTTTCCCTTACCACACCTTCTGCATACTCCAGAAGGAAGGGGCCTTCTGTTGCCATTGTTCCTTGAAGAAACATTGTTTCTGGGAATGACCTGTCTACAGTCCCTTTTCAAATGTCCTTGCTTTCCACATCCAAAACATCTAACACTCCTCAAACCTTTTGAAATTACTTCTCCTACCCATGTATCATCATGCTCATCAGCTTCAACATTAATTGTTTCTCTAATCCAATCTTCCATAGGTGCAGATCTTGCCCTTAATGGCCTGATTATTGTTTTGCATGCTGCATTCGCATTCTCAAAGGCCAAAGATTCAATTATTGCCTTACTAGCTTCTGAATCCGAGACCATTCTCTTTACTGCTGAAGCCAGTCTTTGTAAAAAATCTGTAAAAGACTCTTTTGGGCCTTGCTTCACCTTTGTAAATGACTCAGATTTTTTTCCTGGTTCCTCAACTTTGTCCCATGCATTCAAGGCTGCCGTTCGACATAAAATTAGGGTTTGGACATCATATAAACATTGTGTTTGTGCTGAAGCATATTGGCCTTCGCCCATAAGCTGATCCTGGCAAACTTGTATTCCTTTATCCCTCCATTGTTTTTCTATGTTTTTAGCCTCCTCCTTAAACCAAGTCAGAAATTGAAGTCTCTGGCTGGGTTCCAGAACACCTTGTGCGAGGTCCCGCCAGTCCTGTGGTACTATCCTATTATATGTTGACCAAGAGTTTAACATTTGCTTTACATATGGGGAATGCATGCCATAAGATACTATTGCCTCCTTAAACCTTTTTAAATCCAACATTTCAATTGGAGCCCAATTATTTTGTGTAGCCATTTGATCAGGCATCTGCTGTACGGTTACAGGATAAATTAAGGGTGACTGTGTGAAAACAGGCTTTCTTTCTGCAACCTTATGATCCCGACTTGAAACAACTTCACTGTTAATTTCTTCTGTCTGAATTTTTACAGGTTTAGCAAGTTCTTCTAAAGCTGTTATCCTGGCACTTAAATTGACTATCTTTTTAAATATTAAAATGTGGATTATTATAGTGATAAGGTGCATAATTCCACCAATACTAATATTATATAGTTGTTCCATTGCCAGACTGCCTAAAATTTCGAACAAAAACCAATTTTCTTCCAATGTACACATAAAACCCATTTTTTTTTAAACGTGGAAAAAATTCTCTTTTAGATAGTTTCCTTTAAAATATCTGATATGTTATGACTTACCAAATCTGCGTAGAACAGTAGAAATCCGAGGGGATTTTCAAAACAGCCACCTAGTGTCCCAGGTGTAAATCCAAAGAGAAAGAGAGAGAGAGAGAGAGAGAGAGAGAGAGAGAGAGAGAGAGAGCGCAAGAAAGCGTAGCTGGCTAAAGTTTAAATGCAGCCACGTGTTCCCTCTTGTGCCGAATCAAGGCTTGGGTCTGGCTTCCTTAAGCTCCGACCACGTGCGTTGGCTTTACAGGCAGGGCCCTGTTCGGCAGGACAACTCTGAGTTGTTTGTAGCACCGGCTTTAAGCAAGCAGGATTTAAGCAAGCAGCTCACCGATAGTCCAGCCTGAGGTCAAGCAGAACTAGACCCAGGCTCGGACTAAGAAGCCGATCGCTGCCGGCTGCCGCGTGCCACCGCCGCCGCCGCGGGCCGCCTGCCGCCCTTGCGGGAAAGCGGACCTGCCGCCAAGCCAAGCAGTTTTTAATGGATTCTTGTCACGTTGGGCGCCAGATGTAGATGTAACCAACCGTCTTATTAAATAAGAAACACAGAAACAATGTAAAAGAGAAAGTCGAGAGGTCAGAGCTCAGAGCTAAAATCTCACCCTTCCTCCTGCTGTCCCAGCTTCGCGAAAAGAGACCTACTTCCTGTCGGCTTGATTTTTTATAGTATGTTGTTCTGCCTTCTCATTGGTTGTAAACCCAAACACATGACTGCCTCGTCACTGTCTGAATGTACAGCCCCCTAGGTCTTAAAGGCATATGTCTCCAATGCTGGCTGTATCCCTGAACACACAGAGATCTTATGGGATTAAAGGCGTGTGCCACCACCGCCACACTCTTGCTATGGCTCTAATAGCTCTGACCCCCAGACAACTTTATTTATTAACATACAATCAAAACAATATTTCAGTACAATTTGATTACCACCACAGGAAATGGGACATCATTTAATTTTTTTTACATGTAAGTTGTCTGGTATTGTTCAAAATTCTTTTTTTTCCTCTCTTTTCATTTTTCTTTATTAAGAAACTTCTACTCACTCTACATACCACCCACATATTCCACCTCCTCCCACCCTCCAGCCCTCCCTCCCAAGCCACCCCGCATCCCCACATTCCCCAAGTCAAGGTCTCCCATGGGTAGTCAGCAGAACCCAGCACACTGAGCCTAGGCAGGTCCAAGCCCCTTCCGACTGCACCAAGGCTGCACAAGGTGTCACACAGCAGGCACAGGGCTCCCAAAACCTGTCCCTGCCTGGGTGTGCCCCAAACAGTTTGAGCCAAACAATCATCTTCCACATTCAGAGGGCCTAGTCCAGTCCCATGGGGGCTCCACAGCCACTAGTCTACAGTTCATGGGCTTCCACTAGTGTGGTCGGTCATCTTTGCATGTCTTCCTATCATGATCTCAACGTCCCCCACCGGCAAAATCCCTCCTCTCTCTCATCGATTGGATTCCTGGAGCCAAAATTCTTTTTAAATAAAGCACCTAATTTGCATTACTCCTAACCCATTTTGATCCTGAACCTAAACATTTAAAATGATTATAAGTCAAACTACCAAAATATCAAATAAATGTATATTTTTATTATTTCACAAGTTGCAGAATCTAATTCTTTTCTATTTATTTTTAAATGTATTTTTATTTTGTGATATGAGTGTTTTCCTTTGCAAACTTTTAGCTCACAAAAGCTAGAAGATGGTGTCAGATGCCCTGGAACAGGTGGTTATGTACCACCATGTGGGTGGTAGGAGACAAACCCAGTCCTTTGAAAGATCAGCAACTACTTTTTTTCCCTTCTTTCATTTTTCAAGACAAGATTTCTCTATATAGCTTTGGTTTCCTGGAACTGGCCCTGTAGACCAAGCTGGCCTCAAACTCAGAGATCGGCCTTTCTCTGCTTCCCAGGTCCTGGCAATAACAGTATGCATCACCACCACCTGATTTCAGCAAGTACTTTTAACCACTGAGACATCTTCTAGTCACAAGACTAGAAATCCTTGAGTTTTTCAGAATGTTATTGATAATATACTTTAATAGAGAGGGCTAAATTCAGCTTTAATCCTTCAGCCTGCACCCTTATGAGTTTCTAAATCTCCTTCTTCAAATGCCAGAAAATCTTGTGCACTGGTACCTAACGGAACTATTTGTAAAAGCTTTGCTCAGACTTCCCAGAGGCCCTTGTTTTGTCTTCACCTCTTAGGATAAGGAATGCAGAAAATATACTGTGGTCAACCTTGGAAAGATAGATCTAGGGGAGAAGCCCACAGTGACCATGAAGACTCTGAGCCATTCAAAAGATAACTTCATTGTGGAGTTGTTCTAGAAGGGAGAACAAAGTCTTGGTTGAGCTTTCATCTTGCCCTATGATTTCCTCTCTCTCTGTGTACACATTTGATAAGACAGCAGACAGAAGGGCTTCATGTGAGTCTACAACAAGACAAGGCATGCTGCTCAGACCTGAAGATGCTCTTAAATGTAGGTGGTAATTGAGTTTGTCATTTCATCATGATAGCAACTTCCCTAGTGACTGTAATGTCACATGAACTGTGGCTTTCTGTGATTTCTTTTGCTACTTTGTTCTATCATCTTTCATAGAAACTGAATTAGGCAAACTTTGCTTCTCCTTCCTACTTTTAATTTGTGATTAGTTGGGTAGAACATCATGGAAGAGTATATAATTGATAAGTAATGGAACAGAATTAGTCTTGTCTTAAAAAGCAGTTACTGAAGCAGCATTAGATTCTGTTTATTAGCCAACACTTCTCAAAGAAACTTTATCCATGTGTGTATTTGGGTGTTTTTGAATGTGGGCACCTGCATGTCATCCTATACATGTGGAAGTCAGAGAGCAGTCTTGAGTATTGATCTTTACCTTCCACCTTGTTTTAGATAGGGCCACTAATTATTTAATAAATTCTTTATACTGTTTATGCCAGACTTACTGAATACACACCAGAAATCTACCCTTTCTATTAGTCTTTTATTTTCCTGTCACTTATATCAACATGCGATTTGGCCATTCTGTGTATTTTTTTTTGAAATCTGTCTATAAATAAAACGTTTTTGAGTAGTTAGTAATAGAAATCCTATTGTTTTATTTATTCTCCTTCACCTGCAAATATATTAGGATTCTTTTTTAAATCATTTCCTTTTCTTTTTTTACTAAGAAATTTTTTTCATTCATTTTACACACCAATCAAAGATCCCCCTCTTCCCTCCTCCCACCCCCTCCAACTCCCACTCCCCGACTCACCCCAACAAGAAGGCAAGGGGAGGTACATCCAGTAGAGGCAGGTTCAAGCCCTTCTCCCTGCTCAAGGCTGCACAAAGTGTCCCATCATAGGTAGTGGCCTTCAAAAAGCCCCCTCATGCACTAGGGATGGATTTTTATTCCACCTCCAGGACACCCCCAAGCAGATCAGGCTAAACAATTTTCTCGCCATGCAGAGGGCCTAGTCCAGTCCCATGCAGGCTCCATTGATCCAACTTTCATGAGTTCTCAGGAGGATTCTTTTAATTTTGAAATTTTGATCATTTTGAGAGCCACAATCCTCCATCTTATTACTTGACAGATTTTTTTTCTCTTTTTGTAAATTAAAAACAACAAATGATGTTATTTCCATGTCTCTTGATAAATTTTGAACTGAATTTTATCACTAAAATATACATACATATCATGTACAAAATAGGTATTTTTATGTGAAAGAACTAAATATTTTCTAATTAGTCAGCCTGTGGCTTCAAATTGGTCTGTTCATAGTGTGACCATATGTTCATACATGTTAAGAAAATGGTATTTATTTTGAATTCATTGTAAAACACACCAGGTTGAATAACCAAAATTTCCCTAAAGTGGAATTTTTTTATTTTTATGCTAAAGTAATGGCTCTCTGTATAAACATTTAAATAAAACCACTGTGTTACAGAAATAAGGTAATATGTATCTTGTTATTATATAAAAATAATAAAAATATAATTTCAGGAAGCCATTAAGAAAAAATTTATGCAACTATTGCAGACTGTGTTTGTAAAGACAGAAAATGTTAGAGGAAAACAAGATTACATAAACTAAAACCTCATAGGGAAAGGTCTTTCCTATATTATAAATCTATTTATAACTGATTTCTCTCCTAGGATAATTTTCCCCTGCTAAATGTGGGATGCATTTTGAGCATTTTGAGCTGGAGCCACAATTCTGACAATGTGGCTTGGCACAAGTTGGAACGTTTAAAAAAAAAAGACTTTGAATCTGCAGGTTATTCGTCTAAGATATATTTATTCCATCAAATTATCCTGTAGTTAATGAGCTATGGGGTCCTGCTTTAGAAGTTCTCAAACTTCTGTGGCTGTGAGAAGGGGTCATAAGAAAAAGGCTGGTGAAAGTTGCCAGGCTGTTATCATCTAGCCCAGGTCTACTCAAGGGCTCAAGAAATGAAAGATAAATCGAGAACAGGAGAATCCCACCTAATGTACAAACTAGCCCACTTCCAGTGTAAGCTGAGGGGACTATCCTGTCTACTTATCCAGACACAAAGGAAGGACCTCCTGATAGAAGGTGAAATTACATAGTCAGTGTAATTTTTTTATGCAATGAGATTTCCACACAATTCAAAGGATTAGTAAACATGTGAGCAAAAAAAAAAAAGTGACAAAATGGATGTCATCGATAGGTCACAGAGGGGAAGATAAAAGATCAATTGAAAGATGAATAATTTTAACAGATACTTAAGAGAAATAAATTTGTTGATATTTAAATCTCATTGGATGAATGCAACAGCAAATGGGAAATAGACATATAAAGACATATAAACACACACCCCTAAATACATATATACACACATATAACACAAAAACACACATATATACATATATATACACACATAACACATAAACACACACACACATATATAACACATAAACACATACATGCACACAGACACACAAACACATATGCTGAGATAACTCAAGGGAGGGTGCTAAAGTACTCAAATTTCATTACCAAAGGGAACAGAGTAGGATGGAATGGGACAGGCCAGTAAGGGAAAGCATTATTACAACACCCAGAAGACCTCAAAGATCACCTCAATATACACAAAAATTATTTCCAAAACCAAAAGTAGATTTTACTTTAACATGTTTGAGTAGATTATGAAAACAAGCAAACATCACTTTTCACCAGTTATCTTAATCTAGACATGCTCCCAGAGTCATGAAAGATTTCTGTCTCCTAGATTACTCTAAGATCCTGACAATATTAACCACCACAGAACATAACTAAAAGAATTTTTCTCCTGCCTTCCTTGTCTGCTTGTGTGACTATGCCCATATGCATGCCTAGTTCCCACAAGGGCTAGAAGAGTACCTCAGATCCCTTGGGACAAATGTTGCAGATAGTTGTAAGTTGCCCATATAGGTGCTAGGATACAAACTCAGGGTCTGTGGAAGAGGACCCCTAACCACTGAGCCATGTCTCTACCCCAAAGAACTTTAAAATGAGAAAAATACCATTATGCCATTAAAATAAATGACTCTTTTAAATTGTAATTTATTGCTTACTTTTGAGGACTGAGAATTGAATGCAGGGCTTTACAAAAATTATGCAAGTATTCTACCTTGGAACTATATTGCCAGAAGCCAAGTTTTAGAAAGAGATAATAACAATACCTTAATAAGATAAAAAAGAAGTTGTATATCATATAAATTATTCTATAAAATTAATAAAACAATAGACAACAAAATAAAGTGATAGACAAAAGCCCCCTGGATAGATATTTCAAGCAATAGTTAATCTAGAATATAATTAGTCTTAAGAGACATTCAAATTAAAATCATAGCATTAGTTCTATTATGAGCCCCCAGAACATTTAAAATTAATTTTATGATATGACAAAGTTCTGATAAGAACATGGACAGTGAGAATTTTTCCTGCATGGCTGCTGGAAATGCACATAGATACATCACTATAGGAAGATTAGCAATTTTGTCATTAATACTTAATTAACTATAACTTAGAAATTTAATTCCTGGGTAAATGCTCTACAAAAGTTGAAAGATATATTTATAAAAGACTTATGCAAAATATCTGTAGTAATATTTTTAAAATATGCCCAAATTATAATGCAGCTTCACTGAAGCAAATGCTATAGAACCATTTTTCATTTTTTTAAAAGATACTTGACATCTGGATTTGTCTTCAATACTTCATGTAGCTAACGATAATCATGAAAGGTTTGGTTACAGAATAACCAAAGAAAGGTAAATAGAAATTTATAAATACAGAAACATAAACATCACTCTGGTGGGTTCCCGGGGCCCTTAAAAATTGTTTTGTGATGGGGAAGATGGCACAGACCAGTAATGCCAGCACTGAGGGCGCTGAGACATGAGAATCCCAAGTCAAAGTTAGTCTGTGTTACATAGTGAAATTGTCCACAAAATACAAAGGCGATAGATATTTCTCTGTGCTGGACAGCTTGCTTAGCACGAAAAAAGCCCTGGAATTCCTTCCTCCAGTACCACAAAAGTTTAGATCAGACAATGAGATGATTTAAAATGTCAGATACACAAGAATATCAGATATAATGACAGTACCATGAGAATTCCACCGATAACAAGTGGTAACTATCACTGAGGAAATTATTTAACTAGTTGCATTTGAAGGTGCATGGCTTTTGAATAGCGAATTCATTAAATTGGTGGACATGGAGGCTTCTGGGAAAATTTGCATGAGGAAGAATGAAGGATGAAGTTTAATGCAATTTAGCAAAGAAAAGCTGCTTAGATCAAATGAACTTCCTCAGACAGTTGTGTTTCATGGTTTTAATTCCCACCAAGAAAATCAGAAGGTATTGAGGATGGCCCCGGGAACCCACCAGAGTGATGTTTATGTTTTTATATTTATAGCTTTCTATTTACCTTTCTTTGGTTATTCTGTAACCCAACCTTTCATGGTTATCATTAGCTACATGAAGTATTGAAGAGAAATCCAGACACCAAGTATCTAAAAAATGAAAAATGATTCTATAGCCTGTGCTTCAGTAAAGCTGGCTTATAATTAGAACTCACACCTGAAAATCTCTAAGATCAACAAGCATCCTATAGACACTGAGTACTACTCACTGCAAAAGCTACAACTTCCTGTGAAGACATAGGGTCTTTTTATATAGGCCTGGATGGTCTGGTAATTGTTATATAGATCTGGGTGGTCTCAAATTTGTGGTAATCTGCCTGCTTCTTCTGTATGAGTACTGGGACAACAGGCAAGACACCATAATTTAGCTGGAAGAAGCAGCATAGCATATCACTGAGCTAAGGGAAACAAGATGGACTCATGTTTTCTTTCATATGTAGAACCTAAAATGTGTGTGTGTGTGTGTGTGTGTGTGTGTGTGTGTGCGTGTAGACAGAATGATAGAAATGGGGCCACAGAAAGAATGAGTATATCTTAAGGCAGGTGGAGGAGTGAAAAGAGAGAGTAATGAAATTCATATGATATGAGAGTAGTGGGGAAGATTATTTGGAAAGAGAAAGGGGTCAATAAAACTGAGCCAGAGGGAATAGCGGGGGCAGTGGGGAAGATGATGGGTAGAACAGAGAATACTGGCATGTACGCACACAGTGCTGTATGATACCAATCACTTCGCGTGGTAATTCATAACTGATTTTTAAAAGTCTTAATGGTATTTTCTGTGCAATTGTTAATAAATGCATGACAATTAAGATTTTACCAAATCTTAATCTTGTACTGGATAGAAAGATATAATTCAATTTGCTTTCAATTTTATTGAAAATAGCTATTGTGACTAATAAGAATTTTCCAAGACAACAGTGGTCAGGCTCTTCACAGTTTTGCATACCAAAGGTCCTCCTATATTGTTTGTGGGTCCCACCACGGGAAGCGATTTAAATTCTGCACAATCATGCTGATGGCAGCTGTGCCTTTTCATCTACCAGCTCATAACAGAGCTCAGCTTGAGAAATGTAACCAGGGCTTTTAAACTGTAAAAACACTCCTTTTTATGTAATGAAAGAGAATAACTGGGAGTCTTATTGCACACTCTAACAAAAATGTTCTCAAATTATATGCATCACATTGTGTTATTTAAATTGTGCCCAAATAATCTCTAGCTTGCGGAAAATTAAATTCTGAAAAGATATTAAATAAAGGTAATTGGAGCTATGATTTTACTGAAGATGAACTATATTGATGAACTAGTATATTTTAGAAAAAAACATTTTATACTTAATTGTAACTTTATTGAAAAAATGAGAGAAAAGGAACTTATTACTGAATGTATGTTTTTATGAAAAAGCTGTTAGTATATTAAATGTAAAAAGCTACCTAAAAGAAATAAATTGCACTGTATAAGAATAAAGACAAAAGTAACACCAATAAAAGTGTAAGAAATGCTTATATTAAAGAAGTTTTATCACAGCACAATATGAACAAATCATGATTCACTGAGAAGATCCTGAAGGGTGCCTAAGGGTAAATATAAGCATACAATGGACTGTCAGTACTGCTCCTTCAAGGACTTACCACAATTGTAGTAGAAAAACCATTGTTTTTACTGCAACCAAGTAATTTTATGCTCACTGATTTAATATAAAAGCATCTTTGCATTAAGTGCCTTTATGGATAAAAATACCATTCTCTAAGAGGAGGATACTATTCAAACCAGATCATACTGCTGCACAATATCACACTTCTAACACACATTCACAAACACACACACATATATTCACACATATGTGCACACTCACACTCATACATGCAAATTGCAAGTATTTTCTGGGTTCCTTGGATGCAAAATGAGGACACTTTCATTTAATAAAATCACCCCAAGGCTCTTACATGTGCTCCAAATTCCAAAACCAACAACACACAAACTTTTAATTCAGTGATGTGTTTCAATCAAAGAAATCTCTGAAACAATTTGGAATGAAGAGACTTCGGTATCCATGCTCTCACACTTGGTAAATATTCCTGATCCTTCCTTCAACTCATGGGTTTGGTTCCATACAACTTTATGTGTAGTGACTAAAAGTCAATTAACTAAAAATAGTAAAACTAGAAAGAGATCTAAATATTAATAGGTATTATATGTATATATTTATTTATACATCTCTCTTATATAGAGATAATAAATACATAAGACATAAGGCAAATACTGTATAAAATATATGTAAATTTTGTTCTATATAATTATAAATTACAAATTATTTTTAATAAATTTCTCATGAAATAATGTATCACTGGAAAATGTATAATTTTATTCTACTTGCATCTCTCAGAATTGATTTTAATTTTCAAATTCTATGAATAGCTTCTTTGATATAAAACCAGATATTCAATCATACTATGTGCTGCTGTGGATATCGCTCTATATAAATAAAACACTGATGGCCAGTGACCAGGCAGGAAGTATAGGAGGGACAAGGAGAGAGAAGAATTGGGGGAACAGGAAGAAGGAGGGAGAGACACTGCAGCCACCGCCAGGACAAGCAACATGTAAAGATGCCGGTAAGCCACCAGCCATGTGGCAAGGTATAGATTTATAGAAATGGGTTAATTTAAGATAAAAGAACAGTTAGCAAGAAGCCTGCCACCACCATACAGTTTATAAATAATATAAGCATCTGAGTGATTATTTTATACATGGATTGTGGGACTGCAGGGCTTGGTGGAACCTGGAGAGAAACCCTCCAGCAACAATGTGCTGGTATAATATAAAAACCTGGTCTAATTAAATTTGAAATTTTTTCTGTCACAAAATACATTTTCACTAATACTCAGTTCAATCTTTTCAATATTTCCATCTCTGGTGTGATTATTTATTGTTTCAGTGTACATAAGAGAATGTAAAACCATGTCTGACTCCTTAGCATAGTTTTCTTCACTATAGAAATATATAGTTTTCAGCCGGGCAGTGGTGGCGCACGCCTTTAATCCCAGCACTCGGGAGGCAGAGGCAGGCGGATCTCTGTGAGTTCGAGGCCAGCCTGGACTACCAAGTGAGTTCCAGGAAAAGGCGCAAAGCTACACAGAGAAACCCTGTCTCGAAAAACCAAAAAAAAAAAAAAAAGAAAGAAAGAAAGAAAGAAATATATAGTTTTCAATATGTACTAAAGATGACATAGCTCTCCAGGAATCTTCCAGACTTTTAGTGCCAGATAGAGAATGCTGATGCATGAATTGTCATGGACTAAATTGTATATGTAACCAACTGTCTTATTAAAATAAGAAACACAGAACCAATGTAAAAGAGAAAGCTGAGAGGTCAGAGCTCAGAGCTAAAATCTTACCTCCTGCAGTGCTCCTATCTTCCCCCGAAAGAGAGCTACTTCCTGTGTGTCTGTCTTTAAATAGTCTTTCTGTTCTGCCTTCTCATTGGTTGTAAACCCAAACACATGACTGCCTAATCACTGCCTGTAAGTACCGCCCTCCAGATCTTAAAGGCCTGTGTCTCCAATGCTGGCTGTATACCTGAACACACAGAGATCTACCTAGCTCTTCTACCAAGTGCTGGGATTAAAGGCGTGCACCACCACCACCATGCTCTTGCTATGGCTCTAATAGCTCTGACCTCCAGGCAACTTTATTTATTAACATACAATGAAAATCACATTTCAGTACAAATAAAATACCACCATACTAAATCTACCAGGTTTTCAGCCTCTCCAGTATGCAATAAGCCATTGTTGAACTAACCAGACTGTACCACGCAAACCAATCTAATAATACTCTTCTGGAATGTCTAATCATTCTAAGTCTATGTTATTCTACAGAATCATGACTAATACTGACAATGCATACATCTGGTAACCACTTCAGTACAAAATGTAAAACCTGTTAAAGATGAGTCTAATTGCTAGTTGTTATATCAATACCTTCAGTATTTTAAAATCACCCATGTGTCTCTATATTTAATATAATTTAATGTGTTGTTGCAAACACAATATTGTTCATTTTGAAGACTACCTCTGCTACAAAAATTACTAGACTCAATATCATGGAAGTCAGCAATGAACACATGGAGAAGAGCTTTTATAGAATAAAATATAGAAGACATGGATCCCAGTATAACCATTTGTTGCCTTTTTTAATCTAGTAAGCTTTAAAATACTCTGCTATCCAAATTAAAAATAATTTTATTAAAAACAAAAAAGAGTGGAAGAGAGGCTATTTACACTTAGAACAAAGATAACATAACTCATAGAAATCATCGCTATCTTTTCCTTCTTTTATGGAGACAGGGTCTCATACAATCTACTCTTGTCTCAACTTTCTATGTAGCCAGGGTGTTCTTGAACGCCCGATCCTCCCTGCCTCCACCTCCTTAGTGCTTAGATTACAGAATTATTTCACTATGCCTTGTTAATTTATAAAAAATGTATTGTGGAGAATAATATTGTTGATGTTTTACTTGTATTAAAGGCAAATAACTCATTGAATAAGCTTAACTATATCAGCATGAAATATATGAATAACATAAGCTCTTCTTTTATTCAGTTCAGTGTCTTGTTTAATTTCAATATCAGAGGAAAAGCTCATCATACACACATATATTATAAATATTTAAATATGTTGTTCTTTTATAACTCACTTGCAGGATGTTTTAATTTTATTAATAATAACCCTAAAATTCTCAATGTCTTTTGATAAATCTTTCATGCTAAATGCATTATTTTTATTAAACAATAAACACAAATTTGTACCTGAGGGCCTTGGCTTTCAAGTCAAAGAAACCAATGATGCATTTATTCATATTCAAAAAGTATAATTCTAAAGACTGTAAGGATAGGTGTAATACATAAATATACAGAAACCAGCAAAAGTATTATTAGTTTTACCATGTTATACTATTTAAGAAATTCATATAGACTGGGTTTTATATTTTGCAACAAAGGATATAAATGTCAGAAAACACTTGGATCTTTTGGTAAGAAATATTTTATGATCCTTTATGGTCTAATTACTGTTAATATGAAAAGTGTAATTGAATGAGGTTCTAGAGGTCTTGCTATGGGCCCAGATTATTTTGTGGAGAGGAGATACGTGAATTGTTCTGTGTTTTAGGGATGTTGTGGAAAACAGCCTACAAGTCTGCCTTCACATACTCAAATCATTATTCAAGACATGTATGCACTGTGCCAAAGTGGGTCTTAGACTTACAGAACTTCTTGCCACTTCTGAGATGTGGTTACAAAGGATACTAGCTTTGTTATGTTTACTCTCTTGTTTTTTTCTCATGCTCAGATTCTATCTGATGAACAAATTGATTTGAAAAGAGACTGAAATTTAATGCACAGGGCCATGTAAGTCAAGCTTTCAAATGACTGAAATCCCAGCCAATACACAACTGCTATCTCATGAGTGACTGAGCCAGACCACCGAATTAAACCATACTGGGACTTCTGGCCTTCAGAACTGCCAGATGACAAATGCTCATTTTCTCAGGCTATTCATTTTAGTTTTGAATTGTTAGGTAGTAAAAAAAAAAAAAATCGGTAAACTAGAATTTTAGAAGCAAATGAAACTCACTTTCTTTAGTCACAGAACATAGCCATTGATGCAATGATTGTATGCACTTGATAATTTTATATTCCTATAGAGATACAGCTTTGTATTAGGGCCCTGGAAATCCACTTGGTCTGGTTTTAATTAAGTTACAGAACTTATCTGTTGCAAGACCATCTGCCCAAAGCTATTTCCCTGCTGGTTTTATATTTAGATGAGAAATTAACCTCTTACAAATCTCCAAGATAGATAGCAAAAACATTTCTTTGCCAATCAGAAACTTTAAACCCAATCCTGGTTGATATGAGGAAGAGTTCTTCATTCACCACCAATAAATATTTATATTGTCATTCTCACCCCTAACTTGACATGCTATAAAGTGGAATTCAAAGTCTTTGGCTCATGACACTGACTGTAGAGTGGTATGCACATTTCCCAATAACTCATCTGGCTAGGTGAGGAGGAAAGCAGGGCTTTGAAAGGCAGTATTTGTATTGAAATCCTGGACTGTGCTGGAGGCAAAGAGACATTGTCAAACCATTTTTGCATATGGTGGATTCCTGCTCCAAGTGTGCATGATGAGACAATATTCATGAATCAATCTAAAATGCAGTGGGCGTTCTTCAACTCTGACCAGAAAGAAAATAACAGAACAATCTGGGAAAAATACAAGGTCAGTGTTATGCTATCCTGCACAAAAGAATATAGGACTGTGGACCTGAGACTAGGAAACATTTGGATTTCAATACATATTTCTGTATGAGGCTACTTCCAAGGTAGAGTATGGGAAACAGAAAGTGAAAATAAACAAAGTTTGAAACTGGGATGACTTCAAAAGCCAGAATAGGTGTATGAGGAATCACCCAGGGGAGTAAAGACAGCCATAAAACAACTGAGAGAATACCTCACATCTTTAACCCAATGTATCAAGGGGTAGAGTAAAAATATTGTATTCTAGAGAAGATGAACTTAAGGGGAGAAGTTACTTAGAAGTTGTTATCCAAACTATTGTCATGTATAAAAATGGCAAGGAACAATTCAAATATCTTCACTCAGAATGAAGAAAGCATTTGGAGTCCAAGGACTTTTGTAGCAGTCCATCAGGAACATTTCTCAATCGTGGTCAGGGTCCAGAATTGCCTACTTCCTGCTTAAAAAATGACTTTAATGCCTAAAATGAAAATAAAAAGACCCAAAAGTAACTTACATTCAGAGACAAAGACAAAATTTGAAAGTATAAGAAGATGCATTAAAAACAGAGGCAAATGAACAGAAAAATGTATACAATGCAAGCACACTAGGAAATGAATTGATAAAAATTAGCACATGAAACACTACAAATGATGTTATTAGTTTAGTCTCTGCTCAAATATATAAAAGTAAAAGTGAACATGATGAGATCAGGGATGAACGGCATTAAGTGAGAAGCAAAAGACAACTTAAAGATAAAATATAACTATATTATTCAAGACTGACATTTTCCTGAATGAGATTAATACCACACTGAAGATTGTAGGGGAAAAGATCATTGAATTTGACATCACACAAAAATTTTAAAAATAAAAGAAAAAGAAAGATGAAAGCAGAAATAAGAGTAGTGATCTGATTATTTACAGTAGTATAGAGTTGGTGCAATAAGTGTGAAACTTGAGAGAAGTGGGGGAGGAAGGCACAAAATATGGGAGGAAAGACAAGGGAGAGTGAGGAAGGAAGGAAGGAAGGAAGGAAGAAAGGAAGGAAGGAAGGAAGGAAGGAAGGAAGGAAGGAAGGAAGGAAGGAAGGAAGGAAGAAGGAAAACAAAGTAAGGAAACTGTGGTATTAAAATATTCGAACAGACAATCATTTCCAAATCTGATAGAAACTATGAACTCAATCTAAGAGCATAGAAAGCTCTACAACTTGATAGAACCACAGATGACAAGGAAAAGACACTTAAACCTAGATTTGCCAAGTGTTGAAGATCTAGAAAGCTATTAAGAGCACCCAATGCACAAGCCATATTGTTTCAGAAAAGCAAAGATGGCAATGACTGAAGATTTATCGCAACTTCAACCTAGAAGACACTGGAACAATGGCCAAATAGGCTAATGGAACAGTACAGTGATAGGAAATTGTTAAGCAAAATAGTTATTTGTTCAAACCTGGGAGAAAATTAAATTCTTATATGTTATATTACTTGAATGTAAAGTTACTTATTTTAAATTATGATATTATACATTACTGGTAATAGAGAAATCACCAAAGCTGAGTGAAAATAATAAACACATTAATAAAGTTATTGAAATTTATTTCTATTTCATAGTTTATTTAAATCTATTATAATACAATTTTACTATGAAGAATATTGCATGTATTCATTGATTGCCATTTGATTTATTCCATTTTAAAGTAATGTATCTCACCAAGTTCACATCAAAGTTCAAATGGGATTAAAGAAAGTTACAGTTTCTAGTTCAAGTTTTGAAGCCATTATTGCCTTAACACAAATAATTAAAGAAAAGAAAAATAAAGTTATGCATGCATATTTCATCTATCAGATTTCTTCAAAGGTATTAAACTAAAATTGTTACATATAGATTGATACTGCATCAACAAAAAGAGTGTATTATCAGAACTTAAGGTTGATTTAAACCTTTTGAATCAAGGCAGGTTAATCCACTATACTAACAATGAAACAAATCTATGTTCATCACTGTAGAAGAATAATAGGTCCCAAAGTCAGCAAAACATTTTCAATAAAAGATCACAAAACTTAGTAACAGAAAAAGATATTTCTTCATCTGATGAAACCAATTATGATATACTCACTGCACATATCTTGATTAATAATAAAATAGTTAATGTTTTTGGATGAAATTTGGAGTAAAAACTTCAGTTATATATTCATTGGAATTCTATCCAATGTCATAATGTAATTAAAAGAAATAATACATGACATAACAAAGGAAGGGATGTTGTCCTCATTCATAGGAAGCATAATTTTATATGTACAAATATATACATATATATGTATAATCCTACTTGATCTTTTAAGCAATGAATAATCTAAAGTTGAATAAAATCTTTAAGTTTAATCAAAATAGTAATAAATTTAATAGTCTATCTATCAATACACTGCCAAGTAGCATGTGCCAATCAGTAATAAAAAAAATATACAAAAACTTCTTTACTTAAATATGATTCATCGCAGAAATAATTTTGGGAAAATTAATAAATGAAGAAATCTTAAATGTTCACATGAGAAGACATTGTCAAGATGTCAACTGTCAAGTGCCTAAAAATTGCATCTATAATTCATTACAATCTCAATTAACATCCCAGCAGGCATTTTTATACAAGTTGTCAAATGGTTCTAACATGTATGCTGAGACAGAAATGAGCTTGAAAGCTAAAATAATTTTGAAAGTAAAGACAAAGAATAGAGGAATAATGTTATCTGATTGCAGATCTTTTCTTCTTTTATATTGATATGCATATCAATGCGACAAAATTCATCATTCGGATGATGTACAATGTTAAAGTGATTTAATCCTGGTGCCAATGGCATTTAATGGGACAAAAAAGTCCAATGGATCCTAACAACCACAATAAAAGTAAGGAAACTTGACTATTATCTCATTTCATATATAAATTCAGTCACCAGAATAAAAACTTAAATATAAAAGCAAAGATAATAAAAATTTCTAAAGTATTGCATAGAATTGATCTTTATAGTAGTCGTGTAGGCAAAGATCAGAACATCAAATCAAAGTAAATATTAATAAATTTGAATCTCACTAAATTTAAAATGTGATAGAAATTACGGTTAGGTAAATTGATGACCATACTAGAACACAGTATTTTGCATCTTTTAGACAACATATTCAGAGTTTAAAGCTTCGTGGGTTTTTCTTTCTTTGTCTTTTTCATTACTAGTCAATTTAATGACAAAGAATACACTAAAATGTAAATACTGAGAAAAATATTTATAAAAGCAAGTTATATGAATGATTGAAAACACATGAAATGAAGATGGACGTGATGAAAAAAATTAACATTAAGATCCATGAAAACATCATGGCCCACCATTGGAATGATCAAAGTTGGACGGTGGCAATATCCTGTGTCTGTGATACAGTGGTCCTTCTCTCACTCTGACACATTGCAGGTGAGACCATAAAGTGTGACTATCAATATCCACAAGTGTTAAAACATATCTTTAAAAAATGAAAGTCTTTTTAGCAAGTATTTCTTGGAAAAAATATGCATGCCCATCTATGAGACTGAAACCTGAGCACTGCATCTCACCCTGTACAGAAATCAACTCAAAATGATTCCAAGACCCTAATGTAAAACCTGAAATACTAAAACTGCTGATCAAAATTGTGAGGAACACTTAAGGTACAGGAAAAGACAACATCCTTCTTGACAGCATGTCCATAGTTCAGAAAATCACTATAAGAATAATCAAGTGATTGATATCAAAGCCACAACCTCTACAAAGGAAACAAGAGTGAGGAGGTGGACTCTTCACCACATGTTCATCTGATATTAGTATCCAGAATACACAAAGAAATACACAATTTTAAAAAAATGGAAGAACCAGTGCCTTGATCAAAAAATGGTCAAATGAATCATTCAGACCATATTAAAGGATAATGTCAAATAAGTATACTAAAAATGTTAAAAATATTTAGCCATCAATGAAATTCAAATCAAAATTATGATGGGACTCTGTTTCACCTTTCAGTATATTTACCATCAGATAAACAAAACCTAACCAAGGTTGGTCAGGATGAAGTTGAGAGTGCGTATTATGAGTGGCAGAACCATTGTACACTGTTTATTGGTTCTTCAAAAAGATTTTAGTATATGTGCTGCCAAAGCGAGCACATGGTTCTTCAAAAACATAAAAATAGAACTACCAGATGATTTTTCTTGGTGTGCTCCTGATGTCTAAATAAAAGTCAGCATCAAGTAAAGATGACAGAGCCACGGTTAATGTGACACTGTTCAATGTTTACTGTGCAATCAGCCTAAATGCCCATCAACAGATGGATGAGTAAAGAAAATGAGACAGAATACAGAATGGAAAAAAAGACATAAAATTTAAGTAGGGACCATCAAGGAAAAGAAAAAAGAACAAAGAGAGGGGGTGGGGGAAGAGAAAGAAATAGGTGGGGCAAAAAGAAACACTGAGTATATTATACATGAATGGCAACATTACACAAAGCCAATTGTTTTGTATAGTTAATTTTAGCTAGCAGAAACTTTTAAATGTTACTGTGAATTTGGAAAGCAGTTGATGTGTTGCTTAATAATTTAAACTTCCGTGAACTCTGGGACCTACTCATACTACTCAGGGCAAGACAAAACACGTATTCTGGAGCAGTGGCAGACAAAGCAGCCCATGGCAGCCGCATTGGTCAGAGCCAACTGCCTGCCATCGAGAAAGAGCTCCAAGAGTGCAATGTGTGTGATTCATAGATTATGGTAAAATATTTAAATGCCTTATGTAATTATTTGTCTAAACCCATGCAACCTCTTTGGCCACAATTGTTATTTATGCATATTGGTAAAGTTGATTTAAACAAAGACAGCCTGGTGTGTGTACATCCTTGGTCAGTTGTCCTGAATCAAGATAGACTCATTTAATTTTTATAAGTAGTAAATGATGAAACAAAATACAGAAGATCACATGATTGAAAATAGAACTACGGATGATGAAAGCTAAGTGTTCTACCACTAATGGCATTTCTTAAAATTATAATAATTTGTTACTAAAACTACTGTACTTTTGTGTATTCTAAGAGATTACACCAGAAAGCCACACATTCAAGCTTAGTTCTCCTGAGTAGCTACATTCATTTTCATTGTTTGATACACCTATTTACATATGTGTGTGGGTGTGCAGTCACACACACCTGTGTTCATTGGCTTTCACTCATGTGGGGATCTGAAAGCAACCTGTTTCAGCTGTTTCTTGTCATCCACCATGTGGATTCCAGGTAGGAACACCAGCAGTAAAGCTTGGCAGCAGGCTCCATTACCCTCCGTGCCTTGTCCCCAGCCCAGGAGCCACAATCATAAATACCCTGAATCCAGAAAGTGAGAAGTTTGAAAATGATAGAGTTATTCTTCTCATAGACGAACAGCAATTTTGATCTGATTTTTTTGGTGTATTTTTAAAATATTTACCTTACCTAGAATTTTAGTAACAACTTAAATTATGATTAATAGGAAATATTTGAGCCCTTATTTCCGTGGATTGTGGTTTTATATGTTTTTATTTACTGTCATTCTGTTTACTAAAATATTTCAAACTCTACAGTCACAATTTAGTGGACTGCAACAGAGCACTAACTTTCCAAAATGACTCAGAGAAAATGAGCAGATGTTGCATCTCATGTTTCTCAATCGAATTTTATTATCTTAAGGCATGCACAGATTATTCTTAGAATTTGATCTTAGTGAAAAAAATTGTACATCAATATTGTCTTTCTCTGTTCAAATTTAACAAAAAGTTTGAAAATAATTTCAGAAAGCATCTGAAAAAATATAAATTCCCAGGTAAACACGGTATTATAGAAACAATGGTTGCTATGTGTTTCCCCTGGCCTCATTGTCATTATGGGAAGTGTTAAGAAATCAACCCAGTCTCAGTTTTGTTGACTGTTGACTGATGCTCTGCTATGGAAAATGGAGAATTTTATGTTTTTATTCTTTTTCTGCCATCTCCATCATGTATTCTTATAGGAAGCATCAAACAGTTCTTTGGATTTACACAATTGAGCTTTGAATCAATGACTTTTCTGGCTTCCTACATCGAAGAACTTACCATTCTAATTAGTTAACTGTCTCCTGTGAAAGGGCAGTGCATCATTTCCAAGTCAAGGTACAGTATTCATCAACACCCATGACAAGTAAGCCACAGAGTAGATGAGCACCTAATTATTCCTTTCTCTCAGGGTCACAGAACATTCTCTATGGTTCAACTGAAGCCTCTCTCTCCACTGTGTAAGAGGGATAGAAATGTTGCAGATGTGTAGATTCAAACAGTCTCAGAGTGAGCAAAAAGACTGTTACAGTAGACAGTGATGTTTCAAGAATGTCTATTGGTCCACATTATACTATAAGCTGCAGGGCCAGCACTCTGCGCCAGAAACACAAAGGCAAATATTTGAGGCCTGGCTGAGCTACACAGCAAATTTAAGATAGTCCAGGGCTAAACAGTGACACTGTCAGAAAGAACAACAACCAAAGTCAGTTTATGCAATCAAGTGGAACAGAGTTAGTTGATTAAAATATGAGTATTTTGCTTTAAAAATGTATATGTATTTAGCAGATTTTTTAAAACAAAAATCCTATTTGTGAATTTTTTTTTGCTCTTTTTGATTCAGCAAGTTCAAATCTAGTACTTAAAAATCACAAATGATATTTAAAACAGTACATCAGTGTATAAGAGAAGAATAAAATAAAATAAAAAAGCACATCAAAGTAAGCAGATATTTATTCTCATACCTCAAGTCCATCACAAAGACATCATTAGTACAGTATGGTTAGAATTTATTTACTATATAACGAACACGACACTCAAGAAGACTAAATAAATTAGTCAAAATTAGGTAGTTACTTTATCAAATAAAAATCTGAGAGCAAATACTATATTATTATCAAGTCTGTCTGCTAATTAAATCAATTTTTTTGGTTTTGTGGAGACAGGGTTTCTCAGTTTTGGTGCCTTCCTGGAACTCACTCTATAGACCAGGCTGGCTTCAAACTCACAGAGATCTGCCTGGCTCTGCCTCAATGCTGGGATTTAGTGCATGTGCCACCACTGCCCGGCCTAATTAAATCATTTTTAAACAAATGTGCTCACCATTGAATATAAAACTTAAACATCTCTTTAGCCTTTCAAAAAGCAAATTGAAACTTAGTTTTAATCTATAAGCCAAAAGGAGGGTTTCTTATAAAAATATGCAAATAGTGATAAAATGTTTAGGTACTAGTGAGTTATAACATGCAGGGGTGTGGACATGCCGGAGATTGTGGGGTTGCATTCACCTGTGTGCATGCAGCAACCAGAAGTGAAGTTCTTCTTCCTTCATTCTAGGCCTTAATGCCTTAGACAGGTTCTCTCACCTATACACAAACTTGCAATTTTAATTACAATGGCGGGTCAGTGAAGTCCCAAGATCTGTCTATCTTTCCTGAGCCCTTGGCCCATGCTAGTGTTGCAGCCAGAAGCAGCAAATGCACATCTCCTTATGTGAATGCTGGGGGTCTGTGCTCAGGCTTTTGTGCTTGCACGGTTGGCATTCTTACCTGCTGAGACATCTCTTCATGTTCCTATCAGAAGAACTTCTGGGTTAAATGGTTATTTGTTGAAAATCACATCTGAAAACTTTAATAAGAAACAAAAAACAAAATATTTTTTTTCCAAAATAAGTTGATATTGTCTACAAGTACTTCTTTAGTTTCAAATGACTGAGAGAAGAAAATGTAGCTTGCCGATAATAAATTATAAGACATACTGTTTGATTCCTCCTTAGCAGTAATAAGAGGTAGAGATAAGAATAAATGGAATCATTTATAATATTACTGTGTTAGAAGATCTTGTGTGGAATTTAATCTCTAATCAGTTATTAAGGAAATCAAAAGCATTTTAATAAGGTTACATTTTGATGACCTCATCATTGTTGATGGTTATTCTAATCCTGCCTCCTATAAAGGGTATCATGTGTTTGATAATGTCATTACTAATCAGTATGCAAATGTGTGTTATTAACTAAAGTCTCTGATTGAGAATTTTATTAGAATGAGAAAGAACAAAGTGTCAGAAATAGAAAAAATAAAGTGCAGCATTATTATATTGCCAAGGTGTGAGCAGTTTCCTGCTGTAACTGTTTGTTAAATCCCAGAATAATGGTTGGCCAGCTACATTCCATAAATCAGTAACCGTATTTAAAACAAAGCACTCAGGAAGCTGAGGCCAGTAGATGATGAGTTTATAGTCTGGGACGCAAAGCAAAACCCAAGCTCAAAAAAACTCACAACCCAAAACACAAAGAGAACACTTTAGGCAATATTGTAATAGAGAATGTTTAAAAGCTCATGTGTCTATTTTTTGAGAAAAAAAAAGGTGCTTATTGAAAGAAACACTAAATATTATTATGCCAAAACATGTTCATCTACTTTATTTATTTGGTGAGTTTCTAAGCATATCAGTTTCTCTCTCTCTCTCTCTCTCTCTCTCTCTCTCTCTCTCTCTCTCTCTCTCTCTCTCTGTGTGTGTGTGTGTGTGTGTGTGTGTGTGTGTGTTCTTTAAACTTGAATCCTGAGATTTGGCTGCAAAGCTGGACAGAAGCATTTGCAGTGTATGATAATAGAGATTATATTATCAGAAATTCAAGCCATGTATCCAGAAGTCATTTGGTCTCTGTTCTATAAAAATAGAGAATATTGATAAACACCATTGTCTTAGTGTTTCCATTGCTGTGAAGACACATCATGACCAAGGGGACTATTCTAAAAGAAAACGTTTCATTGTAGACTTGCTTATAGTTTAGGAGACTTAGTTCATTATCATCAGGGTGAGGAGCATGGCAGCATTCAGGCAGGCATGGTGCTGGGAAATTAGCTGAGAACTTTATATCTTAATCATTAGGCAGTAGGCAGAGAAAGCCACTGGGCCTGGCATGGGCTTTTGAAACTTCAAAGTCCACCATAAATGACTCACTTCCTCCAACAGTGCCATACATACTCCAACAAGGATACACCTTCTACTCCTTCTCAAACAGTTCACTAACTGGGAACTAAGCATGCAAATATATGAGCCTTTGGGGGTCAACTACATTCAACGCACCACGGCCATACAGAGCAACAGTAGGAATGTTTTTGATGTTTCAGGGGGAAAAAAAACAGTTTTATCCTTTGTAGGAGAATTGAGGGAAAAAATTCTTTTAAAAAAGTGAAATGGTAGCCAGGCAGTGGTGGCGCACGCCTTTAATCCCAGCACTCGGGAGGCAGAGCCAGGCAGATCTCTGTGAGTTCAAGGCCAGCCTGGGCTACCAAGTGAGTCCCAGGAAAGGCGCAAAGCTACACAGAGAAACCCTGTCTCGAAAAACCAAAAAAAAAATAAATAAATAAATAAAAAAATAAAAATAAAATAAAATAAAAAAGTGAAATGGCAAAAAGAAATCTATTTAGAAAATTACTCCAGAGCCTAAGTGACAAGGAAATAGAAAATTCTAAAAGCTTAGAAATACACAGAGGAGAAAGGATGATATAAATAAGAGACAGTATTTAATAAGTAGATTCATTTTTGTCTGGAAAAAAAGGAGTGGGTTGGTAAGAAAATGACACACTATTTTGTTTAATAATTTCTCTCTCTCTCTCTCTCTCTCTCTCTCTCTCTCTCTCTCTCTCTCTCTCTCTCTGTGTGTGTGTGTGTGTGTGTGTGTGTGTGTGTGTGTGTGTAGTATGTGTGCATGTTAGTATTTGCACATTTGCAATTGTCTGTGGATACCCTGGATCTGGCATTACATGTGGTTGTAAGTTGCTCCACATGGGTGCTGGAAACTGCACTTTATTCCTCTGTAAATGCAGTAAGGATTAATTAAACACAGCCATCACTCCAGCCTTGCCTGCTTTATTTAAAAACAAACAAGGGTGCTGAAGATATGATGAATAAAATTAATATAATGGAAGCACAAATTCAGGAGAAATTACATAGTGAAAAATAATAATTGTTTGTAATTATTTCATGTTGGACTTCAGGTTAAAACAAGATGTGAATTTTCAAGACATTTGGAAATGCAGATTCCTAACTAAAACACACAATACAATTTAATACTATAAATGTGTTTACAAAAACACGATCTCTCTTAAAATTGTGTTCAATTCTCTCAATTTCTAATATTTAATGTACACCATCAATGAATATTATGTAAGCATAACCAGGAACTATTTCTTCCTATGGGTGTTTGAACATGAAAGGGATGTTACGTATATTTAATTAAAACATGATATGTTCTCATCATAACTTGGAAAATATGTAATTTTAAATAAAAAGGGATTTCTCTTATTTGAATGGAAACAGAAAATGGGAAAAATAAACATGTAGTAAGCAGATGCCATGTGCATAGTTTAGCTGGGATGCAGGAGGGAAAGATGTGTGAAGCGGGCCATTCAGTGTAACGAAAGAAACCAGCTGCGGAGAACAGAGTTGAGTCAGCATGAGCATCAGAGAAAGAATATCTGACTTGAGTTTACAGGGTTATTCCAATGTGAAATGAAGCTATTAAAAATAATATATTAATTGAAAGAATTAGGAGCTGAGGGGGTGGGTCAGTGGTTAAAATTACTTGACAAATATCTTGAAGACCAGATTTCAGATCACCGATCACAAGCCTGGCATCCTGCACACATCTGTAAACCCAGTTCTAAAGAAGGAGGAGACAATAAGGCTCTCTGGCTTAATCTATTCCAGCTTTACCAAGAAAATATGAGCATCAGGTTCACTTAGAGATGCTGCCTCAAAAAACAGGTGGAAAATGATAGAGGATACTCACCCAATGCCCTCCACTGGCCTACATGTGGATTCAAAGGCATAAGTAGCTATATCCACCAGCATATTGCCACACATACCTGAACATATACTCAGACATGTGCATGGGCACACATACACAAACATACACACACACACACACACACACACACACACACACACACACACACAAATGCATATTTCCAAAAACAAATTAGAAGAATATCAATCCAGTGAATATGTTTGTTTATGTAAAGGACAAAGAGCTACATTCATAAATAGTAGTTGTATGCTCAATCTCATATTCTTTTGTTTTTATAATTTCTGTGATTTGTTATTGTATTGATAATTTTAAAAACACAATTCACATTACAATAGATGATTAGATCTTTTTTTTTTCTGGTAGAATACACAACACCCTTTAGCTCTATGAAGCCTAACCAGTAGAATGAAGCTTCCATATCAGTAGCAGCTTAATTTCTACTTGTTCTATGATTCAAATATTTGGTGCATTTCACAACATTACTGTCAAGTTCTGAAGAGTAACGTAGAGCACTGATCATAGCCTGTAATGTTTAGGGGGTCTCTGGGACCTTACTGGCCAACACCTACAAAAGAGATGACTCTTTCCTGGCACTGGGATTTTTATTTGTTAGCCTGTGGTTTCTAGTTGGGCATTTCATAGTAGGGCATCCCCCACACCTGTGCGTGTGTGTGTGGGGGGCATGCATGCATATGTGTATGGAAGCTTCAATGGTATTGGTTTTCCATATAATTTTTCCAGAGAGGTTTCTGTGTTCTTTACCCCTCTCCATATTTCTTACTCCACCCTGGACTCATATTAGCAAAAATGACATAATTCCTTGTGTCATATACAACTTAACTCTTTAGGTCAAATGAGAAAATTTTATATATATATATATATATATATATATGTGTGTGTGTGTGTGTGTGTGTGTGTGTGTTATATATATATATATACAGATGTATATGATTATAGTTTCCCATTTCTCTACTTCTCCCAGTTGCTCTTCCCATATGGATCCACTCCCTTTCTGTCTCTAATTAGAAAACTAGCCTTCTAAAGGCTAGTAACATAATACAATATAATAAGATAAAACACATTGGAATTCAATACAACAACAAACAGAAGGAAAAGAGCACAAGAGAAGGCAAAGGAAGGAGACCCACTTTTTTGCACCCTCAAGAAGCCCATAGAAACACTAAACTAGAAGCCATAATATATACACAAAAATGTGTAGGGAAAAAACAGGAAAGAATAATATATAAGTAAAATAAAATGAAGATAAAAATAATAATTTCTAAAAAAAAAAAAGAAAAAGGAATGTCCTGGTATGACATTGAGACAGGACTTACAAACGCGCCGTTTGTTTTGTATTCTCTTAGCCATCTACTACTGGGCATACAGCATCCTTGAAAGTACAATCAGGTTGATTCAGAAGGCCTTGTTTCCTTGGTGTCCATCCCCTCTGTTTCCTACATTCTTTCCACATCTTCTCCCATAGAGTTTCTCAAGCCCTGAGGGGAGGGATTTGATGGAAACATCCCATTTAGGGCTGAGTGTGCCAAGGCCTCTCATCCTCTGCACATTGCCTAGCTGTGGGTCTCCGTATTTGTTTTCATCTGCTGCTTGAGGGAGCTTCTCACATTAGGACTAAGCAAGACACTGATATGAGTATAACAGAATGTCATTAAGAGTCGTTTTATTGATACATTTTTAGACCAGTAGTTTCTGGTTTGTCCTAGGTCTCTGGGATATCTAGTCTCAGATTCTTGGTCATCAGTGTCATTTACTGGTTCCATCTCCTGGAAATGGGTGTTAAGACAAATAGAATATTGGTTGGTTACTCCCAGAAGTTTTGCCCATTATTGCACTAGTATAACTCACAAGCAGGATACCACCACTGTAATCAAAGTTTTGTGGGTGGGTTGGTGTTTATGTTTTCTCTTTTGATAGTTCAAAGTACCTTCCTGTACCAGAAATAATAGAAGGTAGCAGTGAAGGTTCTGTGTAGGCACTAGCTCAACTTCTCCATTTTCAATGTGTTGTGTAGATGTCTTCAGCAATGGAGACTTCCTATCAGTTTTTGTAGAACAACCTATAGTCTTGGTAACAGCCTGGGTATTTGTGAATTCCCATGGAATGCTTTTGGTCAACAACTCAATTAGATACACTGCATTGCCTATGCTAGAAGTTTCATTTGATTACAAGCAATGGCTAGTTAGGACTCTTTCTCCCATCATTTGGCCATTTCATTTAGATTGCCTCTGTGTGTGTGTGTGTGTGTGTGTGTGTGTGTGTGTGTGTGTGTGTGTGTGTGTGTGTTATGATATTTTAAGAAGCTTTTATAGTATTAGGTTTCCATATTACATGATGCACAAACTGAAAGACAAAAGGCACATGATCATCTAATTAGATACAAAAAAGGCCTTTGAGAAAATCCAACATCCCTTCATGATAAAGGGTCTGGAGAGATTAGGGATTCAAGGGATATACCTCAACATAAAAAAGGTACTTTACAGCAAGCCCAAAGCCAGCATCAACTTAAATAGGCATAAACTCAAAGCACGTCCACTAAAACCAGGAACAAGACAAGGTTGTCTACTCTCTACATACTTAATCAATATAGTACTTGAAATCTTAGCTATATCAAGAAGACAATTGAAGGAAATCAAGGAGATACAAATTGGAAAGGAAGAAGTACAAAGTATCTTTATTTGCAGGTAATATCATAATTTATATGAGTGATCCTAAAAATAACACTGTGAAACTCCTATAGCTGATAAACACTTTCAGTAAAGTGGTTGGACAAAAAATTAACTCATGAAAACCAGTAGCCCTCCTATACACAAATGACAAAGAGACTGAAAGAAATCAGGGAAACAATAGCATTCACAATAGCTTCAAATAATATAAACTATCTTGGCATATATCTAGTCAAACAAGTAAAAGACTAATATGCTAAAATCAAGTCATTGAGGTAAGAAGATGGAAAGATCTCCCATGTTCGTGGATCAGTAGGATTAACAGTAAAAATGGCTATCTTACCAAAAGCAATCGATAGATTGTATGTAATTCCCATCATAATTCCAACACAAATCTTCACAAGTTCAGAAAGGACAATTTTCAGCTTCAAATGGAATAATAAAAGTCTCAGGATACTAACACAATTCTGAATACTAAAATTTGTGGTTTTTTTATTCCTTAACAACATATTTTAATAAATTCACTCATGAAAAGAGATTTGAGATAATTTAACTACTTCATATGAAACAGACATTAAGAATTCCATGAAAAGATGGAAATAACAAAAAGAAGTGTATCTGTCAACATACATACTAGGCTATCTATATTATCATTGCATTCTTCCATAAAAATATACTTATTTTGACATAACTAATTTTCAATGAATCTCTTCTAAATCTTTTTGCTATAAAATAAATTAATCATGAATAAGTTAAAATTAGCTTTATTTTAGAACATTATGTATCTATAATATTTAATATATATATACATATGTATACTATAGGAAGAAGCTCAATAAATATTTTTCAAGTAAATCAACAGACATGAGAATGAGTTACCTAAAACTAGAACTATGAACTGTTGCTTCAACTCATTCTCCCCACACTAATAATGAGGTGTCCCCCCCTCCCCCACCCGGGTTTAGTGGAACTTTATTCTATACATAGCCAGAGATAAATACTGTACATTTAATAATCTGGCCTCAAACTGTCAATCATCAACAGGCTTTAAATGAGCATTTAGTACATATCAGCAACTGTACAAAGAAGAAAACCCACAATGATTTTTCCTATGCAAAGTTACTCCAGCTTCCACTCCTGTGAACTCATGTGACCAGTGGAAGCAGCCCTAGTGATGGAAGTGTATGAAAGAGCTGGCACTTTAAGGCATCCAGAAGTGGTGGAGGCTCTGAGGTGTACTGGACAGTAAACACTCAACAGGGACTCTGGCCACAGAACAGTCTTCCTCCTTGTGGCTTATACAAGCTATTTTCTTATTCAGCCAAGACCATGTGCTCAGAGTGATGCCTCCGCAGTGAGCTGGGCCCAACCACGTTAGTGAAAAATAGAGGAAACTAGAAGGCAAGTTGTAGGTCAGAGTGTTTAGAGAAAAAAAATAGACTGTTTTTAAAACATAAATGAGAGACACAGGGTGGAATCAGAAGTGAAAAAAACAGATCTGAGCAGTTTGCAGGGACCCTTCCAATGCCATGGCCATGTGTTCCTGTCTACAGTTTCCCTTTCCTGAGGTCATCCTGTGATCTCAGAGCTAGAACATGGCAGATGAATATCAGGAGAAAGCGATATCTGCTCTAATATCTACAATTCATGGGAAGAAAACCAGCCATAAACCGGCAGTGGTGGCACACACCTTTAATCCCAGCACTTGGGAGGCAGAGGCAGGTGGATCTCTGTGAGTTCGAGGCCTGGAACTCACTCTGTAGATCAGGCTGGCCTCGAACTCAAAAGCTACAAAGAGAAACCCTGTCTTGAGAGAAAAAAAAAAATAGCTATGTCACAGAAAACTGCAAAATGGTGGTTCAAACCTTCAACTTGAGCAGAGTAATAGATATCTGTAGGACCAAAATCCATCCAAGAGAGACATTCATTCTCTATTGTCTTAGCTGCTCACCCTGACAGCATGCGTGCCTTCCCTCTGTCAATTGGTTTCCTTTGTCTTAGAGCACAGGACACAGGAATATCAATGGCTGGTGAATGATGGGAACAGAAAGGTATTTTTGTCTTAACAATAATAAAATGTAAAATGGATTCAGGGGGCAAAATATCAAATGTAACTAAATTTGCTGTTGCGTAAGGGGGGAAATGAGGTGAGAAACACTGAGGCAAAGGATGCCTGGCCTGCATTTATTTTGTAGCTGTGTTTTTGTCCTCATTTAGGTCAAAGCACAAATAGTGTTGCTATGTTATTTACAATATATCTGCATTTACAGTTAACAGAAACATTGGAAAGCAAGCATATTTTTACCCTACAAATTCAAAAACATTTTTATAAAAACATTTTAAATAACTATCAGACTTCAAAAATTGTAATTTTGTATTTTTAAAGTGAGATTTTCATCTGTAGGGTTAAATTGTTTAAGTTTTTAACATCTGTTTTATTTACTTTTCTTAAAAAAAATCGTTTCATTTTGATTCCTTTATCTATTGGTGTCAAGGATTCACTGTTAACCTATCTGCCCTGGAACTCACCATTCTTCTGAATCAACCTTCCAAATTCAAAAACTAGAGACCTCTACTTGAAGCCGGTTGTTTATCTCCATGAAACAAGTTATTTTTTATGGAAGTTATTAATCTGTCTTCTTCCCAGGAGACTTGACCCTCTGTTTGCATTTTGATGTTTATGCCAAGATCCTTTTATTCCCTTTAAAAAACTCACCCACTCAGGTGAATGCAGAAAGGACTTGAGGTAATGAACATGAGTTATGAAGGAGGATATAAAGTAATTGTTTTTCTAGTTTTAACTCTGTTGGGGACATTTTTATTTATGTTGGTGGATAAGTGCATCAAAATAGGTTTGATAGTGGAAATGTAAAGTCTATTGACAAATGCTGCAGCTTTGGAATAACTCTTCTAACTGTTCATTGAGATATATTCAATTTGAGTATAATTCATTTCAGTGTGTGACGTTTTATTTTCAATTTTTTTAAAAGATTTATTTCTTTATTATGTATACAGTGTTCTGCCTGCATGTATGCCTGCAGGCCAGAAGAGGGCACCAGATCTCATTACAGATGGCTGTGAGCCACCATGTGGTTGCTGGGAATTGAACTCGGGACCTCTGGAAGAGCAGCCATTGCTCTTAACCTCTGAGCCATCTCTCCAGCCCCTATTTTCAAATGATAAGGTTAATAAAAATTTTAAAAGCCACCCACACAAACTTAATCTGAATTTGCATGCATTTACCTCAAGCACATTACCAACACCGTCTCTTCCTCATGCCTAAAATGTTATCCCTAGACTAAATGTATGTTACTGAGAACATTTTCCTGACTCTCTTCTCTTATTATATTCAATTCTGTAATATTATTTGTCTTCCCTTTTCCCTCTCTTTCTGTAACAAGTTTCCATTCCAATAGTGGTTTCTATTTTATCTTTCTTCCTAGATCACATCACTTTGCATCTTAGGTTCAGTTGTTGTATAAACTGTTCCTAAGGAGATGAACAAACACCTGCTTAGTTCAGATAGGGCACCAGAGACAGAAAACAAAGAAACAATTCCAATGAGTTTAATGGAGGTGACTGACAGGAGCATGAGCAGCATGCAGGCAGGCACACCACTAAAGACAAGAATCCCAGCAACTGTTTACTGCTTACAAATCACTGAGAGGGCTGGGTCCAGTGAGCTCAATTTCCCTCTGTGGCAGAAAGTCTCCAGACCCAATCATATGCAGGTCTCCAGTGGGTAATTACAGTTGCTGATCATTCAAGAGGGTACCAGCCATGCCATGCTCAGAGGACAGAGTTCCACAACAGCAGAGAAACAGATCAATGTCTTGTGCACACAGACACACAGAAAGCAGTCAGCTAAGATTAGCTGGGCTCCTCTGTTATTGATTAACACTGACCTTGAATTCTTCTGATTTCTTTGAGACTAACATACACACCAGTAACAGCTTATCTTCCTGACTGTTCTGTGTTTTCTGAGGAACCAGCTTGAATGCCCTGTTGTGCCAGCTAGTGTCTACCAAACACATGAACTGTTTATACAGATATTACCTCAAGCCATCCAAATATCATTATCCATTATTCCAACATCAACTAGATGAGTGTTGAAGAACAATAGGCCCTATGGGGTTTATCAGTTTCTCAGTCAGGAACTTTCTGTTAGTCGCTTAGCCATGGATATAGACTGCATAAAACAACAAGCTACCTTGAGTTCATTGATATTCAAAATTTTTATAATTGTCATAAATTGGTGGTGAATATGAAGCTAAATCATCAGCTCAAAAGAGAGAAGAAAGCAAACATTGTTCTGTACCATAGTCATATCATACAACAACACTCATGCAAACCTTCACAACGGTGAGACCCTTGAAACGTTTCATCCCAACTCATGCCCCACAAACTGCAATTTAGAATTCAAACTTACGTTCAACCACATGGTAAATCTCAATATTACATAATATATATCCTCGCCGACTTCAATGGTAGGTTCATATGATTGAGAGTATATATACCCTACCATTGTGGGATATAGAACTGAGACTACCGCAACCTAAACTTCACTGTTCTCTGAAATATTGAAGGGAACATAAATGAGTTAGTGTGACTTCTTTTTGATCTGTTTAGTCAGTGACCTTTTGTTGTAAATGATTGAAAGTAGCATCCTGGTGTTGCAAACATTTGAAGGGGCTCATTCAACTTGGAGAGTAATTACTTTATGGCTGTATTTTTTTCCCTGAACTTTGAGAACATAAGTTAAATAATTGCAATTATTTCAAAGGATGTAATTAAGGTCCTTAAATAGATGTGAGGCTGGCTTAGAAACTAATAAAAGCCTCAGGGTAGAAATTTAAGTACTAAAATCCGGTACCTATGCTATGCACAGTAACAAACAGGCAGTCAATATGAAACCCAGCTGGGCAATAGCCATGCTCACAGACTCCAGCAAATTGCTTCATTAAGTTTATATTATAAAAACTTACCCCTTTCTGACATTATAACCCCTCTTTCTGCAGTCTCAAGAATTTGATTAAACTGCTCATTTACAGAACGCTACCAGATTAAAATGCTATGATCTAATGGCATTTAATTTTCGCACAGTAATTCTAATAATTTCTTAATGAGATTAACAGAGGCCTCAGTTGTGATGTGGAAAAGAAACACAGCAGTAGACTGGTCCATGTCCTCATTTAGTCACTGAGAAGATGCTAGGCCTGAATGGGGAACAGGAAGGGCCTGCTGATACTGACTCAGGCACTATTCAGTCAATGATGGTAGCATCTCTCCCAATCCTGTAACATCATGGACTTTCTCTAAGGGACATGTGAAAAAAATATGCACAATTATGTTTATATTGAAAACCTAAGTCTACTCAATCACCCCAGTGAAGTGAAAAATGCTTTGTTAGAAGATAAGGCCTTTTCTGTGTACATAATTCCCTCCAGCTTGAACTTGAACCCTGAGTAATATACCACCTACTTTTGTCAAGTCCTAAAGAGGAACCTCGATCTACCCATCTCCTGTCTGTCTCTCCAGTATATTGATAATACCTATCATGTCATAACTATGTAAAAAATTATTGATGGATGAAGTTGCCTAGATCTGAGCCCTTGGGTACCTCACCGCTATCAGCTTAAGCTGTCTTTACTTTGTCTGATAGGCTTCAGTCTTTGTGAGCATTTTACACATGCTTTTCCAGTCTACTTTCCTTACTTCTGAGCCAAAAAAAGTTATGAAGTAGGCTCTACAGTAGAAGAAAAAGGAGTTTCACCAAACTCAAATGAATTGTATGTGGAGCACACTAACATTTCTGATTTTGGGTTCACCAAGTAAAGTCAAAGCAAACATTTCTAACATATTAATGTTTAATTCATCTAGAGGAATGCCTAAGCCACCCCTATCTCTGTGATAAATAATTCTGGAATGGCCCCTTCAGAAGCCATGCTCAGCCTTCCTTAAGGACAGATGCTGAAACATGTTAGCCTCAAAAACTGCACAGCATGGGGATGGAGAGATGCTCCATGGTTAAGAACCTATGCTCCTCCTCCAAGTTGAGTTTCTAGCACCCAAGTCAGGCTATTCACAACCACTGTAGGTAGCTGCAGCTCCAGGAAACTCTATGCCCTCCTCCCCAGGCCTCTGAGAGTACATGTATGCAAGTGCACATACCCACATAGAGGTACACATACAAAAGTAAAAATAAGATAAATATTTTTTCTTGGAAGAGTCCATAGTAGTCAAGGCAGATAATGCTTTGTAGTGCAGTGAGGAAATGCATCACAGTCTTTGAAAACCCAGGTATAATAATTTATAAGATACATGGCAATAAGAAATTTAAGAATATATTTGTATGAAAATAGCACCTTTATTGTAGGTCTCTTTCTCAAATAGACTGCACAGCATGTTTCTGTAAAGGCTGTTCATGTGTGAGTGATAAACCAGAAGAGCATTTCAGTAGCAGCCAGGTGTCTGATGGCTTCACCTTTCTATTTCCAAGAATTGTCATGAATGCTCAATGTGTTAACACAGCTGAGCCTTGAATGGGGAGACAAATCTTGCAAACAATGACAGTTTTTCCTAAGTCCTTGGGCTTTGTAGGATGTGGTCCCATGCTGTTGGCAGAACTTACGGTTCTATTCTTTTCCCCATGCACTTACGCCATTCCCCCTTATGTTTCCGTGAACAAAGCACCTCAGCCTCACATCCTCCCATCAAGCTAATTTTAACTCTTGTTTTAAAGAGAAAGTTCATTGTTCATGATAGTCCATTTTTGCACACTGGGAACTTACTATTGTGTTACATCTATTCAGAGCCAAATAAACAGCCAACCGTCACCCTCACAGAAGCATTCAATTTTGTTTTCTGCTAGAGTTTTAATTATGAAATTAACCTTGTTATCCAATTGGCTCCATTCATTTTTGTGAGCAAATTAATGGTTGTGGAGGACCTTTGTCATCATGCTGTCATCTATTACCGAAGTACATTTTGGGGAGAACCAGTCTAAAGAAGAGGAGAAAAATAATGCTGTGACTGAAGATCTTTAAATGAAGGCTTATGAGAACATCGGGAAGGAAAAAAGCTAATCCAGTTCAAGCCAGAGGAGCCACTGGGGAGCCTTCAGCAAGTGCTGCTAACTGCTTAAGTGCTGCCCAGTAGAGGTGTGAAGTGGTCAGGTGGATGCATGAAGTGGGCACGCTGGCAGTGAAGAGACCCCTTGAGCACGCTCATAGCAACCAGGAATAAAAGCAAAATGACTTGTGATCATGTATAAGGTGTATGTACTTCTTAGGATGTCTAGCCTGAAACAGTGGATTCATTGCGTGTCTACTGGTCTCTTTTCAGTAGGTACATTAAAACTTACAATGACAGTTTTATGAATGACACAAAAGTGTCATCAGTATAAAAATCATTAGTATCTCTTGAAGAAAGCAAAGAGAAACAGAGATATTATAA